>NW_003852419.1:21772545-21784570 GCF_000181295.1 Otolemur garnettii
AAGAAAGAAAGAAAAGAAAAGAAAAGAAAAGAAAGAAGAAAGGAAGGAAAATGGCAGTGTATAAATGGATTAAACATTTTTCAGAGGGGAGAGAAAATGTCACTGATGATGAAAGGTCATTCTTTAGTAATGAGCAGAGTTGGTGAAAACATTTGCAAAAATTTGTCAAATTGTGCATCAAAATCGTAGGCTGACTGTGAGAAGCATGGAAGACCAAGGAAACATCATTAGAAAAACCGGAAAATCTTAACTGAAAATCTTGGCATGAGAAAGGTGTGGCTCTTACATCATGACAATGCACCAGCTTACAAGGCACTGTTCATGAGAGAGTTTTTAGCCAGCAAACAAATAATTGTTTTGGGACACCCTCCCTTCTCACCTGATTTGGCTTCCAATGACTTTATTCTTTACACAAAGACAAAAGAAATTTTGAATGAAAGCTATTTTGACGACATTCAGTACATCAAGGGCAGTACAATAACAACTCTGATGGCCGGTCCAGAAAAAGAGGTCCAAAATTACTCTGAAGGATAGACTAGGCACTGCCATTGGTGTATAGCTTCCCAGGGGAAGTATGTCATAGGTGAGCATTGTGATATGCAGCAGGGAGGTATGTAGCACTTTTTCTAGGACGAGTTCATGAACTTAATTGTCAGATCTTGTACATATAGTTATGTTTCATGTAGTAACATTTTGGTCAATGATGGACCACACATATGATGGTGGTCTCACAAGATTCTTTTTTTTTTTTTTTTGACAGCCTCAAGCTGTGCCCATAGGTAGAGTGCTGTGGCATCACAGCTCACAGCAACCTCCAGCTCCTGGGCTCAAGCGAGTCTCCTGACTCAGCCTCCCATGTAGCTGGGACCACAGGCACCCACCACAATGCCCAGCTATTTTTTGGTTGCAGCCGTCATTGTTGTTTGGCGGGCCTGGGCTGGATTCGAACCTGCCACCTTAGGTGTTTGTGGCTGGCACCTTAGCCACTTGAGCCACAGGGGCCGAACCGTCTCACAAGATTCTAATGGAGCTGACAGACTCCTTTTGCCCAGAGATGTCCCAGCCATTTTAACACCACAGCACAACACAGTGCCTTTGGTACAGCTGCCTGTGGTATTCAGCACAGTAACATACTGTATGAGTTTGTAGCCTAGTATACTCTGTTTAATACTAGAAACCCAGATTATGCTCAGTCCCAGCCCAGTCCCTCTGTTTAATACTAGAAACCCAGATTATGCTCAAATGATAGCTTCAGGCAAAAACTCAGAGGAGGTTTAAATCTTGAGGGTAGTTAAGTTGGGAAGACTTCAGGTAGAAGGCAAGATTTAACCTTCATGTAAGCTTTTTTTTTAGACAGAGTCTCACTATATCGCTCTTAGTAGAGTGCTATGGCACCACAGCTCCCAGCAACCTCAAACTCTTGGGCTTAAGCCATTCTCTTGCCTCAGCCTCCCAAGTAGCTGGGACTATAGGCACCCGCCACAACACCCGGTTATTTTTTTGTTGCAGTTGTCATTGTAGTTTAGCTGGCTCTGGCCAGGTTCAAACCTGCCACCCTTGGTGCATATGGCTGGTGCCATAACCACTGTGCTACAGGCACTGAGCCATGTAAACATTTGACATGATTTGAATGTCTGTCCCCTCCAAATTCATCCTAAAACTCAATCCCCATCATGGTAGTATGAAGAGGTAGGGCCTTTGGGGAAGCAATTAAGTCATGAAGACTCCACCCTTCTGAATAAATTAATGCCCTTGTAAAAGAACTTCAAAGGGAGTTTGCCTTTTAATTCTTCTGGTCTTATGCTGTGTGAGCAAAAGGCTTTTCCCAGACACCAAATACTGTATCTTGAGCTTGCATTTCCTGGCCTCCGGAACAGTGAGAAATAAATTTCTGTTCTTTATCAATTACCCCAAATACTCAACATATTTTGTTATAGCAACACAAATAGACTAAGACAGCATTCCGTAAAGCACTGACAGTTTTTGGAGCTATGAAGGAATGCTGTGAATGTTATTGCTCTAGGTCAACCATGAAGGTGAGGATTGCTCACCTTGAATAAAATGCTCCAGCCATTGTAGAAGCTCACATGATGAGGCACTATTTTCTAACCACTGGTTTTCCTCCCAGTGCCCTGCGACCTGGGGAGAGGGAGCTCCTGGCTGCAAAGAGACAGGGGCAAGGAAGGGATCTGTGGAGACTAGGAAAGTGGCTGGGGCTGGAAGAGTCAATTTGGGGGAGCAGGGCAAGTCAGAGAAGGCAGAATGCAGTGACAGCTCCTCTGGTCACTGGCAACAGGAGCTGGGGCCACTGTGTCCAGGCCACCTCACATAATAATAGAGTACTTAACACAACTATGTACTGACTCCTTTAGCCTTTATTATAGCCCTCTGAGGGAGTTGCTAGTATCAACTTCTTCAAGGCGCAGAGAAGGTGTAGTTGCCAGTTCCAAGAAGGGACTGGTGATCCTTACCCTCTGGTATTTAGCTGTTCATTCCCTCCCACATGGAATGAGGACTTCCCCCAGTCCCTGATACCTGCCTGCAGCTCAGGCCTGGCACCCCTTTGCACAAGCAGATGACATCTGCTCCTTCACAATAGGTGACAGACAGTGAGGTCCTCGTACCTCACCTTGAGCTCCTAAACCAGCCAGCTGTGCCTTCCAACTTGTCCTCAGATTCTGCTGGTGAAAGGAGGTGAGAAGATGGTCCCTACCCCTCATATCTCTGTTCCTATTGTCAGGAAATCCAAAGTCTCAAGGAGACAAAACTTCTTGTCCTGTACTTATGGTGGAGATGAAGTGTAAAGGGTGAATACTCCTGGAAGAAAGAAGTAGTTGCTGACTTAAACACAACTAAGTCCAGTGATTCGGAGAGCTGAGTTCAGAGAGGGAGAGACAAGAGATCAGGGCTGGGGCTGGAAGTGAGGAATGAGAAGAACCCACGGAAGGAGGAAAAGATGGCACAAAGGCAAGGCTTGGTTTAGCCAAAACAAGTAAGAGTTCCTCCAACCAGTCCTGCCAAGAGGAGCTCCATCTTCTGAAATTTCCAGATTTGAGCCAGGACAATGCCAAATAAGCCACTGGCTGAAGGAAGCAGATGGGTGAAAGTAGTTAGATTTATTTACCGGATACCAACTTGCCAGAAAAGGAAGTGGGGGTGTCAGGAACATTATTTCCACTTCCTGGTTACATATTCAAACATGGAACAACTGAGTCCTAACAGGAAGAGGGAATAAAGTAAGTGACCACTCCAGGTGGCACCACACCCAACACATGTCAGAACAGAGTAAGAATTATTAGTATTGTTGAAGGGCCTCCCAAGAGCAGTGCCTAGGTGCCACCTTAAATAAAGGACAACAAAGTCACCTCAAGAACATATATTTTTAAAAGCCAGCTTCAAAAACATTGGATGCAACCTCTTTGCTTTTGAATAAAGTTACATAAATTGTGGTTCATTCAGATAGCAGAATACAACATAGCAGCTGTGTAGCCACTAAAGAAACGGCTGCTTTCTGTGTATTGGTGTGGAATGATCACCGGGGTAAATGTGAAAAAAACAAAACAAGGGGCACAACAGTCTGGGTAAGATGCTATGTGATGTTTAGAATGCATTTTACTACATTTGTGTAAAATAATAGCATATGCATATTCCCATAATGCATAGAATGTGGAACACACGTGAATGTGTGTGAGCTATAAAGTAATAGCTGGGTTATAAGTCAGGGTCATGGTTCTTGGGGGGAGGGAGAGAATGCAGGATGTTCCTAGGGTGCAGCCCAATTCTACTTCTTCATCTGGGTGCGGGTTGTATAATATGCTTCGCATGTAAAGGCTTATACATCTGTATTTATGATTTGTGCACTTTTCTATGTTACATTATTATGCAATTTTCAAAAAATAATAATTTTGAATTAAAAAGATGTAACTCCAGTATTAGGCAACCCAAGGGGTTCTCAATGCCTTTCTCAGCAGGATTAGTCCTGCAGATTACTCACATGCCCCGTTCAGGACATGAAAGGGCTCATGTTTCAGTGTTCCCCTATCCGGCCCCAGTTACTCTTCCTTCACACTGACCTTACCGTCTTGTTTATCAGTTGCTTCAGGACTTTTTTTTCCTTCTAAACAGATTAAGCCACAGTTGTTCATCTGTTCAATAAAGTCTGCCCGTTGTGCAATCTGCAGCTCCCCAGGACCGGGGTGTTGAAGAGAACCTGCTGGCTGTGAAACAGAAGGGAAGTTGTTTCACTTCATGCTGGCACTTTTCAGTGTGAGCAAGCATATTTCTTGAAAAATAAAAGGAAGCACAGACTTAATTCTTTCACTTTTTAATTGAGGAGAAAGAAAAAAAAAGATAATTTTCCTGATATAAGATATGATATTTTTCCTAAGGGGATGACAGATTGCCCCAGAAATCAAAATCAAATACTCTCCAACCCCATTTTAAAATTTGATGGTAAGCATTCCCTTTGAGGAAGCTGGGTGCCTGCCCAGAGAGTTCAGGGCAGCAGCCAAGATCTACTCACACCTGGGATACAGACCCTTCTAAGAGAAGGAACAAGGAGGAGGCTGGCACATACTGAAGCCTACTGTACAGCAGGCAATATACTAGGCATTTCTGTCATTAGTAATTCATATCTCAATAATTCTATGGTGTATACACCATTATTTTTCCCATTTTGCAGAAAAAAAACTAAACCTTAGAGTAGTTAAGTATCTCCCCTGAGTTATACACTACATATAGCCGAACACATAGTAGCTTAAATCAACACTTTACCATTATTACTTAAGATCCAGTAAGATTACTCTTACTTAGAGTAATGGAGCGCGGTTGGGTGAGTCTCACTTGGGTTCTCTCATGCAGTTGCAGCTAATGTGGGCTGTGGCTATAGTCATCTGAAGGCTCTACTGAGCTGGACCATCATCTGAAGGCTCTACTGTCCAAACACAATTTGGTTGAAAAACACTGCCTGGGGCTATCACCTAGAGCGGCTACATTTAGCGTCCCCACGTGCCAGCTGTGCTCAAAGAGGGAGTGTCCCAAAGCATTCTGAGAGAGCCAAGGAGAAGCCGCAAGTCTTTTGCCCTATCATCACTTCATTGTATCCTATTGGTGAAAGTGAACCACAAGCCTAGCCCAGATTAGATAAAAGGGGGAACAGATTCCATCTCTCAATGGGAAAGGTACAGAAAAGGGTTTGTGGCCAAAATATTGTTAGATAGAATGAACAATATTTGGCTTGGGGCCTGTGGCTCAAGCGGCTAAGGCACCAGCCACATACACCCAAAGTGGCGGGTTTGAATCCAGCCCGGGCCCGCCAAACAACAATGATGGCTGCAACCAAAAAATAGCCAGGCATTGTGGCAGGTGCCTGTGGTCCCAGCTACTTGGGAGGCTGAGGCAGGAGACTCGCTTGAGCCCAGGAGTTGGAGGTTGCTGTGAGCTGTGATGCCAGAGCACTCTACCCAAGGGGACAGCTTGAGGCTCTGTCTCAAAAAAAAAAGAATGAACAATATTTGATAGTACAGCAAATAGTCAAAATGTAAGGTATACTTTAAAATAACAAAGAGAATAGAATTAGAATGTTCCTAACACAAAGAAATGATAAATTCTTGAGGTGATGGATCCCCCAATTACCCTGATTTGATTAATACATTGTAGGCCTGTTCAAAACATCACATGTACCCTGTAAATATGAGGGCTGTCCAGACAAGTATCCAGCTACATAATACGAAAAATAGAGATATACATGGCTGCCTACTTTCTGGACAGTCCTCACATATGTAACTGTTATGTATCCATAATAATTAAAAACAAAAAAAATTTAAAAAGACTTTGCAGCCATCTTTATTTTACTCTACTTAGAAAGTAGTGAAGCCAGGATTTGAATACAGGTTGGTCTGACTTCTTCCTTTTAGAATCACCTCCAGGCTTAATTTTGAACCTGCCCAACTGCTGGAAAGTGGCCATTATTGATTCTGGTGTTTGAAAAGGAAGTTTAGTGGCAATATCAATGCCACGTAGATTACCTCTTGACAAAGAGGCCAGTGGAGGCTGCACCAAGCTCCATCAAGAAGAGCTTTGTCTTCTCATTACCTACTAAAATCTATTATCTTTTTCAGCAAAACATGAGCATCTTGGGAACCATTGAGCCCAGTGCTCAAAAGACTTCTGGCATGCCAGGCATCTCTTCTGAAATAGCTGATTCTCCCACTATAAGATGATGGGCCCTAATTGAACCTCTCCCCTGGACACCTAGTTTAGGAGTTCTCTGGAGGCTCTCTGATAAGTGCTATTTGGAATCCTGAGCAAAGGTCTGGGAGCTTCAAAACTAACTTTTCAACCATGGTTTCTTCTATAGATGAGAGCTCCAGCAGTGTCCCCCGGCACCTATTCTTGGCTACTGCCCCTATAGTAACCCACTCGCTCTAAAGACTCATCCACTTGCTCATGTTAGATGCATCTCATGTGATGCTGTATCCTCTGCTATTCCAAATCCTCCTGCTATGTTGTCTGTTGATAATGAGGATAAGGTAAGAGTGGCAATCACCAGATATGAGAAAAACCACTCATCCTGGGGCAATGAAGTTCAGTCAAGGCAGGCCAGTGAAGAGGCATTCTATGGAAAGTTGAGCTATTCTCTCAAGAGGGACAGAGGGACTGGAGAAGGTGTGTCCTTTAGCACTCATTTCAGCTGGAGAGGATCAGAATACACTGCCCCACATTTGTCACTTTGGCACATGGATTATTTTGAACTGAATACCTCTGAGAACCAACAGATGCACAAAGAAGCCTTCCTCTGGCTTCCTTTATCTGATTATGAGCAGAAAGTTCTAAGAAATGAGGACTTCCATAAAGCCCCTCTCCCAGGAGAGTTTTATGGCCATAGAGAAGATGAAAAGTCAGCACCGAGCTGGGCCTTCACAACAAGCTGTGAAGTGAAAACTCCAAAAAGACAGTCAGACCAGAAGATTCATATACAATTCTAACTAACAAAGGGCAGTATATTTATGAAGAAACAACAAGGCAAAGGAAAACGACTGTGAGCTTTTCGGGTTGGTAAATTTTGGAAAGATTAACATATGGGAAGCAATATCCATTTGGAGTTTTCACTTCATTTCTATGAGGCCCCTATATACACATCAAGTAATTCTTTTTTCCCCCTGTTAATCTGTCAGTTTATTTTGCAGACCCTCAGTCCTGAATCTAAAAGGGTAAAGGATAGAGACTTTTTCCTTCCCAAATGAAGCATTCATTCATACCTCAGGCATTTTACTAGCATCTGCTTGGGACTAGCACTTAACCTTCTTTTCTTTCTTTCCTTTTTGGCAGTTATTATTATTATTATTATAATTATTTTGGCCCGGGCTGGGTTTGAACCTGCCACCTCCAACATATGGGACCAGCGCCCTATCCTTTTAACCCACAGGTGCCACCCACTTAACCTTCTTTTCATTCTAAGCCCCTCTTTCTTGGCCTAACCTACTGGCTCTCCTCTGAGAGGCTCCCAGGCGCCACTGCAGAACCCAGTTAGTGCCCAGTTAACTTTATTCATTGAATGCCTCATTGACATCTTACTGTTGAGATTTAGAAAAAGATTTTAAAGTTAAGGGGAGGAAACAACTTAAAGGATCTAAATGCTATAAATTAGAGTATTAAAAACTAATTACTCTGGCTCGGCACCTGTGGCTCAAGTGGCTAAGGCACCAGCCACATACACCTGAGCTGGCAGGTTCAAATCCAGCCTGGGCTTGCCAAACAACAATGATGGCTGCAACCAAAAAATAGCCAGCGTTGTGGTGGGTGCCAGTAGTTCCAGCTACTTGGGAGTTGGAGGCAAGAGAATCGCTTAAGCCCAAAAGTTGAGGGTTGCTGTGAGCTGTGATGCCACCGCACTCTACCCAAGGTGACAGCTTGAGGCTCTGTCTCAAAAAAAAAAAAAAAAGAACCAAAAAACAACTAATTATTCTTTTGAGTAGTGCCCCATATACCAGGGTGGCATCTTCAAACATAGCCCTGGCCAAACTGCAACAAAAACATAGCCAGGCATTGTGGCGGGCACCTGTAGTCCCAGCTAGTCAGGAGGCTGAGGCAAGAGAATCACCTAAGCCCAGGAGTTGGAGGTTGCTGTGAGCTGTGACACCATGGCACTCTACCGGGGTGTCAAAGTAAGACTCTGTCTCTACAAAAACAAACAAACAAAAATTACAAAAAAACCCAAATACTGATTACTCTTTATAAAGGAGCCTCAAAATGGCCTCAATCAATATTATTGAATGATTAAGCAAACTTTACATTCACACTGTTGGTCAACAGAAGGATTTTTCTAATAAGCTAATCATTAGAAGAGATTGCAAGAGGGAGTTTAACTTAATTAAGAGGATAATTCTCAAACCTTCCTGTTTTATGCTTTCCAAATAATAGACTTACTTACAAATTTCAAATGTGCCTTAGATACCAGTTAAAGAAAATCTAAGACTTGTCTCTGTTAGACAAGATTTCTATTAGTACATTTGTGTTGGCACAAAAAAAAAATTAACTGTGAGCTTGGTGCCCATAGCTCAGTAAGCGGGGCACCAGCCACATACACCAAAGTTGGAGGGTTCAAATCCAGCCTGGGCCTGCCAAACAGCAATGACAACTACAACCAAAAAATAGCTGGATGCTGTGGTGGGCACCTATAGTTCCGGCTACTTGGAGTCTGAGGCAAGAGAATCACTTAAGCACAAGAGTTGAGGTTGCTGTGAGCTGTGACTCTATGTCAAAAAAAAAAAAAAAAAATTAACTGTAAATGCTTTTTAAGTAGCCCTGATCCTAACTTTTTGCCAACTGAAAATGATCCTTGCTCCTTCCACCCACAATACATGGAAAAGTGTTCTGGCAAAATAGTTTAAGAGATTGTGATGGGAAAATATTATTTCTAATCCCGGGAACAGACACTGAAAAAAGACTTTATACTCTTCAAGAAAGTCTATTACCTTCTTTTAGAGAACACAGGAAGGAAAGGGGGAGGGGTCGTTTTATTCCTGCCAAGGGACACTCAGCTTAGAACTATGAACCGTCATGGTAGGAAAATGGGTCCTCAACAACTCAGAGAGGACAGCCATGCAGAGCTCCACTCCTGGCAGGGCAAGTTCCCTCTTCTCTAAGATCGACCTCACTATTTATGGGCTTTTATGCAGACTTCTGTGTGTTCAGCAAAATCAGCTTCCCTTTGGACACAAGGTGAGGCTATTCTTCCCACTTTCTCCTTCAAAATTAGGTGGGACTGTGTGACCAATTCTGGCCAGAGAAATGGAGCAGAAATAGAGGATGCCCCTTTCGGGTGCCCTAAAACTTCTCTCTAACCATTAAGTAAAGTACTCAGAGGACCTGGGAGACAAGCAGAACTATGAGATAGGAGCAGCCTGGGTTCCTGACGAGCTCCTTGGAGGAGAGCCATAGAGCCAGGACACTTGGGTTGGACTGTTCCCAAGTGAGAACTAGGCTTTTCTTTGATTACTTCATTGACATTTGGGGGCTGTTTGACAAAGTAGTCTATCCGGATGTGCACTGTATAAATAGTAGGGTAAGTTTGCTGTGTTCCTTTCATACAGAGTTGTGGCTCCCCAGACCACCTCCACCACCACACGCCATCCTTTTTTGCAGCCTCCCCAGATGTCAGAGAGTGAGTGGATGGAGTGGATGCAATTGCACCTTTGCCTCGGAAAGGATCTTTTGGCTTTAGGCATTAACAAGAGTGAGCATAAGATGATTTCATTTAAGGAACTTGACAGCCCTATAATGGATTCAAGAGAACCTTTAGAAATGGAAGACACAGCTCGGCGCCTGTGGCTCAAGTGGCTAAGGCACCAGCCATATACACCTAAGGTGGTGGGTTCAAATCTAGTCCAGGCCCGCCAAAAAAAATGACGGCTGAAACCAAAAAATAGCCGGGTGTTGTGGCGGGCGCCTGTGGTCCCAGCTACTTGGGAGGCGGAGGCAGGAGACTCACTTGAGCCCAGGAGTTGGAGGTTGCTGTGAACTGTGATGCCATGGCACTCTACCCAGGGGGACAGCTTGAGGCGCTGTCTCAAAAAAAAAAAAGAAATGGAAGGCACACTTGGAGGCATTTGGCCCAACTATTAAAACAAGTAAGGAGAAAACTGACACCTTGAGAAGCAAAGTACTGGTACAAGGCCGCAAAGCTGGATAGTACCAGCAGGAAAACCAGGAGCCACTGCTGCGGAACTTCCTTTCACGTGCCTGTAGAGACTCTGGTCATCATCACAACATTACCAATGCAAGCTCAGGACTGGACCAGACAGGGTTAAAATTCTGGCTCCACCTCTTACCAGGTGGACCACCTCAAGAATGAATAGCATTTAACTTCTCTAAGGGTCAGCTTCCTCATGTGCAAAAAGGAGATAACAGTAACAGTAAACTCCTCTTAGTTGTCATAGCAACTAAACAGATCAATGTAAAATGTTTAGCACACATTTGACCCTAATAAAGTTAGTTTCTGTTATTACTTAAAGTAATACCAAAGTTGGATAAAAATAATGAGGCAACCTTAACAGAACCACATTGCGCACGGCTTGAGGATTACTTCCTCTGTGAACAGAGCTATGCATTCTCTGCTCAGACTTGATTTGGGACTTATCCTATGTGCATGACTCTCTTCCCTACCAGATCGGCAAACTTCTTGTGGCCTTCTTGTTTTCTGTATCCCTCAGGACATGGGAGTATGACTTGCACAGAAACTTGTTGGGGAGCAGAGCCCAGCCTGGGGAAGATGACTGTAAGTAGACTTGGGGGTCTCTGACACACCACTCTCACTCAACCAGGCTATGGGGGTCCCATTTCTACCCCGCTTCAGATCTCTAGCTTCTGCTCTGCTGAAGACGAGGCAGCCACCCCTGCTGTCTGGCAGAATGGCCATTATTGAATGTGTTGGGACTCAGAAACTGATACCCCAAAATATAGTGCTTCCCTATGCTGGACTGAGGTCTCCCCTTCCCGCCTCCCTGTCTCTCAATCCTGTCTCAAAACAAAGGATGAAGTTGCTCTCTGAAGTTTCCTTCTCAGCTTAAAGTCTGGACTCACCAAAGAAGAAAACAATTACCTCTCTGTTCCCTTCCCTGAGTTTTTATTGAGCTGAACTCACATCGTAGGTAGAAAGACTAAAGTCTGTCGAGACCCAGGCTTTTGCCACAAATCCTTGTCTGCTTTGCAAACCCAACAGGCTTTGTCCCAGGGCGTGATGTGTTCTCCAGTTCCATTTGTTTTCTCCTAAAACTCAGTTACTCCCCCAAATTGCCACATTTCCCCCATCTCCCCTTCTCTTTGAAGAGGGCATGTAAGCATGTGTGTGTACCCCACCGGGTTACTGGGTGGGTAATCATTCTGCTGCGATTTCCCCCATACTGTGCACCTTAAAATAACATTTTGTATGCTTTTGCTCCTTTTGATCAGTTGATGTTCAGTGAAGCTTTAGAAGGCAGGGGGGAAATTTTCCCATTCCTTCTGCATTAGGAAAGACCTTGATCCTGACAAGGCTTAGAGAAGGTGGTGGCCCCAGAAACACCTGGGCAGTTCTGGCCACAACAGGCAGACCTAATTTGCAGGGCTTTTGCTATCTCTCAACTTCAGTCCTCAGGACGGAACCGCTTTATGAAAACCAGAAGGCTGGAAAGTCTTAATAATTCTAGCTCCTTGTTCTAGAGCTTATAAGTGCATTCGGGTACACCCTGCCTCCAGAGGCCGGGCTTGCTTTCAGAATCCTGAGCACCTCATTCCACAACAGAACTTCCAGAGGTGGGGAAGCTGGGGAGTGTGAAACTTAAAGTGAACTGGCTACAGCTCTGAAAATTGGACAGATTTAAAACTACTTTTAAGAATCTGTCTCGGCGCGGTGCCTATAGCCCAATTGGCTAAGGCGCCAGCCACGTACACCTAAGGTGGCGGGTTTGAATCCAGCCCGGACCTGCCAAACAACAATGACGGCTGCAACCAAAAAATAGCCGGGCGTTGTGGCGGGCACCTGTAG
>NW_003852419.1:21784701-21799883 GCF_000181295.1 Otolemur garnettii
AAAAAAAAAAAAGAATCTGTCTCAATGTTCATTGATTGACATTTGGAAATTATCAGGGAATCAGAATTTTCTAAGGCTTCTTCTGCCTGGAGACCCTAATAGGACTCTATTAACAATAAAAACTCAAATTTCCTTGGCCTACACTTCCACTTGCACAATCAGAACCTTGGCCTCCCATCCTGATTTTAGGAGGCCCCAGTGGTGCACACAGATGCCTTTAAAGCCCAGGGCACTGCCACTTCTGCCAAAGTCTGAGAGGAAGCTGAGTTTCCAGCCCGGGCCATCAACCCTGGATTATAGGCTACCAGCCTTAGACACACCAGCTGTGCAGCCCTCAGCCCCAAGGGCCTCACTACCCAGCAAGCCATGCCATGCCCCCCTTAGAGTGGGGAGAAAAGAACCTCTCCTCAGCCACATGGCACAATGGCTCTCGTGCACCTAAGCAGCCTCTGCCAGAGCCCTCCGTGCATGGTTCAGCTTCAGACACCAGGCAAGAGCCTGTAGAAGTCTGCATAAACAAAACTGATATTTTTTAGCTATGGAAACAGTAATTTAGGAGCTTTCTGAAACTTCTAGGACATGGCTGAGACAAAAGTCATCTTGGAACAATTTTTAATTGTTGTTGCTGTTTTTTTAGACATAGGGTCTTGCCTGGGCTCAAGGGATCCCCCTCATAGTGGCATGCTTCACCTGGCCTGGCAAGATTTTCTTTGTTCTGTAACAATATCTGGAGTGACCCCTCTCAGTCATGTACATGTGAAGGCTAAGAGGTGCTCCCTGCTCTGGGAGAAAGGGTAGAAGCCTGTCCACCATCTTTGATATGCACAGTTGGTCTCAAGGAAGAGAGGGGGCGAATTTGCAAAAAGGCCTAGGAACTTCCTCAAGCTCATGGTCATTGAAGTGGCTGATTGGAAGCCACTGTTAGAGCACCAGCAGAAGCCCACCTTCAGGGAGGCAGCGCCAGATGGTAGCCTGAGATCAATCGGCAACCCCAATAGCACTTTGAGGCTTCCCCAGCCGCCCTGTAAGGAAGCCTGGTTTGAGAACTGGGACACGGTGTGAATCTGCAGAAGAGGGAGGGTGTCTCAACCCTGCAGCACCTAAAGCAGTGTGTGTGGGGGGGAGGTATCTGAAAAATACAGATGCTGCAGCACTTACGGCTGTCTGTGCCTCAATGTTTATAGCAGTATTATTCACAACAGCCAAAAGGTGGAAATAACCTGAATGTCCATCCGCAGAGGAATGGATAAAGAAAATGTGGTATATACACACAATGGAACATTATCCATCCTCTAAAAAAAAAAAAGGAAATTTCAACACATGCTACAACATGGATGAACCTTGAAGATTTTATGCCAAGTGAAATAAACCAGACATAAAAGGACAATATTGCTATGATTTCACTTATACGAGGTATGTAGAATAGTCAAATTCTTAGAGACTCGAGTAGAACAGTTGTTTCCAGGGGGGTTGCGGATGGGGGGATGAAAAGTTGTTGTTTAAATAGGCACATTGGGAGAGGGCAGAGGGCTTTTCTCATATCTATGTCTTTGGGGATGATAAAAAACATTCTGTGGATGATGGCGCTGATGGTTGCACAGTGTAAATATGCTTAATGCCACTGAATTGTACACGTACACTTAAAAATGGTTAAAGTGACAAGTTATGTGTTATACGTATTCTAACCTTACACACAGAATATCACAGAGATAATGCAGAAATTTTCTTGTTGGGTTAGGAACAGTAGAGGACCTTGAATTAAAAAGTAGGTGAGAAGAACACCTTTAAAAATTTTTTTTTGGAGAGGGGGGATACCTTTTTAAAGAAAGATGCTGGACCTTCTGGATAAGACTTGCTGCATTTACAATTAGAAAAAAGGAGTTCTGCCTTTCCAAACCCATCACTCATTCATTTTCAAGCTATCTATTCTAAATGTTAGTAGCGAAGATACTAGGGGAGAATTATCCTGGAGTTGTGGGCATTTTATTGACATAAGAGATGGACCCAGAGTGTCTGACATGAGTTTCCTGGAATTATCATTGAAAGGTTCAATAACGAGGTGCTGGCTTCCCCTGCTCTTGATCTGATGGGTCCTAATAGTACCACTGAAGGAGGTCAGAGCATGCCATCCCAAAATATGTCACTTTGGCATAAGGATTGTTTTGGGCTGAAGGCAATTGAAAAGATGTTAATACAAGAAAAGCCCTCTGCCCTCTCCCTATTTGCCTAAAAGCAGGAAGTAAGTCTGTAAAGGTGTTCTCCCTCCGGTTCCCACCAGGAAGGTCGGAACTCAGTCATGGGAGGCAAATCTAGAGAAGGTGGAATATGCGTAACAAACTCTACTCACTAGCCCTTATCTTCTATTAGTTCCCCCATACATCTGCCCTCCCACAATTATATCTGCCCTAAAAATTCAAAGATTTTTCCTTTGTCTTGTCACCTCTCTAATAATTTATTAGCCTTTTGTTAAGACGCTAAATAAACCCAGATTCTAGCCACACCTCTGAGTCACTCATCTCTGAGTGCTCCATTGTGAAAGCAGGATGTACAAGTTAATAAACTTGTTTTTCTCTTTTTAATCTGTCTTTTGTTAGTGTAATTCACAGGGTCTCAGAGAACTTAAGATGAGTAGAAAAAAATTTTTTTCTTTCCCTACATTCACACACATACATACATACAAGGTCAGTTAAGTTCTCAAACTCATCCTAGAAAAAGTGCTACATACCTCTGCTGAATATCACTACAGTCACCTTCAAAGTAGTCCTCTTGGGATGCTATGCACTGATGCCAGTGTCTAGTCCACCCTCCAGAACAATGTTGGTACTTGTTTTCTGGAATGGCCATCAGAGCTATCATCATAGGGAGTCTGACAATTAAGTTTGCAAACTTGCCCCTGTGCACTTACCTTGGCAGCACTGTACAAAGAACTTGGTAAGGTTTCATAACCTTGGTATATCAGTGTCTCGGAGATGTGTTTGTGTTGATGTGTGGCAGTGTCTTGCTGAGAGACATTCATTGTTGTTATTGTGTGTTTTGTGTGCTGCTCTGATGGTCATTCCTAGTTGGCTTGAATATGTGTCCATGCTGGGAAACACAGGGCCCTCACAGCACACCCTTGCAGGGGCTGGCTAGTGACTGGTCTATGCCTGACCTTGGAAGCCAAGGTCTGCTTATGTGGACTAAGTGAACCTCAGGGATTATAGGGCAATTCATGGGATAGGAGGAAGGACTTTATGTCCTTCCAGAACCTCCCTTTCTACTCCCCTTTACATTTCCACTCTGCAAGTCACCATCAAATGGCTGACCAGCTCTGCCCAGACAGCCTACCCCCAGCAGCAAGGGCCTCCCATAATGGAAGCCAACAGGCCAGAGCTTCAACCTTCAATGCCTGTGGCCAGAGCATCACCCTATGGTAAGCCAGTAAGCCAGAAGTTTACAACTGCAGAAAATTAAGGCCCAAAGCTCCAATCTGGCATCTGGACCCATGGACTATTGGCCCAGCAGAACAAGGAAGGTGTCACTCAGTGTAGCAAGCAGTGGGAAGACCTAGACATTTCTGATGACCCACAAGGAGTATGAGTGAGATGATTTTGGCTAGACTGGGGAGCTCCAAGTAAATTCAGCATAAAAGCTTTGTCTATGGTCTGGGGAGCTATTGGAATGAGTATTTATGGCAGTATTTTTCACTGAGCTTGGCTAGAAAGCTTTAGAAATGAGAGATTTTTTTTGGCACCAGAAGGCTTGCACCAACCAGCATATCTCTAAATTAAGTAGGCAAGCAGACAAGCTCTGAGTTACTGGACACTAATTCACACCTGACATGAAAATTCAAGGTTCTTCAAATGAGTTCTTGCAATTAGACATTTAAAAGTATCTAATGAATGCCAATGAAGAAAGAAAAAATGAAGTGAAATCTACTCAAGCAGCTGTTTAATGGCAGAAAGAGAGAGTAGAGAGCAGGCTTGATGGCTCATGCCTGAAATCCTAGCACTTTGTGAGGCCAAGGTGGGAGGATGGCTTGAGCTCAGGAGTTTAAAACTGAGCAAGAGCGAGACCACATCTCTCCTAAAAATAGAAAAATCAGTCAGGCATTGTGGTAGGAGCCTGTAGTCTCAGCTACTCAGGAGGCTGAGGCAGGAGGATCACTGGAGTCCAGGAGTTCTGGTCTGTAGTGCACTATGCCAATCAGGTCTCTGCACTAAGTTCAGCATCAATACAATGACCTCCCAGGAGTGGGGGACCACCACATTGCCTAAGAAGGGGTGAACTGGCCCAGGTCAGAAATGAAACAAGTCGAAAAGAAACTTTGTAGTCAAAGTTTACAATCAGTGTCCCCTGCTATAAGTAGGAGGACATATTATATAACAGTAAGATGAATATGATGAAACAGCAGTGACATTAGATTCTAGCTGGATACTCTTGCTGATTGAAAACTCTGAGCCTCAGCACCTGTGGCTCAAGCAGCTAAGGCACCAGCCACATACACCTGAGCTGGTGGGTTAGAATCAAGCCCGGGCCTGCCAAACGACAATGACAGCTGTGACCAAAAAATAGCCGGGCACTGTGGCAGGCACCTGTAGTCCCAGCTACTTGGGAGGTGGAGGCAGGAGAATCGCTTGAGCCCGGGAGTTGGCGGTTGCTGTGAGCTGAGATGCCACAGTACTCTACCCAGGGCAACAGCTTGAGGCTCTGTCTCAAAAAAAAAAAATAATAATAATAAAGGAAGGAAAGAAAGAAAGAAAGGAAGGAAAAGAAAGGAAAGGAAAGGAAAGGAAACGAAACTCTGAGCCTGAGGCCTACTCATCCTTGGTTAAGAGAGAAGAAAGAAAAACTTGAAAGAGGTGTTGAAGGCAGAGTCGCACCAAGCTGAGGCTTTGTATTTCACATAATCAGAAGTGCCAAGGGACATCCTCATCACTGTGTTATTTAATGCTGCGTCCTTACCTCATTCTGTATAGCCCAGAAAATACTGGGGGGAGATTAGTTTATTTTTGCTATAGTTTTGATGTTTGTCCCCCACAGCTCATGTTGAAGTTTGATCCCCAGTGTTGGACATGGGGCCTAATAGGAGGTGTTTGGGTCATGAGAGCGGATCCCTCGTGAATGACTTGGTGGTACAGTCCTTGGGGTACTGAGAGAGTTCTTACTCTGTTAGTTCCCACAAGCCCTGGTGGCTAAAAAGAGCCTGGCACCTCCCCTCTCTCTTGCTTCCTTCCTGCACCACTGGCTCCCCTCACCTTTGCTATCAGTGGAAGCAGCTGTAGCCTCTCTCCAGCTACCCAGTCTAACAGCCATGAGCCAAATAAACCTCTTTTTATAAATGCCCCAGCCTCAGACATTCCTTTACAGCAACAAGAATGGACTAAGAGTTCTCTTCTTGGGAGGCACCTGTGGCTCAGTGAGTAGAACGCTGGCTCCATATACCAAGGATGGCAAGTTCAAACCCAGCCCCGGCCAAACTGCAACAACAACAAAATAGCTGGGCATTATGGTGGGTGCCTGTAGTCCCAGCTACTCAGGAGGCTGAGGCAAGAGAATCGCCTAAGCCCAAAAGTTAGAGGTCGCTGTGAGCTGTGATGACACAGCACTCTACTCAGGGTGACAAAATAAGACCCTGTCTCTAAAAAAAAAAAGAGTTCTCTTCTCCTCTGCCCTTTGTTCTCCCTCCCTCACTGCTTCCTTGTTGCCCTGTTTGCCCCTTTCCCTCGAATTTCTGTTCCCTCTTTCCCCCTTCCTTTTTAGTGAAGTGGGCAAATGCTTCCATTATCTTCAATGACTAACCACCCATGAGGAAAAAAGACAGGAAAAAAGTCAAACCCAGGAAAGAGGACCCAAGAGACACCTAGCCAGCCTGTCTCCCTGCCCACATAAGCCTTCTTCCCAGGGTCTGATCATTGGCCTGCCTTCTAAGCTGGCCTCCTGCTCTAGGGTAGGATGTCATACCTGACCCCAGGTCAGGTATGCTGGGCTAGGCCTGGCTGCCAAATTTGGGCACTTTGTCCCCCAGCAAAGCCCAGCCAAAAGTAACTCCAGATGGGTTCATGTGGATATAGAAACAAGCCCATTAAGCAGCTACTTACCATACCACACAGTGGGATGGCTGGGCCCAGTGGATTAGGTGTAGCTTTGTTAAAGGGTGAAATCACAACTTCCATAGAAAGATTTTTAAGAAGAACAAATGTTACAGAATTTATGTTGCTCAAATGATAGAACCAGGCAGATAGGTGATATCACTGGTTCAAAGGAGGAAAAAACATAGATTACATACAGTAAAGCGATTTTGAGATGAATTGTAAATGAAGACAAAAGTGGGGTTTTTTTTCTCCCATCCCCTACGTGGGTAGGGGGAGTAGAAAGAAGTTAAATCTCTATCAGACAGAACAGAATTTTGTATCTATAAATTATCTACAATTTACAAAGTTGCAAAATAGCTTCAACAGAATGACCAGGGCTAGCCTCTCAAAACCCTGAGGGCTATGTCATAAATGATACATAGTTAGGGCCAGGTGCAGTGGCTCATGTCTGTAATCCTAGCACTCTGGGAGGCCGAGGAAGGTGGATTATTTGAGGTCACAGGTTCAAGACCAGCCTGAGCAAAAGACCCCCCCATCTCTACTAAAAATAGAAAAATTGAGGCAAGAGGATCGCTTGAACCCAAGAGTTGGAAGTTGCTGTGAGCTATGATGCCATCGCTCTCTACCCATGGTGACAGCTTGACACTGTCTCAAAAAAAAAAAAATACACAGTTATCCATTGAAACACACAATTTTTTCTTCATAAGTTTCTTAACCCAAGGGAGACCTTCTTTGTTGGATGAATGTTTCCTTAACACCAGCTCCTTTGATCATGAAATACATGTCCTGTCCATTAGCCTTGGACCTGGCCTGAGTTAGGATAGAAAGTTCATCTGCCAGTAGGTGTAAAGGGCATTAGGGACTTGGGTTCCAGGTGTGACTCATCATTCACCACTCACCAACAGCACTGCCTACTTGAGTCATTAAAATGTGGGGCATGGGCTGAGCCATTGGTGGCTCATGCCTGTAATCTTAGCACTTTGGGAGCCTGAGGCAAGGGATCCCTGAGGTCAGAAGTTCCAGACCAGCCTGAGCAAGAGCAAGACCCTGTCTCTACAAAATATGGGAAAATTAGCCAGGTGTGGAGGGACCCACCTGCAGTCCCACCAACTTGGGAGGTTGAGGCAAGGGGATCCCTTGAGCCCAGGAGTTTGAGGTTGCTGTGAGCTGTGGTAACACCACGACACTCTAGTCAGGGAAACAGAGTGAGACCATGTCTATAATTTTTTATTTTTTTTAAAGCTGTGACCTGTGATGAACTGTGAGTGTTCTCTAACACTTCTCTACCTTTAAGGCTCTAGAATTCAGTGGAGTAAGAAAAGTGTCTGTAACTCTTAAACTAGCCCAGGACTTAAGGCAAGTAGGTGGCAACCCACAGGTCGAGGTTGGTCCCACTAGGTCAGTCAGTGCCCTGGGGTAAATCCAGTAAGATCATACTTTTAGACTTTTGCTTTGTTTGTTTGATACTCTTACCACCCCCCAACAGTTTAGCAACCCCCCAACACTGTCATTGTGATTTTAACAGAGAAGAACCTTTTCTTTTTGTCCCATGGTTTTCCAGGAGGACAGTGTCTGCAGAAAATGGGAGCCCTTTGTGCCCATCTCTTCCCCCTCGGTTCCACGATTCTGTGTTTTCTCCAGCTGTGGGCCGAGGGAATGACTGTAAGCCTGGGGTGTGGACCGCGAGCCATCCAAACGAGACTGTGAGAGGCTGTGAGTCCAGTTCAAGCTACATACCCGGGCGCCATGCACCACCCCAGGAATTAGCAGGGCACATGCCACTTCAGGGGCACACCCCCCCCGCCCCCCGCAGGGCGCAGCGGGGCTCCTCTCTGGGCCTCCCACCCGGGCTGCTCGGCGGGCCCAGGGAGGATGAGTCATCCCGGGGCGGGGCTCTCCGAGAGGCCTCGGGAGCGATCAGCAGGACGGTGTCCCCGCGGGCGCCCGAGCAGCCTGCGGCCCCGCGCGGAACCGGTGTTCCATCCCCACCACCTCGCCCGGGAGTCTCCCGGCCCCAGAGGCTGGAGGAGCCAAGAAAAGAGAGGCAGGGGAAAGAATTCAGTTTCCAGTCGTTTCAGTCCTAAATTCTGGCTGCAACTGCCAGAAAAGATGCTTAATGAAAGACCAATTGTGTGGCCAGGGTGTTTTCTTCGGACATCTGCCCAGGGAACTGAATCCCCGGCCCAGCAGCCAGGTCACCAGCCCCATCCTACGGCCACACATTTTGCTCACCACTGACCCCTACTGGGCGATGTGACAACTGGCTGAGGAGCCGGAGGCAGCAGGGCGGAGGAAAACTAGACCTGGACGGGTCTGTTGGGTTCTTCAATCCACATTTGCTGTGGGAGGGTGGATCTTGCCTAGACCTCAGGCTGCAGATCCCAAGGGATCAAACCTTGTGAATTCCCTTTCCTCCACGGGTCTCTCAAACCTTTCACACTAGACTTCTTTTTTGTCTGACTCTCGGTAACATTTTATCCTGTGGGAAATGGGGACCTTTGGAGTCCTTTAGGAGAATGCCACTCCTGTATGTGAACGAAGAGTGTATTTGGGGGGTAAGGCTAGAATCAGCCAGGAGAACTTAAGAGTTATCTATCGACCTCCTACTAGGTGCTGACCCAGCAGAAAGACTAATTAGAAGGCTCAGCAATCATACAATTGAGTGATCTGGAGGGACTGCTGGAGGGCAAGGGCAGTGGGTGGAGAGAAGAGGGTTGTATGCGTGTGTGTATGTGTGACATTTGGAAGAGACCTCAGCTGTGGGTTGGATAGGGTAGGGGTTCTAGAGTGGGAAGCAGAGTCTAGCACCACTTCCTCCCTCCTTTCCCCTAGAGGGTTAGTTTTTGCCAACATCCTTCTAGCAAAATGGGATTTTGAGCAGAAGAGCAGGTGTGGAACATAAAAAGGAGAATGACATTTGATTTTAATATGCTGAGAGATGCGTTCATTCTAGTGGATTAGAAGGAGGACTTTGGCTTTACTCTGCTGAACCCAGGCTTGGCCACCCAGGCTATGGGACCTTATACAGATACTTCATTTCTCAGCCTTGGTTTCTGCACCTGAGAAAGAATACAACACCTATCTCATGGCTTTAACAATTTTTTTGCTTTGTTTTTTTGGATTGAATAATATAAACTATTGAGTGCCTGGCTATTCAGGAAATAAAACCTTTTTTTAAAAAAAGATGAGTAATAGGCAACTGAATGTCATAAAAATAACTTCACTGATTGTCACTGTGAGCCAGGCACTACCCTAAACACTGCACATAATCTCACTTAATTTCCTCAACAGTTTCATAAAGTAAGCACATTACGATCTCCAATTTACAATTGAAGAAACCAAAGCACAGAGAGCTTAAGACACCCCACCAAAGTCACACAGCTAATAGGGACTCAAACCTAGATCTGTCTGAGTCCAAAACCATGGAGCTTCACAAGCACACTGAGGCTTCAAGCAAATACAGGTTAAAGCATAGAAGAAAGTTTTTTGGCAAGAACTACAGATTGAGGAATTGTCAGGATTTGACAATAGTTGAAACCATGGTTCTTTGTGAAATTGTTCAAGAAAAGTAGTTATAGTTGAGAAAAGAGGGAGGAAACACCAACATTGACAGTGCAGACAGAGGAAGAGGAGCCCTAAGAGGAAACTGAGCAAACAGGCAGAGATGGGAAGGGAAGTAGCGAGGGATGTCAAGGGAGGACTGAGCTCCAAGGTGGAAGGTTGGTTGAGCAGCCAGCCTGTGGCCTGAGTCCATTGACAGGCCCTGGAGAGCCCAGCAAGAGCAGTGGTAGGGGCAGCATCCAGGTTGAAGGGAGAGTTAGGAACAGACATAAAATGAGACTTACGTAGCAGTAGCTTGTCAGGGAAGGCATGAGGAAAGGGTGATAGCTAGAGGTGGATGTAGAAGGCAGGAAGGCATGGAGTCTGGATTTCTGATGACTGTTTAGTAAGAGAGAAAGGCTTCCTCTAAGCCGCAGGAAAGGAGATGCATAGAGAGGGAGGAGGTTGCTGATAGCCACAATTGCTTCTGTTTTCTTGGTGAAATTAGAAGTTAGAGACCAGCCTGAGCAAAAGTGAGACCCCTATCTCTAAAAAATAGCCAGGTGTTGTGGTGGGCACCTGTAGTCCCAGTTACTTGGGAGGCTGGGACAAGAGAATGGCTTGAGCCCAAGAGTCTGAGGTTGCTGTGAACTATATACCGCCACGGTCCTGTACCCGGGGGGGACAAAGTGAGACTCTGTCTCAAAAAAAAAAAAAAAAAAGGCACGAAATTATCCCCCTCAGATGAACATGTCCCATGATAAATTGCAACCCAGAGACTGTCTTCTAAGAGATGTTTTCAGCATCAATGTGAATGCTGCTGCCACCATCCCCATCACAGGTAATCTTTACCCCAGCCCTGAAGGTCAAGACCCTTGGTGGGGAGGGAAATGAGCAAAGGTCACTGGAAGGGGCCCACAGACCTCTACAAAAGCTGCCTTTCCCTGTCCTGGGAGGAGTGGAAGAAAGGGAGGGGTAAGGTCATTTTTATTCTTAATGGTAGCTCAGCTTTAAGAAGTATAGTTTTCCTCTGATTACTTTGGATTTCCAAAAAGCCTGGACAATCTTGAGAATTCTGGATCACTCAGAGATCAGAGACAGGTTTATTTTTAGTGATCAGTGGGCCTGACCAGGCCTGTTTGTCTAATAGTTAATCAACCAGTCAACAAACTTGCATTGAGGGCTTGCTTATTGGGGGACATCAAAACAAGCAGAGGAGAGAATACATGCTTTTGAGGCATTCACAGAGTAACTGAGGACTCAACATTAACTAACACCGGCAATGATTAGCAAGTGATATGTTGGTAATTATGCATGTGACTCAGACTGCCCTGGTCCCCCCAGCACCATCCCCTCCAAATTCTACTCTGACTTCACCACTAGGAGCCTGAGGGGTGGTCAGGCTGAGCCACCAGAGTCCTTCCCTGAGGTGCTCTCTCTACAGTCACCAGCCAAGAGAGGAACAGCTGCTTCTCCTGGTTACAAGGTTGTCAGAGGAGAATCTAGAAGTGGCCCAAGGCCATGTGTTAGCTTTAGTGGGCAGTCAGCTTGAGAGAAAGAAAGAGAAAAACACACTGGAGAGAGATGGGCAGGGTCAGACAGAAGGAGTTTAAGCCTCTGGTCTGCCAGGTTCCCTTAGCCAGCTCTAGTTTGTCGCTTTCCTCAGATCAGTCACAGGAGACAATAGGTTCTCTCCTGTCTCCATTTAGAGAGGGGAAGTCAATTCCCCATGCTGCATGGTCAGTGTTCAGTAAGGGCTGGGTGATTCAGGAGGGGGGCCTGGAAGGACAGAGAGGGTGTGGAGGACAAGAAAGAAGCTCTAGAGAGACCTGAGCAGAAACGGTGGGCAGGCAATCCCAGGGGACGGGCGTCTGGGAGGTGCGGGTAGAGCACTGGGTACAGCAGAGTGGACCCTCTCCCTGACGGAGGACTGGCGTCAGCACCTCCCTCTGCATTTTATAAAATAAAGCTGGCTCTGCACACTCAGACCACATGGAGGCCACCCGGGGACATCATCCTGCTGCTGGTTCTATTTACTGTCTGTGTTTTGTCCACATTCCCCTCCAGCCCGTTTATTCTTTCCATTTCCTTCTAACCTTCAGCTTCTCTCGTTTCCCATCTTTATTCTGTTTGCAAACTTGCTTGCTATTGAGACCCTCCCTCTGAGAGGAGTGGCCTCTACAGGACCCTAAATCTCTATTTTCCAGAATCTATATTTGACACCCCATCTGTCAGCTTCTGAATTTCAAACCAGACAAAGGCAAGGGGTTCCGGATGGTCTCATGACAATCCTGATTTAAACCCCCCAAAAGGGCGCTCTGGATGGTCACTTGAACCCTGGGTGGCTTTCCTTGGGTATTGCTTGTGTCAAAGGCCTGTTTGCAGCTGGGATCTGCCTCACCCAGAGCCTCCCCGCCCCACCCAACCTCCAGCCCTTCCTGCTCTAGCTCCTCCTGCGTGCTGAGGTGGAGCATAGCCGCCCTCCCCCACCCAGCCCTCTGTGACTCAGTGGAAGCTGGTGGCCACTTCTACTCACCCACCCACCCACGCTCACATTCCAGCAGCCAGCTCACTCCCTTCTTGGCACTCAACCCACACCCACCAGGCCTCTGCCTAGAGTAAATAGTCATCTCTTTATAGGACCATTTACGGCCAGGGCCAGCCCAGTATGGGAAGGGGTCACGTGTACCTTACCCTCTGAGCACACTCCTTTTTCTCCACAGCTAATAACTGACCTCTGTGGCTCTTTCCTTTTGGCCCCTGGCTGACCTGGAACATTTTGTTTAAGCGAACCAGAGACTTACCCTTTGTGTGGTACCTAGCACAGTGCTGACTCAATACATGTTTGAAAAAAGAGGGTGTTTTTTTTTTGTAAAGGATTAATAGGCTGGGCATGGTGGCTCATGCCTATAATCCTAGCATTTAGGAAAATCAAGGTGTGAGGCTTACTGGAGGCCAGGAGTTCAAGACCAGGTTGGGTAACATGGCAAGACCTCCTCTCTACAAAAAATAAAAGAATTAGCTGGGTGTGGGAGCACACACCTGTAGTCCCAGGTACTTGGGAAGCTGAGGAGGGAGGATCATGTGAGCTCAGGAATTGGAGGCTGTGGTGAGCTATGTTCGTGCCACTGCACTCTAGCAAGGGCAACAGGGTAAGACCCTGTCTCAAAACTAAATATATAAGTATTTTTTTAATAAAAAAAGATTATTAAGTGGAGAGTAATTTAGAGAGTCCCCAGGTTTTCCCAGCATCTGACAGGTCCTACCACCTTGGTAAGGACTTGTTTCAGCCAGCTGGGAAGCAGGGTGGTTAAAGGTAGAGTCAGTGCTACCGGGGTTGAAGGCCCATCTCTGTTACCCTAAGATCTCAAGCACATTCTATCACCCCCCTAAGCTTCTGCTCCTTATATGTCTACTGGAGATGATAATTCCATATTTGGTCAATTCCAGCATGTGCAGTTTTTCACATTTTAGTAAAATCAGGGTACACCTTATAGTCGACCGGGCATGGGAAGCTGCAGTGCCTCTGCAGTGCCCGTCTCCAGGTGGAGCCCACATCCTGCCTGCTGAGCCCAGGTGGCCATGACACTTGTTCTGGTCAAGGGAGTGTGAAGGGAAGTGACATTCACAGTATCTGGGCTGCAGCTTTAAAAGGCAACCGTGGTTCACCTCATGCTCTTTTTCATCCACCCCAACAATCAACAAAATTCTAGAGGTGTTTTGTGGGCCTGACCCAAAGTAGAGATGATGTAAAGCTGAGCTGCTGCCGGATGGCATTTAAGGGGAAAGAAGCATAAACCTTTCTTCTTTAGCCATTGAGATTTGGGGTTCTACATTTTTTTTTTTTTTTGCTTGCTTGGTTCTTCTTACTGTGGGTTTCTATGTTTTGACGACCTCGTCTAGCCTGTCCTGACTGGTATTACATCTTCCAATTAACTGACAGATTCTTTTTTCTTTCTTAGTACATACCAGTGTAACTCACATTGATGGTATTATTGATTCAATGAAACAAGATAGTACCTCTCACAGACCAAACACAAGTTAATCCATATAAATTACCGAGCACAATGCCTTGCCTCTAGTAAGTGTTCAATTCATGTTAGCCATTGTTATATTTCTAGCCCACTGCTTATAGCCAACATTTAGTACATGTTTGCAGTGATAATATGCAAACACATATTGGTGACACATAAAATTGGGAGCCCCTTTAGGTCCCTTGTGGAATGAGAAAGGATATCGTCAAAAGAAAAAATTACAACAAATTTAGTTAAAAAATCTCAAGTGGCTTTATCACAATTCCAGAACTAGGCAACATTTCATTCCATAAAGTAGAATAAGTATTCCAATGAGCAGAAGAGGTTGGTTTGTTGTTTTTGTTTTGTTTTGTTTTGTTTTGTTTTTGAGATAGAGCCTCAAGCTGTCCCCCTGGGTAGAGTGCTGTGGCATCACAGCTCACAGCAACCTCCAACTCCTGGGCTCAAGCGAGTCTCCTGCCTCTGCCTCCAAGTAGCTGGGACCACAGGCGCCCGCCACAACGCCCAACTATTTTTTGGTTGCAGCTGTCATTGTTGTTTGGCAGCGCAGGCTGGCTGGATTTGAACCCGCTACCTTAGGTGTATGTGGCTGGCGCCTTAACAGCTTGAGCCACAGGCCCTGAGCCAGTTGGTTGGTTTTATAGAGAGAAAGGACTGGAGAAAGTAGAAGCAAAGAACAAAAAATAGATTGGTCATTTTAAAGTTACTTTCTTTATAATGCAAGGGCAGGGAGACAGAACATTACAAAAGTTAACATCAGGTTACTTAAGGCTAATCTTTTGTGTAAGATTAAAACAGGGGGATCTACATTGTGATGAAGACAGATGATTGAAACCTGCCTGTCTGAGAAACTGGCTCTCCCTCTCCTGATTTGCCTGGTAACAACTTAGTTTAGATTTGGTGATGTGGAACTTTAGCATGGGTGACGCCATTCTGATTTTTAGTCTGGTTGGGTTGGGGCAGGAGCTTAGTTTAAAACAATGGCCTCCAATACTTTTTATTTAACACTATAAATAAGTTCAACTAAATAAAAACATGGCTTTGGTGCTTGCTTGTGAAGGCTTTTTGAGGGTGTATGTTTTGGGGGAGGGGTTTAGGGTGTGTTTTTGATGTTCTTCCCCAAAGCTAGACATTGAAAAAGCCACTCATTTTGGCAAATAACTAAGAATGCTGAGTTTATATTCTTATTAATTAATAGTTTATTATCTGGGATATGAGAAAGACGGAGAAACTACTCACATCTGACCTGGTTAAGTTTCTGGTGCAACTGAATAAAGAAACTCCACATTCTCTTAGAGAACATCTTGGATTTTTGCAGAATTAGGGATGGGCCACAGATCCCGGTATGAAGCTATCATACATCCGGCTCGGCGCCTGTGGCTCAAGCGGCTAAGGCGCCAGCCACGTACAACTAAGGTGGCGGGTTCGAATCCAGCCCGGGCCCGCCAAACTACAATAATGGCTGCAACCAAAAACAGTTAGGTGTTGTGGCGGGCACCTGTGGTCCCAGCTACTTGGGAGGCTGAGGCAGGAG
>NW_003852419.1:21799953-21803571 GCF_000181295.1 Otolemur garnettii
AAAAAAAAAATGAAGCTATCATACATCCAGGTAGTTCTTGATGTCTCAGAGTTGTGTTCTGAGACAACTCCTTCCAGGAATCTTATAACCAGTCCCCGCAGACCCAAGAGCACTGAGAGTGATCTGTGTGCTGGGCTGGGCCTAAGTACAATTGCAAAGGTGACTTCCAGAGCCACTTTCCATCCCTTTGGCAGCCTCTTCCCTCGTGTTACTTACCTGTTCCTCCTTCACATTCTCCACGTGGGAAGATGACAAAAGTAATTCATCCTAAAATATTAATGATGTGTACATTTCTTAAAAAGGGAAACTAGGAAGTGATAAAGGAAAGTATGGGGCAGTGTGTAAAGTTATGTTAGGGACCTGTTAATCGCAAGAAAAAGAAATTTTCTCAGGCTTAGGTTAAAAAGGTGGGGGACTTCTTATTAGGACACTGGAATTCACATGAAGCTTGATTGCAGAGAGCACCATGAAGCCTCGAGGAGATGAAAAATCCCCTACTCTCTCCAACTGTTTCTCACTTTCTGGAGTTCCATGGTCTCTCATCTCTCCCGCCTGTGTCTATCTCAAAACTTTCTCTCAGCAGACCGCTTTCTTCACTCTTCACTTTAGCTTGTACATCATCCCATAAAATGGGTGCCCTAAAATAGTAGCCATGACATCTCATGACTGTGACTTTCTATTTCAAGTTCCAGCAGCAAATATCTGGAGTTTCTGTTTTCTCTTTCTGGGAGAAGATCTGGCTCCATGCAACCTATCATTGGCTCCCCTGGGGTCAATTGACTACATCTGGTTCAACTGGCCGTGATACAATCACCATTAGACCTGTCGATTTCTCCAAAAGACCAGGATGGTTGGCACATCATGCACACCAGCTGCCTGTGACAGAACATTCAAAATAACAGCAGCTTAAAATAAGCAAATTTCTGTCTTTCTCACGTAAGAGGTAAGCAGTCCAGGACTCTTTTGATATGTGGCTTCCCTTCTTAAGACCACTTCATGATCCAAGATGGCTGCTGAAGCTCTAGTCATCACATGACACTGGGATTCAAGGTAAAAGGAGGAAAGGAAGAAAGACTAAAGTGTCTCCACTGCCAGCTGTCATCTCTCATTAAGCAGCCTTATTAGGAGTACAACAGTGCACTTGGACTCAGTTTTCTCTTTCTTCCCACCAAAAATCACCCCTGGCCAGGCAAATGCAACTAACTAGCTGAGAGCACTTTCAAAAATGCAAAGCAGGCCTGTCCCTCCCTTGTTTGAATCCTTCTCAAACGCTCTGACCAAAGTAGATAAACTCACTACTGTGGGGCCCCTTTTCTAATTTGGGGTCCTGCTTTCTGTTGGCCTCTCTGCTGCCTCCTCCTCCCCAGACCCAGCCTCCAAGAAGCTTCTGCTCTTGAATGCCCTACCCTCCTTTTCCCACCTAGCAAACTCCTACTTTCCTTTCCACACCCAGCTGGAAACACCTCTTCTATGCCACCCTCCTGGATTGCCTATAGACCTGGGCCCCTTTTCTTCCATTTCCTGTGACAATTTGTACCCATCTGTTTCAGAAGTCTGTCTTCTCCATCAGAGCATGAACTCTTTCAGGGGAGAGACTGAACTTTATTCTTATCTGAGCCTTAGTACCAAGCGTAGAGCATTTCACAAACTAGTTGTCTGGCATAAGGCAGTTCATTGCTGTAGTAGATCATAATAGTTATGGGAGTATAAACTCTGGTGCCACCCACCTGGGTTTGAGGCCAGGCAACATTACCTACCATGATTTAATACCTCTATGCCTCAGTTTCCCCACTTGTAAAAAAAAGGGGGGGTATTTCCTACCCCATATAGTTCTATTGAAGGCTAAATAAGGAGACATATGCAAGGGTTCATCACTCGTTCTGTGTGTTATTATTTTTATTGTTTCAGAATAAACAATTAGCAGGAGGGGCACACATAACCCTGCTCATCACCAGCTTAGGGATTTTGACCAGGCAAGACTAACTCTCTGATAGATGCAGACTGATGTTATTTATTTATTTTTGAGACAGAGTCTCAGTCTGTTGCCTTTGGTAGAGTGCTGTGGCATCACAGCTCACAGCATTCTCAAACTCTCGGGGCTTAAGTGATTCTCTTGCCTCAGCCTCCCAAGTAGCTGGGACTACAGGCATCTGCCACAACGCTCAGCTATTTTATTTTATTTTATTTTTTTGAGACAGAGCCTCAAGCTACCCCGCCCCCCCGGGTAGAGTGCAATGGCATCACAGCTCATAGCAACCTCCAACTCCTGGGCTCAAGCGAGTCTCCTGCCTCAACCTCCCAAGTAGCTGGGACCACAGGCTCCTGCCACAACACCCGGCTATTTTTTGATTGCAGTCATCATTGTTTGGTGGGCTGGGCTGGATTCAAACCCACCACCTTAGGTGTATGTGGCTGGTGCCTTAGCCACTTGAGCCACAGGCACCGAGCCATGCCCGGCTATTTTAAAGTAGTAGTTGTCATTGTTGTTTGGCAGGCCAGGGCTGGATTTGAACCCACCAGCTCTGGTATATGTGGCTGGCACCCTAGCCACTGAGCTATAGGTGCCAAGCCCAGACTGAGGTTATTTAAAAATATTTTGTGGCAATGATATACTGGCATTTCAACTTCTTGGAGGAATTCAGGGAAGTTACAAAACACCATCTCTTAGCTTGGAGTATTTTGCATATTCCCTTGACCCTAAACTATGTGCAGTGAGCACAAGTTCAGTAACCCAAGCAAAGGGATGGAAAGGCTTGGTTGGAACAGGTGAATCACAGAGCCTTAAAAAGAGTTGGGCTCTGGGGAAAGAGGGATTTCTAGGGTGAAGAATGAGGCTTCCCTACCCTCTGAGACTCTGGGAGTCTTCACATGGCAATGTGGAGGGTGGGTCTACTTTGTGTGTATGTGGAGCTTTTCATTTCTTCTGTTCTGGTGAGGGTCAGTTAAACTTGAGTACAGTGAAATGAGACATAGAGAAGGGAATGCTTTGCCTCGCCCAGCCAGGGTAGCACAGGAAGTTATTAGAAAAGCAAGACTAGAACCCTGATTCATTCATTAACACATTTTCATGGAGTCCACTGTGCCAGGCTTAATTCCAGATATGGAGGACTTGGCAGACAGCAAGGCAGGCAGTGTCTCTGGCCTAATGGCCACAGCAGGCAACAATCAAGGAAGCAAATATGTGCCGTGTTTCACCAACTCAAAGATGTCCCTTCCCCTTCTTTCACATTTTAAAATCTCTGAAACCAGGGTAGATGCATCTTACAATTGGTAATGTCTTGAGGACATATTTTTTCTTTCATAGCTATACATAATGCCACACGTTAAAGCTGATAGCATCTGGGACCTAATGAAATATACTAATATGATTCAGATGATGCTATCTTAACCTCCTTGATACTGATTTATTTTTCTTCCAAGCAAGTTACTGTAGAAATTCCTACCTGAATGGACAGTTATTTCTCTGACTCATCTATTCCGGGACTTCTTTAGAAATTCATAACTTTCGGCTCGGCGCCTATAGCTCAACCGGCTAAGGCGCCAGCCACGTACACCTAAGGTGGCGGGTTCAAATCCCCAGCCCGGACCCGCCAAACAACGACGGCTGCAACCAAAAAA
>NW_003852419.1:21803728-21814544 GCF_000181295.1 Otolemur garnettii
AAAAAAAAAAAAAAAAAAAAGAAATTCATAACTTTCAGTTACATTTCTGTGAATCTAATTTTCTTTGGAACCAACAAGGATCCTGCCTTGTATCAGTAAAGAATTTGTTTGGCTGCATACAAGAAAAAAACCCAACCAACAGTGACTTGTACTAATTTGCTTGACCCTAGGGCTGATACAGCTTCTCATCAGGTACCCAAGTTCCTTCTTTCATTCGGTTCTACCCTCCTCAGCTCGTGTCTTCAGTCCTCATGGTCACAAGATAGCTGCTGTACTTCCTGACTCACATCCATATTCCAGGCAGGAAGAAGGAGGAAGGGCAAAAGGAATGCTGGCCCACCTTTTTTTTTGTTTGTTTTTTTCAATCAGGAAAACAAGATATTTCAGAAGCTTCACTGGGCTTACTTTGCCTCCTTTTCGTACATCAGTGTGGTGTCACACACTCACCTCCAGTTAGAAGATGAAAAAAGAGTGTTGTGTGTGAGGATGAGAAGCCAACAGTATCGGCTCTGCTATCAAAATAGAACCACACAGCCCATATGCAATATGGCATGTGGAATAGGACTCAGAAGGAAGGGAAGACAGTTCCCACTCCTGACGGGAGATCCCTAAGCAGATTTGCCTCACCTGAAAACGTGACAAAAGCCAGTCAGCACACATTGCGACAGAGCTGGGTCTCTTCATGCTTCTCTCCACGTATCCAGCCACCTTAAGGAATAGGGTGATCTCATAGATGCTGGCTGTGTTACTAACCACTTGTGAATTTCCAAATAAGAGGGAAGTAAACATTTCAGACCTGGGTGATGAGCCCGGGACTCCTGGAGCGGAGTTTTGATTCTTCTCAGAGAGTCTGTAATTACTCCATTGAAAAGCTGAGTAGCTCACAGGGGAATGAACAGGATTGTTCCTGAGGTGTCCTGAGGCAGGTCTCAAGACTGGGCTAAGGCTCAGCCAGGATCTCACATTACCAGGAATAGGGAGCAGGTCTGGGTCAGGGGAAGGACCCTCTGTGGGGCCGGTTACTGGGGGAGCAAACACACTAACAAAGATGCTTCACCAGTCTGATGGTCTTGCTTTCCTATGTAGCTTTTCCTCCTGGCCTTGTCAACTAACATGTCAATATAATTCCTTTGGGAAATGGTTGAAGAACTCTCCAAGCTTACAGAATTTATGGGAACTTACAGTGGGAGACTAGAAAAACAGCCACAGTCTTTCACCCCTCCCATGTTCTTACCCCTTTGGAAAATGACTTTGCACCCTCCCCCATCAAGGAGGGTAGGCAATCTCTCCTCTCCTTGAGCTAGCACTGCCCCAGTGACTCACTCTGACCAATAGGATGCAGTGGATGCTGTTTGTGCAGTTCTGAGCCTCTTGCCGGCTTCTCTCTCTGGGAACTCATGTGAACAGGCCCGGGCTAGCCTGCTGGAGAATGAAGTGCCACGTCGGGCATAGAGGAGCTGCCTCTGCTGAGGTCATCCTAGACCAGCCAGCCCCTAGCCCATCAGGCAGCAACCTCAGAGCATGAGTGAGCCAGCTAAAATATGCTGAATTGCAGAACTGTGAACTAAATAGTGTTTATTGTTTTTAAGCCACTAAGTTTAGGGAAATTTGTTGAATAGAAAGAGCTAACTTTCCAGTTAATATTTTTCCTACTTAAAAAAAGAAAGAAAAAGAACAAACTAACTGACAGACTTACTATGTGCTAGATGCAAGACCCTGGCCAGGAACTTTATGTAAATGCCTTACTTCTTTTAACTATATTAGTACCTATCAGTGTGCAGAGTACGTATTCCTGGAGAAATGGCCAACCTCCCCACCTAGTCCACTCAGAAAGCTTCTGCTTGTCCTTCCATGCTGGTTGAATTTCTGTGTAGCCAATTGTCCAAAGAGCTTTCAGGCTCTGACAAAAGGATCAGAATGTTCTATGATAACCCCCTAACATTCCTCAGTCTTTAGTCACTTAAAAGTGTGTGGGGTTAGGGAGGTGGTGCTCTACTTGGAATCCATCCAACTTTTCAACTTGCAAGCAGCATTTTTGGGAGATTTCTTTCTGTTTTTAGGCATACGTAGGTTCCTAGATGTCAGGAGTTAAGGGATGATCCTTTGGCATCACTCACCAGATAGTCAGTCCTAGGGTACTGGGGAGGGAATGCAAGACACTAGATTCTTTCTGTACAGAAAAAAATGGGAGTCAATGGAAGGTAGTAGCTTAAAGCCCTTGCCAGGATGACAGTCACCAAAGCAATGACTAAGTGCTAGCCTGGTGCTATGGAGGCTGGTGCCACCTCCCTGGACAGCTGCACTCTGGTGTGGAAATCCTCACTCTGGATCTTGCTGTGGGCTACCAGCACAGTTTGCCGCAGTCTCTGGAAGTCACAGACACTTATTTAAAGTCTAGGTGTTTGCCAAAAGATAATAGCTTTAAATGTAAAATTACAAATCATTAAGGGTAATGTGATCCAAATGGCAAGAGAAACATTTAGCAGTATTTTACTTTGATTTCATTTTTGCTTGCCTTTCATGCCAGCCTTGTCTGAAGTTGCTGCTGAGGACATCTCATTTTTTGTTTTATTTTGAGACACAGTCTCACCTTGTTGCCCTTGGTAGAGTGCTATGGTGTCATAGCTCACAGCAACCTCCAACCCTGTGCTCAAGTGATCCTCTTGCCTCAGCCTCCTGAGTAGCTGGGACTACAGGCATCTGCCACAACACCAAGCTAGGTTTAGAGACAGGGGGTCTTGCTCTTGCTCAGGCTGGTCTCAAAGTCCTGAGCTCAGGTGATCTACTTATCTCCACCTCCCAGAGTGCTGGTATGATAGGTATGAGCCATGGCACCCAGCCAGGACACCTGGTTCACACACCCTTTGCCCTTCAGCTGTGGCACTGACATTGTCCATTCATGACATGAGTGGAGGCCAAGGAAACCCCTCCACACAAACCGTGGTTATTTCTAGGAAACCTACGTCTAATTTTTTCTTTTCTTTCTTTTTTTTTTTTTTTTTGAGACAGGAGCCTTAAGCTGTCCCCCTGGGTAGAGTGCCATGGCATCTCAGCTCACAGCAACCTCCAACTCCTGGGCTCAAGCGAGTCTCCTGCCTCAGCCTCCCAAGTAGCTGGGACCACAGGCGCCCGTCACAATGCCCGGCTATTTTTGGTTGCAGCCATCATTGTTGTTTGGTGGGCCTGGGCTGGATTCGAACTCGCCACCTTGGGTGTACATGGCTAGCGCCTTAGCCACTTGAGCCACAGGTGCCGAGCCGTGTAATTTTTTCAACATCAGTTTCTTCACATACCCTCCAGGCAGTGCATGGAAATATTCAATTTCCTTTGGGAATTGGAAGTCAGTATTAATGGTTACTCCAAAGAGCCTCCTTCATCAAATGCTTCAGGAAGGCTTGTAAGAAACCAGTTGGATGGATTTGTTTCCTTTACTATCTATGGGTCTCTGTTGGAGGAGGGAAGACTTGTAAACACTTGGTCCTTAAAAAGCCCAACCCCAAGTGTTATGTCCTTTCTTCCCAAGGGATGTGGGAAAATTGGAAAGTGGTCATTTCTCAACTGCTTCCATTTATAGCCACAGGGAGGCAGATATTGTGGGATATCTGTCACTAAGCAGCAAAACCAGAAAAGAAAGGAACAAACAGCAGAAAATGCAGAAGTGTTAAAATGCTCTTCAAGTGTTTTATATCAAACTTCGTAAAAGGAAGGAGGCTCAGATTGGTTGACCATTCAGTCACTGAGAAGACCCTTACCAAAAGAAGCCCAAAGATAGTGGTTGTCTCCCAGAGGTCACTGCTGAGAGGACTTTTGATAAAAGTGTATGGGTTCGGGAGGTGGTGCTCTGCTTGGAATCCATCCAACTTTTCAACTGGCAAGCAGCATTTTTGAGAGATTTCTTTCTGTTTTTAAGCATACGTAGGTTCCTAGGTATCAGGAGTTAAGGGATGAACCTTTGGTGCCAGCTGAGAACAGTCTCCACAGTTTCCAGCTGACAACTGTCTTCTTGGGGCTGTGTGGCTCTTGTTTCGTCTTCCTACTTTTCAGCTCCTTTGTGGTGACCTGTTTCCGAGGAGCTTAGTACTCCTAATGACAAGGAAAACCCAGAGACTGAAAATAGCGCTGATTTCCCAAAAGCTCAGGTACTGAGAGGGTGAGGGTGGGGACTTCTTGGACATGAGCTCACATTAGCTGATGCAACACCACTGTCCTGTGCCCCACAGCTCTGTCCAGTGCCTGGTGACAGGGAAGAAAGCCATTTTGCTAGACAACACTGCAGAGGTTTGTGGAAAGGCCTGAGCTTCCACACTCTGGCAACGTGGGCCAGACCCAAATGAACCTGTTGCTGAGGCCTACTTTTACTAATGAATGTGCTCCAGCAATCCCCAGCCGTGGAAGCTGCATTAGGTCAGTAGCCCCAGAATTCCCACTTTGATTTGTGTTACCTGAGCACTGGTGGTCATCTGTGAGCAAAGTCTGCCAGCCCAGGCATCTCTTCCTAAGACCACTGACTTCGAAGGCACACTTCTCATTTTGAAGGAAGATTTGTAACTTGGCCAGATGATCCTTAGCCTACCATGTTATTACTGTAAACAATCCAGAAGCAAGGTGGTCCTAGCTATTAATACTGTTCACAGGCTGGGTGAGGTGGACACTTATAATTCCAGCATTTGGGGAGGTCGAGGCAGGAGAATCACTTGAGGCAACATGGCAAGATCGTGTCCCTACCCTCCCCCAAATTAACTGAGTATGGTGGCATGTTCCTATAGTCCCAGCAACTCAGGAGGCTGAGTCAGGAGGATTGCCTGAGCCCAGAATTTGAGGATATAGTGAGCTATGGTCAGACCACAGCATTCCAGCCTGAGCAATAGGCTGAGACTCTGTCTTTAAAATAAAAATTAAAAAATGAAAAACCCATTCACAGCATCGCTCAGTCAGGACATCTTCCCCAGCTTCTTTGCTCAGGGATACTGACCTCCCCCAAATAACAACAGCAAACATTATGCAGTAGTTCTCCCTTGTTGTGTAATAAATAACCCAGAAACGTAACCACTTAACAATAAACATGTATTATCTTGAGCATTTTCTGTGGGTCAGTAAATCAGGAGTCACTTAGTTCAACAGTTCTGGTTCAGGGTCTCTTATGAGGTTGTAGCCAATAAGCCAGCTAAGGCTGGAGCCATCTGAAGGCTTGACACGGGCCAGAGGATTCCCTCTAAGAGGGCACACTCACGTGACTGGTAAATTGGCTGTCGGCACAAGGCCTTAGCTCCTAAACTATAAGAAGGTATTGCTTTGATTAAAATTTAAAAATATATATTCCACTAAGTAAATAGATGTTTATCAAAGAGATAGAAAATTTCCCTACCCTTGTCATTTTCCAGTTCTCCTTTATGCTTCTATTGCTTCCCCTGAGCCCCTTTTATGTCCTCTACTGAGCTGCACCCTTCCCAGGGGCCGGAGCCCTGTTTTACTCATCTTCCTAGTGCCTGCATCTCATGTCCCTGCCCATCCCTTCTTCCCCGAGACCTAACTTAGCATGACACATAGAAGGTGCTCGACAGGGGCAGCGCAAAGGAGTAGGGCACCAGCCCCCATAGTATATTCTACAGTGAGGATGTAAGTCTTACCCTGAAGACAATCTGAACCTGTGTTCAATCAGAGTGAGCAGAAACATGGATTTCAATTGTCCTGGTCTGATCTCCCCAAAATGAAATGATAACAACCTGGCTGCAGACAGTGGTGGAGAGAAGAATGAAGGAATGGGAGCAGAGGCCCCACCAATTTCTTGTCTAAGCTGGGTCAGGGCCTTCACTCTACCTGTGCCCCCAGGCAGAGAAGACATATTTGAAGATGGCTGGCCACCCTCAAACGTGGTTCTGAGGGCTGACCTGCAGCTCACCAGAATGGAGAAATCAATCCTTGCGGAGTTCTGTGTGGGAAACAAAGTAAAACAAAACTTTCTCTTTCTCTTTGTTTTACGTCAGAAGGGTAACACGCTGATGGAATAACAAGGTTTGAGGGAGGCACGGCTCACTTATTGGGCATGAAAACCCAATCATCATGCTTATGAACTACAAAAGAATCAAACTCCTCATTTAAAAAGGAAAAGATGTTCTTTCCCACCCGGATTACTCCCTGTTGGCCCCTCTCTGTGCAGGGCACGAAAGGAAGGAGGAGGCGGGTGTTTCTCCCATGCACTGAGTTACCAAAGAACTGCTGGACCATTCTTCTCCCTGGGTCTTCCAGACAACATGGCCCTGCTACTTGTCCAGAAAACCCCAGTGTATCAGGTGGCACTCCCACTGGATGTTTCCTCCCTACTCCGCTTCCCATATCTCCACAGCTTGCCACTCTCCAGGCAGAATGCTTACCTTGCTGCTGCCCACTTGGCCAGGCTGGTGTCTCTTTCAAGACCTGTGTAAGTCATGACCTCTTTGATTGCCCAGAATAGAAACCCACTTTACTCTAGTTTAAGATAGAAAAGGAATGTATAGACACAGAATTGCCACATGACCCAGCAATTCCACTTCTAGGTCTATACCCCAAAGAATTGAGAACAGGTATTCAAACAACTACTTGTACATGAATGTTCATAGCAGCAATATTCATAGTAGCCAAAGGTAAAAACAACCCAATGTCCAACAACTAATAATGGATAAACAAAAGATGGTATATCCACACAGTGGGATGGTGTGGATATGCTGTTTAGCCCTTAGAAGGAATGAAGTACCTTCAACATTCTACAATGTGGATGAACCTGAAAACATTAAGCTAAGTGAGACAGTCCAGACATGAAAGGTCCCCTGTTGTATGATTCCAGGTATGTGAAACTTCCAGAATAGGTAAAGCTACCAGTGGCTTCCAGGGGTTGACAGGAAGGGAGAATAGCAAATAATTGCTTTATGAGTAGGAGGTTTCCTTCTGGGATGATGAAAACGTCTTGAACTGGACAGAAGTGACAGCTGCGCAGTCTTGTGAATTGGAAAGGCCACTGAACTGCACACATTAAAATGGTTAATGGTAAATTTTGTTATGTAAATTTCCTCTCAATAAAAAGAAAAAGAGAATAAAAACCCCCCAATGCTTAAAAAATAAAATCTAATGACAATTTGGGGAGAAAAAAAGAAACAGAGATATATGGGCTCATCCACCTAAAAAGTCTGGAAGGAACCCTGCTACTGACTTTACACATGGCTGCATCCTGGGCTCCAGTGTCATGATCAGGGTTTTGTCTCCATCTTTCAGCTCCAAGTTCATCTCAGAGCCCTCTTGCATGGAAGGACACTGCCAGTTCTGATGTCATGTGATGCAGAGCAAATAAGAGAGATATCTTTTAGGCGTGAGTTATACAGACACATGTAGATATAGACACATTCTTGGACTGATCACCCAGGACTCCTGGGTAAATGAAATCCTCTGACCGGCTTGGTTTAGGGTAGGAGCCAGCCTAGGAGGAGGGTGGGAGGCAAAGTCTGTAGTCACCACCACCCAAAGTTCATGGGCTAAAAGGGTAACTATGGAACAAGGAAAGAGTAATTCCCCAGAGGGCAGCAAAATTGATCTTCCATAGCACCTTCCTGGGCTTTCATGCCCTCTAGCCCTTTCTCCCTACCAGGTGCAAAGGATCTGGGCCCACTGCAATCTCCCTGAGCAGCTCTACTGTACTGAGAGCAGAACCCCAGCCCCACAGGTGCTTGTGTTCATTTTGCTCTACAGACAATATCCTAAGGGAAAATTCAGCAAGAGCGCAAAGACATATACACACAGGGATGGCTCCTGGGTAACTGTCAACAGGAATATGGAAACATCATATATGGGCATCAACAGTGGAGGGGTTAAATAAATGACAGTGAAGATGAATTAAGGATCATCATGCAGCTGTTTATAAGGTTAACATGTACCTGCATTTACTGACTTGTGCATGAAATTCAGTTTTGAAAACAAGGATCTAAAAAGCAAATGTAGTATGACCTCAGCTTTAAAAAAACACAACCATTATAAACCCTGGAGTTCGATCACTCTATAGACTTAGTGCCTCGCTTAATAGCCAAAATTAATACAAAATAAATTCTATTATTTAATCACGGGAAGAATATTAAAAAGGCTCTGGGTCATAACCACATGAGCCCATCTGGAAACCCCTTTCCTCCGTGTCCTACTATCTAGCACCCTATAGCTGCTTCAGAACATAAAATGTGCTAAAATCTAAGAACCCTACTGAATTCCAGTCCCCAAGAGGTCCCCTCTTTCTTATCCTTCTCAATTGCTTTATCGGGAGTTACTCTTTGCTTTTCCCGGAGAATATTAACCCTTAAGAGAGAAGTGAAGGGAAACCAAATAGGCAAATTTAGGATTTTCTTCAGTGGGCAGGAACAGGAAGGAGGCTGAGAACCCTCTTATGTTAACAATTTTATCTCACACACACAAAAAATAAATAACATCTGCATACATATATAATAGCATGGAAAAACTTACCAAATGTATCAGGGCTATCGCTGGTGGGGAGATGATAGGTGGCTTTTCCTCCCTTTTCTGCATTTTTTTGCCTGCATTTCTTCTTATAGAGCATGTTCTACTTTTATACTCGGAAAGAAGCTTTTTCTTAAAGAAGCTATCATACTGTGGCATATTTCTTTTTATTCTTTTGTTTTTTCAAGATCTAGAAAAGGATAAAGAGAATTGAGGCATCAGATCCATCCTCGACACACAGGATGATTTATCTTTCTTTCTTTAATTTTAGAACTTTTAAAAAGCAATCCCCCTTCACACGGAACAGGTAATATGAATAAAAGAACACCCCTTTGTAGGTTATAAATCTTACTCATAACATGCTACCGTGCAAGTTCATTTTTTAAAAAGCAGCCTAAGCATGTGGTTTAAGGACTGGGTTTGCTCTGAGGCCAAGGTCAGTCCCTCCACAGCAGGGATGGAGGCTGCCTTGCCCTCAACATCTTCCCTGCTAACTCCTCTTCCTCAGCTGGAGGCCGGCCCATGCAGCCAGCCATGGAAGTGTACTGCTCACTGCCACGTAGGCATTTCCAGGGGAGCCTCCGGTGGTCCATGTGGCCTTGCCCAGGTGTGAAGCCAGTGGGAGGCCCCTCTGTGACTTGTTGGGGGGAGAACACTAGGGTTTGAGCAGGGTGAAAAAATACCCCACTGCCTGCTTCATTCTTCCTGCTGTGTCCCTCCCAGGCTGCTCTACCACCTCTCCTGGGTCCTCTCTGGCTAGCTCAGCTTTTGTGTTTGGGCCAGGCGGGAAAAAGCAGTTGGCTCTGCTCCTTGTTTGTCAGGAGTCCAACATTACCAGGGGTCTCGCCTGGTTTCAAATATTTCCCTGTGCCTTTCCTCGCTCTGTAGTCAAGTTTCTAGCCAGGATTTCTTGGCTCTGGAAAAGATTGAATGCCTGTCTGAGCCTTTGGGGCCTGTGTTTCATTTGCAGCTGCCTGGCTCTGTACTGGGTGACAGTCTCAACCCTGCCTGGTCAGCCCATCCCCTCCTGCTTGGCCAGCAGATGAGGCCCTTTGTGTTGTTGTCCTGGTTGTTAGGTAGGGGCATGGCTTCTAATCTCCAATCCCAGCCCTGTGTCCTGGATTTACTTCGGCCAGCCCAGTGTCAGGGTGGCACTGCCTTCCAAGAGCAAGCAATTCCTGCCTGTCTACTAAGCCAAGCAAAGACAAGAATGCCAACCCCACATAGCCCTAGCCTCTAACAGCCTGTAAGTCACTCTGGGACCTACTCAGCACTGGGCACTTTCCTTCTAGAAATTGTCACAAAGTTCTGATCTTTCACACAGGGCTGGACAAGATTGAAAAGATCTAGAACCAAAAGAATTCAGGAGGCCTATGGAATATCAAGTCTGGGTTCATAAACGTCTCTCCCTCTGCCTGCTTAGGGACCCCTTTGAGGACAGGCCAGTCAGTTCCTACCTTCATCCCAGGCAAGGGCCTGGTGGGGCTGCCAGGCCCTGGAGTCCAAGCCTCAGGGAAGAGAGAGCACCTTCCCTCTATGGCAGTGCGGCCAACCCAGTGCAGAGAAAGGGTTGGCAACCTGAGCCTTGGCTGTAGGTTCCAGGAGCCAACTTGGGAGTCCGCAGGACACAGACACAGCAGTGAAGAGCTCTGTGTGTCTTCATCACCATAGGCAACCCATACTCCGCCATGCAAGGAGGCTGTGAATGTTAAAATAACACAGCCCTAACAAAGACATCCCTCCCTCGTTGAGACTAGAATATACTTCCTGAGCTTGCCTTCGCTTTTCTTTTAGGGACCATGACTAAAGATGCTGATGAATACACAAGTATTTGTAGCCTGTGGAAGGCAACTGTCAGGAATGAGCAGTTGTTAACTATTTGGGAGAAAAGAGGTCTGGGTGACCAGTGTTCTTTCACTCTAGTGAGTACTGTACACAGGAGATAAGCCAGGTCGTTGAGAGGGTACCCCGCATGTGCTCCATCCGCCAGCCTTGCATTTATTTTTGGCCTCCTCCCCGCAGGATTGCTAAAACCACCAGCCTGCGCTGGGAGTGAGGAAGCACAAGACACGCCTCCGCCGGGGACGTTAGGAAAGCTCAGTACCAGTACCTCGGACCTGAGGAGGAAGCTACAGGAAATGCCCCCGCCTGGGGTGTTGGGAAAGCTCAGTACCAGTACCTCGGACCTGACGAGGAAGCTACAGGAAATGCCCCCACCGGGGGTGTTAGGAAAGCTCAGTACCAGTACCTTGGACCTGACGAGGAAGCTACAGGAAATGTCCCCGCACGGGGGTGTTAGGAAAGCTCAGTACCAGTACCTTAGACCTGACGAGGAAGCTACAGGAAA
>NW_003852419.1:21814611-21819501 GCF_000181295.1 Otolemur garnettii
GACCTGACGAGGAAGCTACAGGAAATGTCCCCGCACGGGGGTGTTAGGAAAGCTCAGTACCAGTACCTTAGACCTGACGAGGAAGCTACAGGAAATGCCCCCGCACGGGGGTGTTAGGAAAGCTCAGTACCAGTACCTCGGACCTGCTGAGGAAGCTACAGGACACGCCCCCGCCGGGGGTGTTGGGAAAGCTCAGTACCAGTACCTCGGACCTGCTGAGGAAGCTACAGGACACGCCCCCGCTGGGGGTGTTAGGAAAGCTAAGTTCTCTCCTGGCATCTCCCTTTGCACCCAGGGAATTCCCTGGAGGGTGGGTGAGGGGAGTTGCAGCTGCTGACCGCCCGGCGTCTGCGGCGCGCCCTGCTCCTCTGGGCAGCACCGCGGGGCTTTCACGCCCTTCCCCTCACCCCACCCGCCTCGGGGAGGGGGGGCAACAGGCACCGGCCTCGACTACAGATGAGAAAAGTGAGGCGCAGAGGTCCTAGGACTGCCCAAAGTCACCGAGCCGGGCAAACCTTGGGCCGGGGCCAGACGCCAAGCGTCCTGGCTCCCGGGCTGGCGAGAGGCCCCGGCGTGGCACTCTGGGCGACCGCCCGGGTCCCCCGGAGCCGCAGCCTGGCCTCCCAGGCGCTGCAGAGCGGCTGTGCCGGGGCGAGCCGGCCCCGGGGACAGCGCGGCGCGGCACGGCGGGCGCTGGCGGGGCCGGGGCGGGAGCCAGGCTGGACTCGCGCGCCCGGCAGGCCTTCGCCTGGGGCGCCCCGGCTCCCGCCTGGCGGGGGCGGCCCCGGGGGAGGCCGCGGCGGGAGGGAGCGGGGGCGTCGGGTTACCCGCGCTCGCGCTGGGCGGCGGCGGGGAGGGGCCGCGCGGCAGCTGGCCTGGCGGGGCGGGGACGCGGGCGGGCCGCCCTCCCCGCGACGGAGTAGGGGAGCTGGGGGGTTGGGCCGCGGAGGGAAACCAGACCGCATTTGTATCCGACTCAGTCGACGCACACCTTACATCAAGGGGGTGTGCTGGACTTGAGCGAGGGCAGATGGTACGGCGGGGGTTCCTGCCCCAACCTGCGTCTGGGCGAGGGAGTCAATCCACAGGAAGAACTGAAGACACCGGGAAGTAAAGGACAAGGCCTGAGAATCATGACCAGCCAAAGTCACAGGGTTCCTAGAAAAGGAAGTCTGTTTTCCCCCAAGTCGTCTAGAGAGCTCCCACTTTGCAGGCCAAATGTGGCTGCCCAACACCTCCCTCGGGATCTCCCGCCAACCCCCAGACGGCCAATAGGCAGAGATTGCAGTGCCACCCCGCTTCTCACTCACTTTCACGCCCCATCCCCCCCAGCACACTCCCCCTTCCAGCCAGCCCCGACTCCACCCCTGCCTGCCCACTCAAACCTTTCCCAGGGCTGCTGTTGGTCTGCAGGAAGGGGACCCTCTCTCCCCCAGGACATTGCTGTGCGTAGCCCTCTCCACTCCAGCCTAGGATCTTTCCTCCCTGGGGCCACAAACCTCAGGGCCTGGAGAGGTCCTCCTCCTCACTGTTGAAATTTCCAAACTGTTTCTTTTTCCTCTTTCAAAAACCCAGCTCCTTAGGGCAGTGAAACAAATGGGTATGATACACTCGTCCAAACCCACAGAATGGACAACACCAAAGATTCCATCACCTGCCAGCCATTTCCTTTGCAACTGCAGAGTTTACACCAATGTAGACTGTGGACTCTGGGTGGTAACAGCGTGTCACTCGCTGTAGGTTCATGCATTGTAGCAAATGTCGATGAGTGTGCCAATAGTGGAGGACAGATGAGAATTCTCTGTATTTTCCACTCGATTTTGCTGTGAACCTAAACCTGCTCTAAATAATAAATAAATCTAAAATTTATTTATTTATTTAGAGACTCCGTCACCTCGGGTTGAGTGCCATGGCATTATAGTTCACAGCAACCTCTAACTCCTGAGCTCAAGTGATGCTCTTGCCTCAGCCTCCCAAATAGCTGGGACTACAGGCACCCACCACAAAGCCAGCTATTTTTAGAGATGGGGTCTCACTCCTGAGCTCCCAGTGTGATAGGATTACAGGTGTGAGCCACTGCAGCCAGCCCAAAAATGTTTTAAATTTTAAAAAATCTCAACAACCTTGCTTCTTTGGAAGAATGCATGTTATCAGTAGCTTACTACCTACCACCTCTCCTAGTTAGTGTCATCTGCCACCCTCCTGGTGACTTCTCCCTCCCTTGATTTTAGCATGTTCTCTTTCTTCTCTTCTGTCATCATTTTCGGTAACCTCAGCGTCTATGCTAATTTCTGATTCAACAGGCCGGCTTTGACTTTCTTAGCTCCATCTCAACCTTCTGGTCACATTTCAGGACTTGGAACCATGAATGTCTTCACTATCTCAGATCCAAAGATTCTGTCACCTGCCTTACTTCAGTCCTGGGATCCACCTGCAGATCCAAAGATTCTGCAATTCACCTGACTTACTTCAGTCCTGGGACTCAAGCAATCGTCCCACCTGGGACCTCCAATCCATTGCTCTATTGTTTTTTCACTATTTCTCCCCTCTTGGGTCTTCATCCTTAGCCAGCTGAGATCTGAAAGCCCTAGCATGCAAAGTTTCCCTTGTAAACACTCTCACCTTCCTTGCACTGGTCTCCCTCCATCATATGCACTGGGTGAAAACCCAATTGTGGTTAAATCAAATTTTTTAGTTCATGCCTCCACCTGAGCGGTCGAACAGCACTGAAGGAAATTGCCCAGCTACTTTGGATGGACTTACTTTGAATTTATGGCTATAAAATTCAAATGGGAATTGGAACTGCTGAACAATCCTAGTTTCTTAGAAAATTCCTTTTCCTCTCCACAGTGCAATAATTTCATACTTTCTCTTCTCTCTGCATACTTTCAACACCCCTTCCTCTTTCATTCTCAGTCTGACCTCAGACTATGCTTCATAGAGAAAGCAGATACAATCAGACCAACTGCCTGATCTTCCTACCCAAAGCCATCATAATGCCTATAGTTCTGCACACTCCCCACCCATTGGTGGCCAACTCCTGTATCCATGCCCTTGGCCCCGCCCTGTTTCACCAGTGCAAGAATTCTCTTTCTTTTACATATCATCAATTTCTTCCTCCTGACTAGAGCCTTCCCATTGACATAAAACAGGGCTTTCCCTAAAGCCTTAGCTCATGTCCCCTTTTTGCTACTGTATCATTTTCTGCCCTTCTTCAGAGCCCATGTTTCTGAGAGAGTTGTCTATATACTGATAGCTCCTCTTCCACACCTCCTATTCTTGCCTCCACCCACTCTACCTCAGCTTTTACCCCTACCTTTCTATTGTCATAGTTCTTGCCAAGGCTGCTGCTGACCCATATCTTGAGGTTACGTAAGTGGCAGTTCACTATCCTCTGTTCATCTGGCCTGCCAGGAGCACTGAACATGTTTGACCAATTCCTCTGGAAGACTGAATTACTGGTCCTATTTTTTTTTGTCAGTTCTTGTCCGTATCCCTTTTTGTGTGACTTTGCAGTCCCTCCCACTAGAGGCAGCTTCTACAATACTTTCTTGCCCCTTGACTTTGGGCTTGATTACATGACTTGTCTGGGCCAATGGAATGTAGGAGGAAGTGACAGTGCCAGTTCCCTAGCTCGGCCTTAAAGAGGTATTCCATCCTTGTCTGTGCCTGTTATCACCATGGAGAAAAACATGCCCTAGCTTGCCTGGTGGTGCAAGGAGAATCAGGGACATGTATGCAGGACAGACCCAACCATAGCTTAAAGCTGCCCAGCCAAGGTCACCCTTGTCTAGCTGGCCTTCAGCTGACCCATAGTTGTGTGAGAAAAATAAATATTTACTGTCATGCCACTGAGATTTTTGTGGTTACTTGTTACCCAGCAATAGCAGGTTAATACATCTTCTCAAAATACTTCCTTTGCTCAGTTCATCATAATCACAATCTTTTGGTTTGCTTCCGTTTTCAGGGGCCGTCTTTCCCAGTCTCCTTGGCTGGGTTTTCCTCTGCCAGATCTCTAAAGGATGGCTTCAATCTCAGCCTTTTTCTACCTTCTTTATTTACTTTCTCCCTAAGTAAAATTCTCCTGGCCAACTGTTTTGAATACCACCTATATTCTGGTTCTCAAATTTAAATCTGAAGGTGGCATGCCCTTGAACTCCAGACTCAAACACATGAACACATGTCTGATATCTGATAGGCCTTGGCATGGCCCAAATGGAACTTATGATCCACTGCCTGCCCCCAACATGTGCACCTGTCTACCCCATTAGCCTAAAAATTGAGGCACTATCCTCTACTCTTCTCTTCTGTCCTAGGTCATACAATCAGTAAGTCCTTCCACTCTACTTCCAAAATGGGTCCAGAAACCAGTATCACATCTCACTATCTTCAGAGCCACAACCTGAGCTGTTCTTTATATATCCTCTCACCAGCACTTTGGCAATAGTGTCTTAACTGTTTTTCTCAGCTCCAGTACGTTCTCTGCACAGTAACCAGAGGGAAGCTTCTTAAAAGATAATAAGATCTCTTCACTCCTCAGCTTAAAACCCTGCAGAGGCTTCTTATTGCAACCATAAAGCCCACACTTCTCACCTTGATATACAAGGACTCAGATCACCTAATCCTAGCCTATGTACTCAAGCCCCTTTATTCTCCTTGTTTTCATTGCTCCAGCCACAATAGCCTTCATGGTGTCTCTTGAACATACACATTGCTGCCTCGAGGGTTTTGCCCTTACTTCTCCTTCTGCTTTCCCCTAGATCTTCACGTGACTGCCTCCTTCCTGTCCATAGAGTCCCAAATACCACCTCTTGAAAGAGGCCTTCCTAGCTGAATACACCTCCAATTCTATTACATTACTCTAGCTTACATTCTCTCTCTTTTTTTTTT
>NW_003852419.1:21819542-21821905 GCF_000181295.1 Otolemur garnettii
AGACAGAGTCTCACTTTGTTGCCCTCAGTAGTATGCTGTGGCATCACAGCTCACAGCAACCTTAAACTCTTGGGCTTAAGTCATTCTCTTGCCTCAGCTTCCCAAGTAGCTGGGACTATAGGCGCCTGCCACAATGCCTGGCTATTTTGTCATTGTCGTTGTTGCCATTGTTGTTTAGCAGGCCTGGGCTGGGTTCAAACCCACCAGCCTTGCTGTACGTGGCCTGTGCCCTACCCACTGAGCTACGAGTGCCGCCCTCTAGCTTACATTCTTTATAGTACTTGTCCACTCTGTTCCTCCCATCAAAATAGAAAATCCTTGAGGGCAGGTGTTTGTTTTAGTCTCTAGTGTATTCTCAGAGCCTACAGCATGTCTTGCACATAGTGAGCTTTTAATAAATGCATGTTGACTGACTGATGGGCTGATGCTAGAACTGAATAGAGAAGGGATATCATTAGCTGGGTTGTGAAGATGGGCATGGTTGTCCAAGGAAGGCAACCTCAGAACTAGAGATGGAGAGGTGAAGAGTTCAAGACACAGTATATCCAAGAGGCTATAAGGGACCAGGCTGGCTACAGGAGGGAATTCATGTGGGGAATGAAGAAAGAAAATTCCACTTGGTGGGAGGGCTTCCATGCCATCTCTCCAATTCAGCTGAGTTAGTGGGGGCTGTTGAGGATATGGATCAAGGACATGGCATGCTCAAAGCAAAGGATTCAGGATGATTGATACGGTTGAAGGTTATGCATTTCTAGGCATCCTTAACTAATTGCTCTCTCGTGGGAGCCCAGAGTTTTAGAAGACAAAGACATCTAGAAGAATCTGGGAGCCCAGGGGAGTCACGATTGGTCCCTTTAGATTCCAGATGCAAGAAAAACCCATTACCCAACCTTTTAGGGACCAGTATTGAGTTCCCAATTTTGGAAGTTCTCTCTCCCTGCATAATTAAGGATTTGCTTAGCACACAGCAGGCACTCACACACGTGTTAATGAGCTGGTGCCCAGTGCCCTAGGACTTCGACACACACACACACACACAGAGACACACACACAAACAATCAAATTGCTGTTATTCACGTAGTGACTGAACACAAGCTTCACCAGCCCTCCGTGCCACACAGGCATCCCCAACCCAGCTACTTGCCTTCCCAGCCCCCTCCACCCAACTCCATTGTCAGGGCTGAACAAAAGGCCCAAGGCATCCTGGGTTAAAGGATTTTTAACTCTGCCAATCCCAGGAGGCTCCAACACGAAGCCGCTTCCTGCTGGAGGAAAGTGACTGAGACATCTCCCCAGGCGAAGGGATTCTTTTCAGATCTTTAAAACATAACCTAGCTGCCACTCAGACACTCCCCCCAGGACCCCACTCCAGGGCCTCCCAGCAGTCGCAGGGTGTGGAGGTCTTTTCCTCGGAGACGTCTATCGTCTGGCAAGCTTGTTAGCGCGCACGTACCTCCGCAGACCTCTGCCCCCTCTGCCCCGCGCCTCGCCCGCACCCTGGACTGCTGTCCCCTGCCCCCGCGCGGCCGAACCCCGCTGGGCACAGCGCGCAGACCGAGCTCGCGGCCCGCCGAGTCCCCTTCGCGGGACACCGCTGCCGCGCGCAGCGCCCTCTCCTCGGGCACCGGTCCTGAACCTGCCCGGCCAGAAACGAAACCCGTTTTCAGACGAGGAGAATTTCAGAACAGCCAAGTTCGGGTGTTTGTCTCAAGGTTCCTCGGTCCTAACCCGGGAGTGGGTTCCGGAAGGCGGCGGGGGGGGTGCTCAGTGCGGCGGCTCTGCCCCAGTCCCAGAGGTATCTGAAACAAAACTGCAGTTGGTGCCCAAACCCCTTTATGCCCACCCTGGCACTAAAGTTGAGCGTGCATTTTTCCCCCCTAAGTTTTTCACGTGTTAGAGATACTGGGTAAATTAGAAACACGTTTGGGAAACGAGCGAGCAGCAAACGCTGGCATTTAAACAACACAAGAATGCCCACGCCAAGCCACACGCCCCGCGGCCGCCGCGCGCCCAGCAGCCGAGCAGCGCCCTCTGGCGGCCGCGCGGGGCTCCCCGACCCGCCCCCGGCCCTGCACGCGCCCCTGTTCTCCAGGGCCAGGGAGAGACCCGCTCCCCCAAGTCTGAGAAACGCTGGGACACCTTGAGAGGGAGGAAAGGAAAGGAGTCCAACGCCAAGGTGCTGGGAAATGTTATCAGTGGTTTCGTGGCTGGTGCTGAAATCAAGAGTCTAAGGAAAGAGCCAACATGAAAGAGAAACCCTTGTTCCATTTTCAATAGGTGCCTGAAATTCAACCGATCCAGCATCAACTCTTTACCTGAAGGCTTCGATTCCTTTTAAAATCCAAATACCGGCTCGGCGCCTA
>NW_003852419.1:21822155-21830134 GCF_000181295.1 Otolemur garnettii
CAAAAAAAAAAAAAAAAAAAAATCCAAATACCTCAAGGAAGGGAAACCCTTCAAACAAGGGCAGATGGCAGGCGCCATCAAAAATTCATCAATGTCTCCAAAAAGATGTGATTATATACCATAACAGATACATATTATAGGGTAATGATATTTAATAAGTCATGCTTGATCTTCTTTTGCCTGTTATTGGTTGCCCAGGCATCCCTGTGTACTCTGAACGGCGATGTTATTTTAGGATGCCCCACCCCCGGTGACCAGGCAGTCTATTTCAATTGGCTTCCTTTAAGTTTTCTTGTCCCTTGTATGTCCCAAATATCTCTCCATGATTTAGGCTCGCAGTGTCTTATTCCTAGTCTGGGTCACTGCAGTAGCCAGTGGAGCATCTGGGTCCCTTCCATGGCACACAGGGTGGCAGGGAGATGCAAGGGGGTCTCTCAAGTCCTCTTTCTGCCCAACATACAGCACCACTGTATCTGTCAAGAGGTGGCCAAGCAGTGCTGGTTGGGGTTTCTCTTCCTAAAGTCAGCAGAGGACCCCTGCTTTCAGCGTCCTCTTTGTCTATCCAGAATTTCTCTCCTTTTGCCACTCCTCCATCCAGCAGAAGCCAGAAGAGGTGGGGGTGCTGGCTTTCTGAAAGACCCAGGTAGGTTGTCCCCCATCCCTCATCTTTGTCCTCTGAAACCCTCTTTTTCCTGCTTAAAGTGTTTCTGCTTACCCATCCTGTCCGGTAGGAATGCCTCCAACCTTATATCTTCCTGTTCTTTGAGGTGCTTCCTGCTGTATCAGCTATCTATTGCTACATAACAAGCCATCTAGTGGCTTAAACTCAGTAGCTTAAAACAATAACCATTTATTTGCTCAGGACTTTGTGGGTCAGCTGGGAGGTTCTTCCGGCCTGGCTCTGCTGGGCTCACTGTGTGTCTGTGGTAAGCTGGCAGGTCACAGGATGGCTTGAGATGGCCTTATCACACATCTGGTGGTTGGCAGTCTATCAGCAGGGGTGAAAGGATATTAGCCTGCCCTGGCTGCTAGGGTTCCAAGGGTGAGAAGAGCAGAAGCTACAGGGCTTCTTGAGCCCTGCACTTAGAACCGACACACCCTCCATTCCACTACATTCTCTACGTTAATGTAAGTCACAAGGCTGGGCCAAACACAAGGAGTGGGCAAATGGACTTAAATTCCTGATGGAAGGTGCTAGAAAGTGTTGCAGCCATGTTTGCAATCTCCCACACTTGCTGGCTCCCTCCTTGGGGCACATTACCAATAATGTAAAACACACATAAAATATCACATCCCTCCAACATATCAGTGACAGACAGGCTGGCATACTGCATAAGCACACAAATGCAGAAATCACAGTGTCTGGGTTCAAATCCTGGCTCCACATTTACTAGTGTGTGACCTATGAAAGTCATCTTACCTTCCTGTGCCTCAGTTGCCTAATCTGTAGCAATGGGAGAATTGTAAATATTGAAGAAATTAATCCATGTTAAGTGTTTAGGCACTGTCTGGCACATAGTAAGTGTCCAGTAAATGGCTGGCTGTCACTAGGATTGCTAAAGCCACAGCACCACCTCCAGCTATCCTGAAGCCCCCTGTCACCACTGCTGACACTGGCAGCCCTATGCTGCCAGGTCTGTTGGTGGCATCTGGCATTTACAGAGCCCCACTGAGGTGCCAGTGAAATGGCCATGTACGTTCCTAGCAGTACCTTCACTGGAGCCTTTTAGAGCCTGGACAGTTTAGCTGTCACAGGTTAGCTGGCCCAGACTCTGAAGTCACACAGACCAGAGGTTTGCTTCTAACTCTTCTTCCTGAGAGATTTAGACAAGCTAATTAATTTCTCTGAGTTTCAGTTTCCCTGTCTGTGAAATGGGAATCATAGAGCATATGAAGCACAATATGAAGAACTGAAGAGCCTGGGTTTAAAAAGTACTGTTGCCCACAGGACACAGGACCGTGTTGTACCTGAAACTGCCCACTGATAGGTGAAATTTCTGGAGCTGAATACTTATTTCCCAAATGTCCTCAGCCACTCATAAATCCCTCCCACCCCCAGTCCACTGAGATGGGCCAGGATCCAAGGGCACAAGCTAAGCTTTCCCTGTAAGTGTTAGTGTTATGAATGGGTCTTCACAATACTTCCTGAAGCCTGTGCCTTTTATTTTGAACCTAGTATCTCTAATATTTGGCCTAGGGCTTGGCATGGTAGGTGCCCAATTAATGTTTGATGAAAAAATGAATGAATGAGGACTTTATTCTACTAATTTCTTTTCCTTGGGTTAGACTAACTGCTTCTGGATGGTTTCCAAGCCACATCAACCCACAAGAGGGCGGAAGAGAAGATATAGGCAAGAACTGGCAGTGCTCTTCAACCTTGCTGCTGTCGGCAGTCCAAGGAGCCTGGGCCCATCCCCAGAGACTGGGAGGAAATTATGGGGAGCAGCCATGGCCTGTAGAACTGGGAAAAGCCCTGATTAGAGTTCCTTCATCATTTTCCCCATTCCTCGCAGAATCAAGTCTTCCATAGCTGCCAGCAAAGAACCCCAGAGTTTGCTGAAGGTTCCCATGCACTTCAGATCACAGGAAAGGAAAGAGCTGAGTAGGGATCACAAAGGACAGATAGGCCCAGTTCCATCCGGAGTGTGTGTGTACCAGGGGCTGGCCTAGACACAATTAGGAAAAAGCCAGTTGTCATGATTTCATGCTTTAAGCAATTAATGAAATGAGTTGGTATTCCACCCTTAATTATCACAAAATATATATGTCCTATAGAGGAAATGTGAAGGTGAAAGCCAGAGGCAAAAGCAGAGGGCAACAGGCTGCAGAGCAGACCTTGGGCAGCCAAGGCTCCAGGAGTCCTGCTAAAAAATTTGTGAGCCAGCCAGGCCAGTGGCTAGAGGTGGGGAGTTGGGGTAGAGAGGGCAGTGTGGCCCCTTCTGGCATGAAGGGGTTAAAATATCCTCCACAAAATCAGGAGGAGAAGGTGAGAGCTGGCTCCCAGGGTGCAGAAAGCAGAGCTCCTAAGTCTGCTTTTCTTCCCTACTGCACCTTTAGCTTGGCTCTTTAGAAAGACGGATATCACTCACTTCATTTATGAGCATGGTATAGAAGTGGGGGAAAGGCACGTGGTGAACAGGGGTGCACAGCCAGCACCCAGTGCCCCAGCCCAGTTGGATTTTTTTTTTTTTTTTTGAGACAGAATCTCACTTTGTGCCCTGGGAAGAGTACTGTGGCTCACAGCACACAGCAACCTCAAATTCCTGTGTTCAAGTGATCCTCTTACCTCAGCCTGCTGAGTAGCTGGGACTACAGGTGCCCACCACAACACCCAGCTGGTTTTTCTATATTTAGTAGAGACAAGGTCTCATTCTCACTCAGGCTGTTCTTGAACTCCTGAGCTCAAATAGTCCACCTGCCTCAGACTCCCAAAATGTTAGGATTACAGGTGTAAGCCCCCATGCCAGGTGGCCCAATTGGAATTTGAGAAGAAAGATATATTCTTCAAGTGTATGGTTCTAGGAATAGGGAGGAAGGTTTTCACCTTCACCCGCACTTGGGAATGCAGGCATTGAAATTTAGGCTCCCAGGAGGGAGTCAGACTGTTCAAAAGAGAAAGGAGGAAGACTAAGATTGCACTGGTTACAAATTGGGCCCTAAAGTCACTTTATAACACAACATGGGCTATGATACATGGACTATGATAACCCTTGAGGAAAGGATGGTCATAGGCTCTTTACACCAGAACTAACTGGGCTGTTGGTTAAAAACTTGTTCCTGGGCCCCTCCTGGATCTTCCCAATCTCTTGCTACTGGGCTGTCTGGGGGGGATTGGGCCTGTAGAATTAAAAATGGAAGTGCCCATAGCTCAGTGGTTAGGGCACCAGCCACATACACTGGGGCCCGTGGGTTCGAACCTGGTCTGGGCCAACTAAACAACAATGACAACTGCAACAACAACAACAAAAATAGCTGGCCCTGTGGTGAGTGCCTGTAGTCCCAGCTACTTGGGAGGCGGAGGCAAGAGAATCACTTAAGCCCAAGAGTTTGAGGTTGTTGTGAGCTGTGACACCACAGCACTCTACCAAGGGCAACATAGTGAGATTCTGTCTCAAAAAAAAAAAAAAAATTGAAGTGTGTGCCCAGGTGATTCCCAGGGGCCTAAGGGATGGAGGACCCTTGTTGAGTCAGTGGATAGGCTTAGAAGAGGCCAATGGCCCCCAAGCCTGGCACTGTCAGAATGGCTGGTTGATCTCGGGTGAGACCAGGTACTAGTATTCTTGGGAAGTCACTCAGATGCTTATAAAAGTCACTCAGGTCTGATACTTTGGGAGGGAATTAACTGGGAAGAAACATTCCCAACCTGTTACTCTCCTCTCCCACATTGCCTCTGAATTCTGAGGGACATTCTGCACAGACACAGACCCCCAAGAGCAGGCCTAGGGACAAAGAGATGTTGGGATCATTGTTGTGAAATATTTTTGCTGAGGAACCCACAAAACAGGCTCAGCGCCTATAACTCAGTGAGTAGGGTGCTGGCCGTATACACCAAAGCTGGTGGATTTGAGCCTGGCCCGGGCCTGCTAAACAACAATGACAACTGCAACAAAAAAAAGGGAGGTGTTCTGGTGGGCTCCCATAATCGCAGCTACTTGGGAGGCTGAGGCAAGAGAATCGCTTAAGCCCAAGAGTTTAAGTTTGCTGTGAGCTGTAATGCCACAGCACTCTACTGAGGGGGACATAGTGGGACTCTTGTTTCAAAAAAAAAAACAAAACCCCACAAAACAATTTCAAAGTCAGCAGAGTATCTGAATCAGAAAAAAAAGACCCTCCCCACAGAAAATGAGCCTTTTCATTTGCCTCTACCCACCTTTCCACCAGCTGTGCTCAGGACAGCAGGCCCCGAGCAGTTGGCTGTGATGGAGTCCCAGCATTCAGACCAGGAGTGGATGCACAACGTGGGTGTGTCTACACCCACTGGGACCCTGCTTTCCAGCACCACTGGCAATGGGTGGACTTGTGGGTAGCGTGGTCCTCAGCCCTTAGCCTTCACCAAACCTTCCTTTTATAATAAGTAATTCGATCCTTATCCAAAAATAACACTGTATGCCATTTACACTCTACTTAATATCAAAATAAGCAAGCATCAGCAAGGTCAAATCTCTTTCCATCATACTTAAGATGCTATTTGCCTTTTCCACTCTCGTGGAAAAGTTTTTCCCAGTGCTTTGGGGATATCACAGAGTACTGAATGGAAAAACAGATTCAAGACTTGATCTGTCTTTTATTAAGCTAGACATTTTAAAAAATTGCAGACATGTAAAAAGTGTCATACCGCTTATGTTTTTGTTGTTGTATTGCAGAAGATTTGTGGTTTTTGTATTTTTCCAAACAAAAAAGTGTTATGTTAACATGTTGTGGGTTTATTTTTGTAGCAAATAAATAAATATTTTTAAATTCTCAGTTTTAATTTCCAAATTGGTAAATATTGAGATGAAGGCACATATAGTGAGAATAATCTGGAGTCAGGCAGGCTAACGTGGACATGACACAGCTGGTCTGGTCAGTTTGGGTGCTGCCTGAACTTCACCTCCTGTCTCCCATTCTTACTGTTTTGTAAATATAGCTCCCACCCTAAGATGCCTATCTTGAGTAGTTTAGGTGGATTGATTTAGGAGATTAACTTTTGAATTGGAATGTTGTTTTAGGTCATGGGTTATACTGATTATTGTTTACTATGGGTCATGGGTTCTGCCAATTATTGTTTAACATAAGGGTTAACCTGGTCTTCACTTTGAACTTAAATGTATAAAACTGTAATTGTGGAAAGGGAAGAACAGGAACAGTCTTGGAGAGGCTACTCTCACTGGTCTCCAGAATCCCAGCCTTCTGACAAAGTTTGGTGGACCTATCCCAGTCTCTGCATATTGGCTGACAGTGACAAGCAGCCAGACCCTCTTGGTCTGGTGACAGAGAGGTACAATCCACATAAACAAGAAGCTCTTTGAGGCCCGGGATAGCGCTTAAGAGTCTACGGGGGTCCTAAGACCAGGGAGGCTGAAAGGGGCTGCCTCACTGTCCCCTCTCTCAGGGTGTAATGGATCCATCATTTGGCTGGTTCAGCTAGCCAGCCTCGGATGGAGAAGCAACTGGCCTGAAACACAATCACTGCCGTCAAGGAACTAATGGTTTTGTAGGAAATGGGGACAGGTAAGCGCCTGCCCAGGGGATGCCTGTTACTGCTGTTTGCGTGTTGACAGCTTGCGAGAGCTGGGTGGCGGCTGTCCTCGCCGGCTCCCGCCGCTCTCCTTCACCGCCCCGGGATTCCCGCTATTCCGGCCCCGCGCGCCCCCTGCTGGCCGTCCCTCTCCTGCGCGACTTCCTCCTGCGGAGCTGCAGGGCGCGTTCCAACACCTCAAGTCCCGGCCGGCGCTGGGGTCCCTCCACCGGCAGAGGGGAGAGGAGAACCACTCTAGGTCGTGGATGGCCTTTTGCCTGTCTCTCTGCGCACGTTTGTCCCTTGATGACTAAGTCCAGCCCGCTCCTGCCTCTGTGCCTGCCCTTTATGGGTGCTGGGCATCCTGCCCTGACCAGCCTGGAGAGCGTCTTACAAATAGCACGTGGCGCGGTCTGAACCTAAGTCCCGGCAACAGGATTCCCAAGTTCCACCTCTTACTGACTTGCCCAGTTGTAAATAATCTAATGTATTAATTAACCCTGGACATCAGCGATTGGTCAATATTCTACGTTGTGGCCAAGTTCCTTAGTGAGGTGGAGAAAGTTGGGTCTCAACTCCCTGAATCTTGATAACTTAGGCCAGATGGATTCGCGCGCAGCCCTTCTGGGGTGCATGACACTGGGTTATGCTTTCAGCATTCTAATAGGCATCAGTACCTCAAGACCCGCGCGAGTCCTCCTAAAATCTCAGAGTTCCTCAAAGTGAGCATTCAGATCAACACTTTGACTTACACAACACAAAATAAAGCAACCCCTAAAATCCAAGAACAAAACACCAGAGTAGTCTGTCGTTTAGTCAGACAACGGGGATGTCCTTAAACGGATAACTATATTGGGAGAAGGTGAGGCTATTTCAGAGACAGCGAGGTGTCCTTTGGGACCAGCCTGTGGGTTTCTCCTGCAGTTCTGACCCAGACAGAGTCCATTAGCAGGAACTTGACAGCCACATAAGCAAACTCAACCATCTTAACTCAGCGGTTTCCATGGCAACGATCAAAGAGTAGTCCCCTTTTCTTGCCTACAGATGTTCCTCCCGCCCCCACTCCACCCATCACTTTCAGGCATGACCTAGAACCGGATTCTATACAAATACTTCCTAAATCAACAGCTTGAGACTCAAAAAAAAAAACCCCACCAAAACCCCCACAAATACTTGCAAAGCATTGTCCCCCCCCCTTTAATCCCTGTTTTAAGGAAGTATAAATCATTTCTTTAATTTGCACTGAAATGCTCTTTAAGAGTAAAACAGTACTATCAAGTACATAGGGGCTTACTAGTCTTTCTACTTTTGTATATGCTTAAAATTTTGTTGTTGTTGTTGTTGTCACAGTTTTTGGCTGGGGCTGGGTTTGAACCCGTCACCCTCAGCATATGGGGCCTGCACCCTATTCTTTCAGCCACAGGCACCACCCCATGCTTAACATTTTTTATAATAAAAAAATTTAAAGAACAGGGCGGCGCCTGTGGCTCAAAGGAGTAGGGCGCTGGCCCCATATGCCAGAGGTGGCGGGTTCAAACCCAGCCCCAGCCAAAAACTGAAAAAAAAAAAAAAAAAATTGAACAAACAAGAAAGAAACATTCAAAACACATTCTTCTTTTCACAGAGTCTCACTATGTTGCCCTAGGTAGAGTGCCACTGTGTCACAGCTCATAGCAACTTCCAACTCTTGTGCTTAAGTAAGAGTTTTAAAGTCCAAGAGTTGGGCCTCAGCCTCCCAAGTAGCTGGGACTACAGGCGCCCG
>NW_003852419.1:21830919-21837185 GCF_000181295.1 Otolemur garnettii
CAAAAAAAAAAAAAAAAAAAAATTCAAACTTTGTATTACTGTTTGCTAAATCATTAACATGAACGTATATTGTCATTCTCTTCAAACCCTAAATAAAACCAAACGTTGGTAGGTCAAAAACAAAAACAGAAATAAACCCAACTATGATCATGACCTGGTTTTGTATGACCAGCAAAGAATGTTTATTTTATTTTGTTTTATTTACATTTTTAAATTGTTGTAAAACAAGCCAACACACAAAGAATATGTGACGGAGACGCAGAAGTCTACTCTCGGGCTGGGTCTGACCTCTGCTGTAGGCTGGCCGGAGCCCTGGTGAAAGGTGGCTTTTCTTCCATCCAGGCAGCCACTGACAAGAGGTACAGCCTTGAAGTTGCCATGCCGACAGGGAATTCAGTTCTTAAAATAGTAGACTGTGCTCAGGCATTTTCAGGGTGGGTGGGTTTGGAGGGGGTTGGGGAGAGGAATGGGGAGAGATGATAATAAACCAATGAGTCAGACCCAACTGGCCGCAGCTGCTCCATCATCCCTCTGGCAATACGAGGTGGGGAGGGAACAACTCTTGGAAAAAGAGGACTAAAAGAGACATTTTCCATTCAAAGAGTAGGGACATCTCAGTTTCCTCACACTGTTTTTCTTCCTGGACAAAGGAAACTCCCCTCCGCACCTCTTCTCCCTCTAGACCAGTGGCTCAACTTCCCTCATGCTGCAACCCTTTAATACAGTTCCTGTGGGTCGTGACCCACAGGTTAAGAACCGTTGCAGACACTCCCTAGCCCAGTGTCTGCAGAGACCAGAGGTAGGGCACATCCATCTCACAGAGAGCCCGAAAGTGATTCCAAGGGCCTGGAGATTGCTGGGATTAGTCTGGGGGGACAGACCTTTACCATCCTTGTTGTCATCATCATTGTGTCAAAATGAAGTATATCACTAAAAAGTAAAATCAAAGTATATCACTAAAAACGTGTCTGTAATCCAGACAGACCAATCAATCAATAATTATTCTTTGAGACTTTTGTTAGCCCTGTGTTGTTTCTTTAATGCCTGCTAAGTCTCCTCCACTCCCATTTTTAGAGAGGGAATTTCACTATGATGTCCAGGCTGGAGTGCAGTGACTATCCACAGGTGCAATCACCTCTCACTGAAGCCTGGAACTCGGGGCTCACACCATCTTGCTCCCTCAGCCTCTCGAGTAGGTGGGACTACAGGCACAGGGCTGATCTTTTGTTTACTGTAAAATACACATAACATAAAATTTTAACCATTTTTAACTATGTATTTCAGTGGCAGTAAGTTCTTTCCCATTGTCATGTAAACATTGCCACCATCCATCTCCAGAACCTTTTAATCACCCCATACTCTGGAACTGAATATGACTCCCCTACCTCCATCCTGGTCCGTGGCAATCACCAATCTACTTTCTGTCTCTAAGAATTTGACTACTTCAGGTAACTCATATGTAAGCAAAAATCATACAATATGTGTCCTTTTACGTGTGATTTTATTTCATTTATCATTATCTTTTTTTTTTTGCAGGTTTTGGCCGGGGCTGGGTTTGAACACGCCACCTCCAGCTTATCATATCTTTTTAAGGTAGTTGGTTCCAGGAGTTCAAGGACAACCTGGGCAACATAGCAAGATCCCACTGCCAAAAAAAAAAAAAAAAAGACAAAGTTACAACAAATTTAGTTTAAAAATTTCAATTAGCTTTACTTGCTATTCTCGAATTGGGCAATACTTCATACCATGAAACAGTGTAAGTGTTCTAATGAACCGAGAAGAGCTTGGCTTTATAGACAGAAGAGGGCTGAAGAAAGCAGATTAGATACTTTTCAAAGTTTCTTGCCCTGTAAAGTGGGGACAGAACAATGGAAAAATAACTGATTAGTTAACATCGGGTTACTTCAGGCTATCTTTTTGTGTAAGGATTAAAGCAGAGAGAATTTCATTATCATGCTGATTAAAAATTAAAACTAGTCTGTTTGGGAAGTTGGCTTTTATCTCTTTGTCCTGATTTCTCCAAAGGTCAGATAAAACTTAATTTGGATTAGGTGATATAGAACTTTAGCATAGATAACTCTGTTTTGATTTTTAGTCTGGTCTATTGGGAGCCAGGGCAGGAGCTTGCTTGAAAACAATAGTAACTATAATGTTTATTTGACAGTCTTAGAATTTCATTCCTTTTTAAGGCTGAATGATATTCCATTGTATGTATTTACTGCAGTTTATTTATCCACTCTTTTCTAGATGGGCATTTGGGTTGTTTTCCTCTTTTGGCTATCATGAATAGGGTTACTATAATATGAGTACAAATAGCTGTTTGAGTTGCCACTTTCAACTCTTGTGGTGGCTACTGGGTCTGAAGAAGGGACCTCTCTTAGTGACCTGTCAGCTTCTCCTATGCATAGAAATAAAGGAAAAATCCTGAGTCCTTTCAAGGGAAATTCCAGGCAAAATAAATGAGCAACCTGATAGGCAAGAAGATGGTAAAAGTAGTGTCCCAAGCAAACCTGAGTCACAAGGTGCTCTGGGTCCTTTTATAAACTGAAAGATAACATCTTAACATATGTTCTTGAGCTGTTTTTCAGAAACCTGGACCCCCTACCAGATGGAAAATTCATGTAGACCTCAGATAAGGGGGAGCTGAGGGATAACTCTGACTCATATTCTTTGTTCTAAATTTCTTCCTGAGGGGCCTGGAGAGAATCACACCATAGGCCAAACCTTAACATTCTTTCCCACTGACCCTAAGTTTTTGGACAAGGCCTTGATTCTTTAACCAAATCATGGAATTTCTGGATCCACTTATGATAGGACCAAACTCTGCACAAATAGGGTGGACCTGCCTAAAAGAATCACCCCTCTACCCTCTCCCACCGGAAGTCCCACCTGGGAAAGGTAAATGAGCCAATCCCCACCCTTACAACAGACGTCCAACCCAGGAAAGGGAATGTCCCAACCCCCACCTTCCTGACCTTTAAAACCCCTGTTGCCATTACCCATGTGTGGATTTCTTCCAGACCAGGATATCTTAGCTCACCTGCACTCAGCAAGGGTGCAGCCATTTTTTTCTTTCTTTTTTTTTTGTAGAGACAGTCTCACTTTATCACCCTCAGTAGAGTGCCCTGGCATCACACAGCTCACAGCAACCTCCAGTTCTTGGGCCTCAGTGATTCTCTTGCCTCAGCCTCCCGAGTAGCGGGGACTACAGGCGCCCGCCACAATGCCTGGCTATTTTATTGTTGCAGTTTGGCTGGCGCCCTGCCCACTGAGCCACAGGCACCGCCCAGGGATGCAGCCATATTATTTGCACAAACTAGGCCCCCGTTTTCCTTTTGTCTCGAGCCTCGGAATAATCTCTCATTTTTGGCTCCATAACTTTTCAGCTTATGACCCCAAAGCCCCCACTTCGGGATATCGTGCCCTTTTGGGCCAAACCAATGTATGCCCTCTGGTATTGATTTATGATTTTGCCTGTAACTTCTGCTTTCCTGGAATCTACCCCCGCCTTTTAAAGGCCTTACTTATAGGGTGGCGTCTGTGGCTCAGTGGATAGGGCGCCAGCCCCGTTATGTCAAAGGTGGAGGGTTCGAAGCCAGCCCCAACCAAACTGAAACAAACAAACCAAAAAAATCCTTGCTTATAAGCCACCAGGGAGCTCAAGTCGTGTTAGCAGCCCACTTTTTGCGTGGTGCCTTGCAATATGTAGCATAAATACCTTTCTCTCACTGCAAATTTCGGTGTCAGTGTTTGGCTTTGCTGCCTCAGGTGAGTGGACTCAGGTTTGGTTTGGTAACACTAAGTCCATTTTCAGAAAGAAAACAAGTAACAGGTTGAGAACACAGCCAGCATGCAGAAGATGCTACACCAGCATTTTCTTATTTTTTCCATCCCATCCAGTCGGTGTCCTAGGAGGGCAGCAAGCCCTTGTGTCGTGTCTTCCCGCCTCCATGCTCCAGCTCTCTGCTCTTGCTGCCCATTACCATAAAGTCAAGGCCCTGGGACCTCTGGTCCTGGACCTCTCATCAAAGACATAAATGTTAAAGTTGACAGCTCTTTCATATTCTTCACAGTTGAACATTACTAAAGTAAAACTTCCTGTTTTTAATATCAATTGTATACTTCAGCAGGATTTCAATGTTTTTATACTAAAGGACCCACTTCCCACCAGAGGCAGGGAATAGAAGGACTGGATGCATGACATAGCACTAGGAATTTTTTGGTTGGGAATGGGCACAGTTGGCTCATGAGGGCTGACAGAAAGGAATTTTATTTCATGACTGGGCAAGTTGTTCTCTTTTTTTCTAGGTAACTCCCTCATTTGATGTTGATCAAAAGAAAGTTATCTGGGCTGTGGATAAAGCTGGCACCTAGAGAGGAAGGCAGAGCTAAGAGAATAGCAGAATGTGGTGCAAGAGCCCTGAGCACACAATGCCTGAAGCCTGCCCTATTCCCTTTTACCTGTTACTGAGCTAATAAACTGTATTTTAAGCCTGGCTTGCTAGGACTTTCTGATCCCCAGGGCTAACATTATCTTAATAGACTCAATCTGCATGGCGTTAGGATTTTTGTTTTCACTCCAAGAACAGTGGGAAGTCATTAAGAGGTTTAACGGAGGGAGAGTCTACGGAGGGATGTTAAGATCAGGCCTGCATTTCAAAGCATCACGCTTGCTACAGGATGGAAAGGAGTGGTGGCTGGGGTGTTTGAAGTTGTGGTTACTGGGGTAGTTTTGATGAGAAGTTACAGAGAAGGAGAGGGGAACAGATCTGGAAGATTTTAAGGAAGTTAGTAAGTGGATGAGCGGTGATGATGCTTTGGTAGAAGGGAAGGGGAGTGTCGGGGGTGACCTTTAGATTTGCAGCTTGCTCAGCGGGATGAAGGGGGTGCTGCCAGCATGACAGGACAGATGCTGAGAGACAAGGTGGAACACTGACAGCATCAGGTGGTAGACACAGCAATGAACGTTAGATTAGCCACAAACCAACTGTGGCCCAAGGTGCCATACATGTATAAACCTGTTAACATAATGACCTTATTCCCATTTTACAGATGAGGAAACTGAGGCACTGAGAGGTTAAGGAATTTTCCCAAAGCCATGCAACCATCTAGGAAATGGGATTTGAACCTAAGTGGTTTGTCCCTGTGATGTTCCTGAGGAATATGTGCACCAAGAAGGGGCTAATGAGCAAATGGCATGTAACATTGATAACACCTTTACCTGGGGCCTGAGCCCCCAACTCCAGTGCAAAGAATTCTACGAAGAAGGATTTTGATTCCTGGCCCAGCTTCCCTTTTGCAAGTGTGTACTGCCAAATGACTTCTGACTAAGCATCCTGGGAAGTGTGCTATGTTTCACAGCCTCCACCCAGACTTGAGTCTCCAACTTCACCGCTATGATCTGGGAACCCTGACCTAGTGGATCCCCAGCAGGGCAGGGGGAGAGGCTGTGTGCTTCCTCCACTGCCTGGAGCTGATTCTGCTGTTTCTCCCTGCTGCCAGGAGAGAAGAAGAGAGGTTATCCACACTGGAAGGAAGACATGGATGAGCCAGCTGGGGGGAAAGAGTCAGTGCATGCTGAGGTTGGCTAGAGAGAAGAGAGAGCTACCCTCAAGTGCTTTACCTCCTTGGAAAGCACCCCCGCTAGAAAACAGGCCTGGCCAGTTCCCTGGAGTCAGCAGATCTTGTCTATACATGTACAGATTTAATTCTTCATCAAGGTTTGTCTTGTCAACACCCAGTGCTAACCAGTGTTAAAAACAACATCCTTCCAGTAGACACAGAGAGGAGTTTCCCAGAGCACTGTCCTACACTGAGGATATAGGTGACTTGAAGGGTCAGTTCAACACCAAGACCACAGAGGGACGGGGAGGAAGGGCTGAGGACTCAGGTCTGTGTGCCTATCACCACCACCATCACCATCATTGGAAGGTATTCTCACTTGCCTCACTCTGCTTTATACTGTAACTCAAATGTTGATGGAGCCTTCTTTTCCTTTGAGATCTATATGATATCTTGTTGATGTCCCTCCACCTTCAACACACATATAAAAGTTAAAGACAATGGAAATCCAAAAGCTACTTCCCCCCTACAGTTATAAATTATGGGCTCGGCGCCTGTGGCTCAAGCGGCTAAGGCGCCAGCCACATACACCTAGGGTGGCAGGTTTGAATCCCCAGCCCGGACCCGCCAAACAACAATGATGGCTGCAACCAAAAAATGGCCAGGCGTTGTGGCGGGCGCCTGTAGTCCCAGCTACTTGGGAG
>NW_003852419.1:21837277-21840974 GCF_000181295.1 Otolemur garnettii
AAAAAAAAAAAAAAAAAAAAAAAACCAGTTATAAATTATGGGGACAGAGAAGTGGTTTTCATTTCTTGTGGCCCTTTCTGCCTCTTGGCCTCTCACTGCTAAGAGTGGTCTTCGATCTGCCCAGTTAGAGTGGATGTGAATTTTAGCCCTTCCTTGGTTTTCACAGAAACAGCCCCTCCCGTGGACAGTCCTTGGACTCTGCTGTGGGCCAAGGTGGGTCATGCCACAGTCTTCCGCCTCTCATCTTCTTACTTTCCTTCCTCTCCTCCCCAATCTGCTTGATTCTCTCCCTCCTAGGTTATCATGGAAGCTCCAATATTTTTCTCCCTTCATGGTACAGAAAAACTCAGCCTTTCCAACTTCTTCCCCCACGTGGGGCTCCACAAGGGAGCTCAGAAGAACAAAGAGCTCCATTGGGTACAGTCTTCTGTCCTCAGGAGGCATGTGAGTTATAAACAGATGGCTTTCCCCCTCGCCCTCCTGGGCATAGTGGTCCTCTCTTATCGGAGTAGGACACATTCCAAGACCCCAGTGGGTGCCTGAAACTGCAGAGAGTATACTAAACTCCATATTCAGTAAGATATTTTCTCATCCATATATATGTACAGTAAAGTTTAATTTATAAATTAGGGGCACAGTAAGAGATTAACGACAATAACTAAAACTAAAATAGAACAATGATAACACTTTCCTGTAATGAAAGCCATGTGAATGTGTGCCCTCATGCTCATTCCCTCTTTCTCAGAATGTCTTATTGATGTAATGTTTTGGACCTCAGTGGACCATGGGCAACAAACCGCAGGAGGCAAAATCATGTTTAAGGGGGGGTACAATTTCTGGATTGGATTTCTGTCTCTTCCCTCTATTGGATTATAAATTCCTGGAAGATGCAGGGACCATGTCATTTAGTTCTATTCTGTGCACTGCCCAGGCACAGGAGTTGGCACACATGGACATCTTATGAAACTGACCAAAGTCCCTAATTGTTCAGAAGCCACCTAGTCTTAAGTCAGATTTAAAGTGTCTCCAGGCAGATGGAGAGGTTTAAGAGACATGGCTTCATTGATGGCTCCATTTCGTAGGAAAGGCTTGGACTGATTTCAAGTATTTGTTGAGCATTTCCTATACGCAGCAGGCAGGCTGTGGCACTGGGGCATATGGACAGACGAAATCATCACTCTGCCCTCCAGGATGTAGGGGAAGGATGGAGGGGAAGACACTGAAGCAACAGACCAAGGTGGGGAGCACTGAGTATGGGCAAAGGGATCGCAGAGGAACGGGATCTGATCTGGGGCGGGAAGGTGCGTTGGGTGATACAGGAGGCTTTACAGAGTGGGCATTTGGGACAAAAGTGGAGAGGTGTGGAAATTTCTGGCTCTCCCAGGGTGGGGAGTGGTCAGCAAAAATGTGCCCTGAGCAGGCTTGGGAGGGCCAGGCCAGCTTTGGCAGGACTCTCCCTGCCTTGGGAACATGGAAGCTGGGCTGTTTCCCTATAGGTAATGGTTGGGTACCCAGGAGAATTCTACCCTGGAGTTTGACATGGTAACTTGGGTCCCTTCCTCCCTCCATCTGCCTGGGAAGAGCAGGGGGCAGGGCGGGAGAAAATCTTTAAGATGTTCACTTCCCCTACTCATCTCCCCAGGTCGCTGGCATTCTGGCTCTCTGGAGTCTAAGAGGGAAGAAAAAAGTACACTGAAAATGCGAAAACACTTGTGCGAAGGAGTAAAAAACAACTAGAAATACAACTCATTTGGAGATGGAATGAAAGCATGAGATAAAATTCTAAATAAATATCTTGGATGGTTCTAATTGCCTTTTAAAAGATGCCACCAGAGAACAGATAAAACGATGCTGTATTTCATTAGTGGCTCCCATAATTCTATGGTATTTGCCAGCAAGCCCTATTACAGCACTCTGTAATTAAAGACCAGTTCTGGGTCCTGTAATTTAGTGCATTATCAAAATATGGCAAGTGACTAGAGGTAAGGAAACAGAAACAAATACAGCTTTCATGAGGTCCCTGTGGATCCCATAGAATGCAAATTTTAAAAGCTCAGCCTTTACATGGCCCCAGCCGGTAGGGTTAGTCCACACCAATGTTTTCCATTTGACAGGTGACTACTGATGTTTTTATTATCACAAAGAGAAGTCAGTCAGTTCTTTTAATGTGATTTTTTTTAAATGAAAATATTATTATTATTGTAATATAAAATTACCACTTTCAAGTGTATAACTTGGTGTGTTTTTTTTTTTTTTTAAGAGACAGAGTCTCACTTTGTTGCCCTTGGTAGAGTGCTGTGGCGTCACAGCTCACAGCAACCTCCAGCTCTTGGGCTTAGGCGATTCTTTTGCTTCAGCCTCCCGAATAGCTGGGACTATAGGCGCCTGCCACAATGGCAGCGCTTTTTTTGTTGCTGTTTGGCCGGGGCCAGGTTTGAAGCCTCCACCCTCAGTATATGAGGCCGGTGCCCTACTCACTGAGCCACAGGTGCTACCCAAATTCGGTGGTTTTTATTATAGTATTAATATATTCACAATTTTTTGGTTTTTTTTGGAGACAGAGTCTCACTTTGTAGAACTTAGTAGAGTGCTGTGGCATCACAGCTCACAGCAACCTCAAACATTCAAGCTCAAGCAATCCCCTTGCCTCAGCCTCCGGAGTAGCTGGGACTATAGGCACCTGCCACAAAGCTCAACTATTTTTAGAGATGAGGTCTTGCTCTGACTCAGGCTGGTTTCAAACCTGTGAGCTCAGGCAATCCACTTGCCTTGGCCTCCTAGAGTACTACTGTAACAGAGGTGAGCCACTGTGCTCGGCCTTATATTCACAATGTTATGCAGCCATCATTGCTATCTAGTTCTAGAATATTTTCATCACCCCATAAGAAACTCTACTTTTTAGTCCATTCCCACTGCTATACTAAAACACCCAAATGCCAGGCACAGTGGCTCACGCCTGTAATCCTAGCACTCTGGGAGGCCAAGACAGGTGGATTGCTTGAGCTCAGGAGTTTGAGACCAGCCTGAGCCAGAGGGGGACCTTAAAAAGTAGCCGGGCGTTGTGGCAGGTGCCTATAGTCCCAGCTACTTGGGGGGCTGAGTCAAGAGAATCGCTTGAACCTAAGAGTTTGAGGTTGCAGTGAGCTATGAAGCCATGGCACTCTACCACAGGTGATAAAGTGAGACTCTGTCTCAAAAACAAACAAACGAACAAACAAACAAACAAAAAATTCAAGACTGGGTAATTCGTGAGTAATGGAAATGTGTTCCTCACAGTTCTGGATTCTAGGAAGTCTAAGATCAAGGCCCCAGCAAATCTGGTGTCGGGTGGGAGCTGCCCTCCTCTTCCAAGATGGCTCCTCTTGCCGTGTCCTCACATAGCAGAAGTGCACAAGGGAAAAGGAACTAGGACACTCCCTTCAACCTCTTTATAAGGCACTAATCCGTTCATGAGGGTGGAGAGTTCATGAACTAATCACCCCCCCCCAAAGCCCCACCTCTTAATGCTATCATATTGGGTGTTAGGTTCCAATATATGAATTTGGGGACACACACCGAGCGACCAGTCTGTCCCTATTCCCACCCACCCAGCCCCTGGCAACCACTAGCCTACTTTCCATCCTTATAGACCTGCCTATTGTGTACATTTCATATAAATGGAACTTTCTTTCTTTCTTTCTTTCTTATTTTTTTTTTT
>NW_003852419.1:21841084-21845365 GCF_000181295.1 Otolemur garnettii
ATTTTGTTTTATTTTTGAGACAGTGTCTTGCTCTGTTGCCCAAGCTAGAGTGCAGTGGTGTCATCATAGCTCACTGAAACCTCCAATTCCTGGGTTCACATGATCCTTCTGCTTGGGCTCCTGAGTAGCTGGGACAATAGGTGCATTCCACCACGCCCAGGTAATTTTTTCTGTTTATTTTTGTTGTTGTTGTTGTTTGTTTTTCAGTAGAAACAGTGTCACTCTTGCTCAGGCTGGCGATTCCTTTTTATGGCTAATAATAGTCTGTTGTCTGATAATAGTATGTATACCATACTTTGTTTAGTTGTTATCTGTTGATGCCATTTGAGTTGTTTCCACTTTTTAGCTGTTATAAATAATACTGCACATGCACGTACAAGAGTTTCTGTGGACATAAGTTTTCAATTCTCTTCGGACTGGAACTGCTGGGTCATCTGACAGCTCTGTGTTTAACCTTCTGAGGAGCTGCCCGGCTGTCACTCACATAGCTGCACCATTTCACCTTCCCAGCTACACTCTATGAAGGCTCCCATTTCTCCACATCCCAGCCAACTCTTGCTATTGTCCTTTATTCCTATGTCTTTTTTTTTTTAAATAGAGACAGAGTCTCACTTTATTGCCGTTGGTAGAGTGCCGTGGCGTCACACAGTTCACAGTAACCTCCAACTCCTGGGCTTAGGCGACTCTCTTGCCTCAGCCTCCCTAGTGGCTGGGAGTACAAGCGCCTGCCACAATGCCCGGCTATTTTTTGTTGCAGTTTGGCCGGGGCCGGGTTCAAAGCCACCACCCTCAGTATATGAGGCCGCCGCCCTACTCACTGAGCCACAAGCACTGCCCCCCTTTGTCTTTTTCTGTTATAGCCATCCTAAAGGTGTGAAGTGGAATCTCACTGTGATTAAATCTGTCCCACGCCATGAAATGTATTCCTTATAGTTTTTGCCTTTGCTCTTTGTGGTAAACCGTGTGGATTCTCTCTGCTTTAGGCCAGGGTGACACAGTTTGTTGTCCCGCTTCTCCTGTTCCCTGCCTAGGACACCGGCCTGAAGACGTCCTCCTGATCCAGGCAGGACACTGTCGGAGGAAGTCAAGTGGACTGAGTTCAAATCCTACTTCTGCCCATTATTAGCAGGGTTAGCTCGGCAGGTAATTAAACCTTTCTGAGCCTCACTTCTAAGATGGGAATAATTAATGTGAGTGTTATTGTCTTTCAAGGACTCTAAGACACACTGTTTTCACATCTGAACATCTCTGAGATGGATGTGTCTTATAGTGTCTGTCGGGTCGGGGGCAGTTGTGATGTAATTGTTCTTGTCTGAGTGTTTGCCTCCAAGCTTGTTAGCTACCTGGAGAAAACCCCAGAGCCAGTAGTGGAGCCTGTTTTCGGCCATGCTGCATCACCAATGTTCTTGTTCTGTGGAGAAAACTGGGATCTCAACAACCGTGAATCAGAGTGATCACAAGAGTGGCCCCTAAATGGGAGGAAGTTTGGGGAATATCTTCAGCAATTTATTCCACTTGTAATTTTGCTTTTATCTGTGCACAAGAGTGATGTATGATAAACATCTCTATTTCAGTAACTCTAAAGAGCTCTTCAGTAGGCATAAAATAAAATTCTGAGTGCTAAGCAACCCTTGTGTCAATTAATCGGCCTTTTTTCTTTCTTAGGGGAGCATAAAATAATGATGCATGTTATTATAATACAGGTACCTCCCTCCCACAATGCAGGGCTAGTGAGAGAACCAGATAGGCCCACGTGCATAAAACACTTAACACGCAGCACAGCAGAGAGTGGTCATGTGATAAATGTTGATGGTTAAGAATATCCTTAATAATAATATGCCTATTTGGCTAATATTATGACATGTGTAAGCACTGCCCAGCTTTCTACAATAAACCTCTCTTCTGATCCTTCAAGACTCACTGATCCTAGAGGAGGAAAAAACATAATAAATGCTCTTTTTTTTGAGTCAGAGTTTCACTTTGTTGCCCTTGGTAGAGTTCGTGGTGTCATAGCTCACAGCAACCTCAGACACCTAGGCCCAAGTGATTCTCTTGCCTCAGCCTCTCAAGTAACTGGGACTACAGGCACTTGCCACAAGGCCTGGCTATTTTTTTCTTTTTTAGAGGTGGGGTCTCGCTCTAGCTCCGCTGGATGCTCATTTCTTTTGTAACGCTTAGGAAAATCAATAAGTTAGCTGGCCCAATTAATACAAAATTTAACAAATGTTAGCCAAAAGTTTTTTGGGTTTTTTTTGAGACAGAGTCTCAAGCTGCCGCAGCCCTGGATAGAGTGCTGTGGCATCATAGCTCACAGCAACCTCCAACTCAGCCTCAATTCATCTTCTTGCCTCAGTTTTTCTATTTTTAGTGGAGACAGAGTCCTGCTTTTGCTCAGGCTGGTCTCAAACCTGTGAGGTCAAGCAATCCACCTGCCTTGGCCTCCCAGAGTGCTAGGATTATAGGTATGAGCCACTTTGCCCGGCCCTAGTCAAAAGTTCTTAGGGAAAAGGCTTGTCTCATGCTATTTGCAAGACCAGAAGGTGACACACAGAAGTTGGTTTCTTCCTCGAGGGTGCTCCCTTGACAGCATGTAGGGCCGTCCTGACCAGCACTTGATTTTTGGGCTCCCAAGGGTACATGTGGTTCAGCAGCTTTCTGGACCTCCAGGGGTGCATGTTTAACAGATTTCTCTTTGAAGCCCAATAATTGTGCCCTCTGTCATGCAGATCTCCTTAACTTTGAGTTCAGTGACTTCACCACTGGTAGTCTGAAATGGGCCATACTATGAGTATTTACACAACAGGAATTGGCAAACACTGTAAGTCGGGGTTTTTTTTTTTTTTTATTTTTAAAGCAGCATATCACTGCATTAAATTCCTTGGATTGAAGTGGTGTCTGTAAACTCAGTCTCAAAACACAAAATGAGGGGCACTCACCAGGTCAACAGAGATATTTGGGCCTTTGGAGAGTTGTGGCACCAGGGACATTTGCCCCCTACTTCCCTAGACACATATCCTTGCAGCACTATCCATTTCCTGCGGCAGTTGCTAAGTGTGAGCAAGCTGCCAGGAGAGTCCTCTTGCTTCTGCTTCAGCAGCATTTCCATCTCCCAGACACTGGCCAGACCTCTCAAGGCTTCTGTGTGACTTAGAGTTGAGGCTTCTGAGGGCTGAGGGAGAATGAGAGTGAAGCAGAAACAAAAGCACAACAGAAAAGGAAGATGAAGCACATTTCACAGGTGAGAGGTGGGTAGAGACAGGCTTCTTCTTAATTCTTTCATAGAGGTAGATTCAATTGAAATTATTAGCAAGGCTAATATATTTCCTGCCCACTGTCAACTCCCCAGGCAGACTTCTGTAGCTACCAGCCCAATCTCTCATCTCTCCTCTTCCACTATCCTTAGGAGGTTGAGCAGATCTAGTAATAAAGACCAAGCAAGAGAAGAAAGGGGCAGGGAGAACGGAAAACCAGCTTGGCTAAGGGAGAGAAGCAGTTTGAGGAAGGAGACGCTGGAGCAGCTATGGGGTAGGAGAGAAGTAGACGGGGAAAGACAAGGGATTAAACATCTTGCTTTACTATTTTCAGAACAGGTAATATGTGCACATGGTATGCAACGGCAAAAATTCCCTACCTCCCCTCACCTTTGTACCAGTGGCCTCATTTCCTTCCTATAAATAACCTCTATTGTCAGTTCTTTGCATGTCTTTCCAGAAATACTCTATAGCAGAGGTTGGCAATCACCAGGAAAGCCTCTTAAACAAACTATCAACTCCAGCTCTGGAGTTTCTTTTCTGAGTAAGAGGCTCTGGGGTGGGATCTGATAATTTGCATTTGTAACAAGTTGTCAGGTGATGCTGAAACTTTTAGCCCACGGATCACACTTTGAGAACCACAGCTCTGGAGGTATTCCTAGGAATCTTTTCAATACTCTCTCTCTCTTTTTTTTTTTTTTTTTTTTGAGTAATTTGAGTATCTATTTCTGCCAGTGAAAATGTCCCTGACTAAGACAGCATAGGTCAGCACAATTCCTGCCTATGGGCCTCCCCTATGCTGATTTCTTAGCCTGGAATACTCTTATCCCTGACTTGCACATGCCCAAGGCCCAGTTCGAAGTTCACTTCCTCCAGGAAGTCTTCCTTGGTTTGCTCCCTACACTGGAGGAGATTTTATGCTCCTTTAAATTCCCACAGGAGTGTTTGACCACTACTAAAGGCACCTGTAATTTATTAGAACAAAATGTAAAAATAGGGCTTTTTCTGCCTCAATTTTTTTTTTTTTTTT
>NW_003852419.1:21845534-21846756 GCF_000181295.1 Otolemur garnettii
TCACTGTTGTTTGGCAGGCCCGGGCTGGATTCAAACCCACCATCTTAGGTGTATGTGGCTGGTGCCTTAGCCACTTGAGCCACAGGCGCTGAGCTTCTGCCTCAAATTTTATACATTTTTGTTAAAGAGATATCAAAATTTGAGGAAGGTCATCAACAATAGAGTTTAGGTTTCAGGACTCTTGGTCCTCCTTCCCCTGGTCACCTTGGGGACTATGGAATGGTTGAACAGATTTTCAGATGATTTCTTGAGAAAGGGCTATGTGTAAGTCTAGAGGAGAAAATGAGAAATGGAATGAGTGTCGCTTGCTCTTCCTGCAGTCTAGAAAGCCTGGGTTTCAGTGGGCCCGTTAGAGCTTGCTGCAAGTTCTCTGCAGCTGGGAGACTCCAGGGACCATCCTGAGACAGCCGAAGCAGGCTGAGGCCAGGCAGAGAGAGGGAAGAAAAGGTAGTTTCTTGTGGACCAATGGAAAGTCTCCAAGGGGACATCTTAAATCCCATCCAGTATGACCAGGGCCATCGGGGTTGTGAGGCACCTTAGCTGGAGGAAGTGGGAGAACTTCAGATTCTCATGGCTCTATGGGGCAGTGTCCTGGGAACTGCTGCCTGAGCCCCCAGCTTGGGGACCTTTGAGGACCACCCAGGGCAGTCATGATCACAAGAGTCACCTTTACCCACCTACCATCCGAAGGCAGGCAGGTGACATGATTAAGTGATGACCCTGAAGTCTGGGGACAAAGGTATCACCTGGTGACTCTACCTTTTCTCCCCAGAGGCAGGGACCTTGTTAGCCTGCTGGTGGGAAAGTGGGTGGGGTGGGAGAGGGAGAGAAAAAGCCACCTTCCTCCTTTCTCAGGCAGCTGCGGAGAAGGAAGAAACCGTGATGCCAAATGAAGTCAAAGTTTTTATTTTTACTGGACATTCTCCTGACAGGTGGCAGTGGTTGTACCTTAAATGGCTAGGAACTGAGAGCCTGCTGTTTCCTGAGGGTGGCAAGACAGTGCACAGTTCTGCTGCAGTTTTCTTTCTTTCTTTCTTTCTTTCTTTTTTTTTTTTTGAGACAGAGTCTTACTATGTCACCCTCACCATGGCATCACAGCTCACAGCAACCTCAGACTCTTGGGCTTAAGCAATTCTCTTGCTTCAGCCTCCTGAGTAGCTGGGAGTACAGGCACCCACCACAATGCTTGGCTATTTTTTGGTCGCAGGTGTCATTGTTGTTT
>NW_003852419.1:21846984-21855550 GCF_000181295.1 Otolemur garnettii
GATAGAGTCTCACTATGTTGCCCTTTTATAGAGTGCTGTGGCATCACAGCTCACAGCAACCTCAAACTCTTGAATTTAAGTGATTCTCTTGCCTCAGCCTCCCAAGTAGCTGGGATTACAGGTGCCCGCCACAACACCCCGCTATTTTTCTGTTGCAATTGTCACTGCTGTTCAGCTGGCCTGGGTTTGAACCCACCAGCCTCAATGTATGTGGCTGGTGCCGTAACCACTGTACTACGGGTGCCGAGCCAATACCATGGCTTCTTATACCTCTGAAGCCCTTTCAGTGCCCAGCACCATGCTTTATACACACTGCATATACAGCAAATAGCTGCCCATTTATTCATCAATTCTCCTTCTACTCAACATTTATTGAGAGCCCATGTTTAGTAGTGGCAATAGGACAGGAAATGCAAAGGACATGGCTTTTGTCTGCCAGGATCTTGCTGCCTGCAGGAGAGATGTAAGAGAAGTTTCTGTGCAGAGCCCCACCCCACTCCACAGGGGCAGGCAGGTGACATGAATAAGTGAATCAGTCTCCAACAGTGACATCCTGGCAAGTGCGAGAAAATAGGCGTGTTGGCAACTTTTGCAGAATAGGATCCCCGAGCCCCTTAGAGGTTGGCAGCTGTTCTTTATTGCCTCAGGAGACTCCAAACCTGGTGTGGCCAGACTGCCCACTTTTCCAAAAAGAGTCAGAAATCTGGATTTTCACGTGAAACCTCCCCAGAAAACGACATCTGTGGGTCTGTTTAGTCAAAGGGTCACCGTTTTGGGGTCCCTGTGCTGTTGTTGGCACTCTCCCCCGGTGTTCTTGCTCATAAAGAGGGGCTGCCAGTAAGTGTGAGCCACGTGCTGCTTCCCCAGGAATTAATTAGTCAGGGATTTGTAGAAGCTTTACACAAAGAACTTAGCTTTATTAAAATAACCCTTTGGCCCAAAGAAAAAATATTTTTAAAATCCCAACCCTAAGTGCTTAATCTGCTAAAATGTACAACAAATAAAATTAACACTCTGGAAAGAGCTTACTTCCTGTTGCGGAAGAGCCCCTGCCGCCTCTATCATCTGATTACAGAGAAGTGGCCTTTTCTGCCAGGGGTATGACAACAAGCAACAGACTTATAACAAACCAAGTCACAGTCTGGGAGGAGCTAGCTGGCAAGTTGCATGAATTGCAACTTCAGGCGGCACCTGTCTTAGTTGGTAGGGTGCTGGCCACATACACAGTGGGTTCGAATCTGGCCCAGGCCAGCTAAAACAACAATGTCAACTGCAACAACAACAACAAAATTGCTGGGCATTGTGGCGGGCGCCTGTAGTCCCAGCTAGTTGGGGGGCTGAGGTAAGAGAATCACTTAAGCCCAAGAGTTAGAGGTTGCCGTGAGCTGTGATGCCATGGCACTCTACTGAGGGTGACATAGTAACACTCTGTCTACAAAAAAAAAAAAAAAAGAATTGCGACTTCACTACCTGGAAAGTGATTCCGTCAGTAGATCTAATGATACCTTCTATAACTGATTCCCCACCGTGGGGCTGCCCTGTGAGTCCCTGCCCTGGCACTGCTAGGTCCAGGAGCCAGATGATAATGGAGCTGGAAGAGTTCTGAAAGACAATGCACATGAAGGCCGGAGCCCCACAGAGACTGCTTCTTGAAACACCCTCTCTCCAGGGTCTGTGTCCTATTCTGGGAACACAGGCATGGCACTCTTAACAAGTATGATATATGACTGTCTGGGAGCACAAATATAGCCACCTTTCTCATTTTTTTTTTTTTTTTGAGACAGAGCCTCAAGCTGTCCCCCTGGGTAGAGTGCCATGGCATTACAGCTCACAGCAACCTCCAACTCCTGGGCTCAAGCGAGTCTCCTGCCTCCACCTCCCAAGTAGCTGGAACCACAGGCCCCCGCCACAACGCCCGGCTATTTTTTGGTTGCAGCCGTCATTGTTGTTTGGCGGGTCCAGGCTGGGGATTCGAACCCTCCACCTTAGGTGTACGTGGCTGGCGCCTTAGCCAGTTGAGTTATAGGCGCCGAGCCACCTTTCTCATTTTTATCATTACCAACTCCCATCTACCTTTGTTAGCAGGAAAGCTAATCACATGCCTCTTAAATGTCCCTTTAAACTTTCTAAGAATCCTAAGCACTTAGTTCAAAGAGGTCAGTATTGACACAGAGAGAGGATGAGGAAGCCCAACCAGTTTGCCCGATTCACCAGCACTGTTGTTTCAGCTGCTGCCACAAGGTGCTGCTGTTGAGGATTGTTTTTGTGCAGCCCAGCACACACTTGCCCTATAGTTTGGGTGATGCCCTTGTTGGTGCAGGTCCTTGCCAGCCCAAAATAGTACCAGAGAGTGCGAAGAAAGTTCAGAGAAAGACTAGCTAGAAGACTTTTGCTGCAACACAATTGTCAGAATGGTGAGGGTGTGTCTAACCTGATTCCTCAACTAGCAACTCTGGGATATCAGGCAGGCCACAGGCAGTTCTGTTTCCATAAAGACCTCATAACTTCCTAGAAGAAGCTGACCTGTCAGGTGTTAGAACACCTTGTGGGCTTAGAAAATGCAGTAGCAGTGGTTATAAGAACAGATTTTGGAATTGGACCTACCTTGGCTCAAATTTTGGTCCTTTAATAGCCCTATGATTTGGGCAAGTTAGTTAATCATCCTGGGTTCTGTTTTTCCATCTATAAAATAAGGATGAAAATGCCTATTTCACGGGATGGAGAGCTAAGCCACGTGGAAGGCCAAGCATGGTGTCTGACCATGCCTTATTCACAATGGAAATGGTCACACATAGATGTTTTGTTTGGGTCTCAGTCACCCTGATATTTCTTTTTTATCAAAATAGACCTATCATAATTTTATAACTGCAGATAATGAATATATTTTAGCTTGAGGTTTTGGGATAAAATGGATGTATTCAATTTAAATGGGATGTATTCAACTTGTTTTATGTTTTAATGACCAAAATTATAGAAAAATTTTTACTTGCAAATCCTATTCAGGGATGGCCTTGTGGTACTTGACATAGAGTGAAATTGTGAGTGTCTGGTTTTTAGCTCTTGTGTCCTTAGACAACACAAACACAGACCACTGAACACTACATAAACCCTCCCAGGTTTACTTTTTGGCTCTAGATTTATTTTTCCATAAAGGACCTCACCTCCTTCCTTGCTGAGAAAATAGAAGCCACGAGTCAAGAATTGCCTGAACTTCCTAATGCCAAACCTCAAATCTCCTATCTTCAGCTCTCCCCCTTTGCCAATCCCCTGTCCGAGTGGAGTATGTGCCTCCTGCCACCCCCTTCCAATGGGGCCCTGGGCTCTCTTTCCTCCTGCCTACTCAGGACCCTTGTACTAACCATCATTCTGGATCACTCTATTTTCAACCTCTCTTTCTTTTAGTTTCTTCCAATTAACATTGGAACATGTTCAAAATTTATTAAAAACAAAAAAGTGAAGAAATTTCTTTCCACCTGTATTAATGAGGAAGCAAGTTTGACTGCTATAAAGACCCCAAATAACTGAACCAACTGAAAAACTTTAACCAGATAAAAATTTAGTTATTTCTCATATAAGCAGCCTAAGGCTGGCAGGGCAGCGCTGTAGTTTCAGCTACTTAAATCTCCTTGTCCCGCCATTCCTAGGGAGTTGACCTTGTCTGCATGGTCTGTGACCACTCACACTCCTGTCAAGGGAGTGGGGAAAGAGGGTTGGGGAGATGGGGAGCCCTTCCATGTAGGGCCAGGAATTAGCTGCATGGCCATGCCTAGACATAAGGAAGGCTGAGAAATAGAGCCTTTATTCCAATGCCCAGTTAAAATACAAGTGCTATGACTGCAACAGAAGAGAGAATGGATACAGAGTACCACAAGCAACTTCTACCAGCTCACACCATATCCCTCTGAAGTATAGCCCAATCTCAACTTTCTCTTTTTTGCCCTAACTTTTCATTTCTTTTAAAACAATGTTTTATTTGTACAAATTTATGGTATATGTGCATGTGCAATTTTGTTACATGCATCCGAGATTGCACAGTGGCGCAGTCAGGGTTTGTAGGGTATCTACCACCTGGGTAGTGGACACTGTACCTTTAGCTAATTTCTTATCACCTGGCCCCCTCCTTCATCCTTCTGTGTCTCCATTGTCTATAATTCCACACTGTACATCCATGTGTACACATTTTTCGATACCCACTTATAAGTGAGAACATGATATTTGATTTTCTGTGCCTGGTTTCCTTCACTTAAGATAATGACCTCTTAGTTCCATCCATGTTGCCACAAAAGATGGGGTTTTATTCTTTTTTATCTGCCCTAATTTTTCAAATGAGTTGTCCACACTCATTATTTCTATTTTCTCCTGGTGTTTGTTTTCCATATACATGAGGGTTTGCCAAATACTTTTGGAGAAAGGGAGACTATTACCAAGTCCATGCCTTGAAAGTGGGCATATCAGGGGTGGAATGGGATACTTGAGGCAACTGAGGCAGGATGGGATGGGGAGGTCCAGGCCTCAGAGGCCTGGTTATTGTCCAGATTGCCCAGGAGGGTGCTGGGTCAAAAAGCAAACCCGGAAGCATGACCAGGAGGCTAGCCAGGCCGGAAGCAGAGAGACTGAATCTGGTGTTTGGCAGGAGGAAGAAGGACAGGGCATAAAAGGTGGAGAGGGGGATGGGAGAAAAGGGTGGGGGAAGGGTCAAGGAGCCAGAGGGGAGGCAATGAAGGTGACTTTCAAATTCCTGATCTTCTGTTTGTATATGTGGTAATGTGGGATAATTTCTTCCTGGAATGGGATAGCCCCTTAAAGGAGACACATAGATTATAACAAAATTCTTTTTTTTTTTTTGAAGCAGAGTCTCATTATGTTGCCCTCGGTAGAGTGCTATGGCACCACAGCTCACAGCAACCTCAAACTCTTGGGCTTAAGCGATTCTCTTGCCTCAAGTCCCAAGTAGCTGGGACTATAGGCACCCATTACAATGCCTAGCTATTTTTTTGGTTGCAGTTGTCATTGCTGTTTAGCAGACCCCAGACTGGGTTCAAACCGCCAGCTTCAGTGTATGTTGGGGAAGCCCTAACCACTGGGCTATGGGCTCTGAGTGCCCCCCCCTTTTTTAAACACAGTCTTATTGTGTCACCCCTGGTAGAGTCTTGTGGCGTCATAGCTCACAGCAACCTCAAACTCTTGGGCTCAAATGATTCTCTTGCCTCAGCCTCCCAAGTAGCTGGGACTGCAGGCACCCACCATAATGCCCAGCTATTTTTGGTTGTTGTTGCCAGGCCCAGGCTGGGTTCAAACCTGCCAACCTCCATGTATGTGGCTGGCGCCTTACCCACTGAACTATAGGCACTGCTCCAAATTCTTTTTTTTTCAAACAAAAGGTCTCATGTATTTATTACTGCACCAGCTTATTAGTGAAGAGCATCTAAACAAAAAGAAAACTCATTTTCCCAATGAAGTGTGACCAACTGTCCAAGTGATGACATTTTCAGCTTAATATGGTAAGATGATAGTGACTGTGATACAGCATAAGGATGTGCCATGTCATGTGCAATTCCTTATAGACCCAGCTTGGTTCTGCTTCAGTGTCTCCTCTTCAAGTTGTACTTGATTTTGTTACCAATTTTCATTTGAATCCACTGGGGAATGGGATGATTTTGTTTTTGTTTCTTGGCCGGAAACCACTTGATTCTGAAAGTCTTATGAGAGGGCAGGGCAACAAACAGGACTGATCACACACACCACAATGAAGTAGAGAGGGCTAGAGCAAAATTCTTATGTGCTTTGGTTCCTTTTTGCTTAGATCTGTTTCTACTTAAGATGTTTATGAGGTAACACATATTTGGAGAATTATAGATGAAATCTGTGAAAATACAGCATTTGATATCAATGCAAAGCACACGTTAACATTAATCTGGATAATTTCTGAGTCATACTGTCTGGGATTGAATCCTATATGAATTAGCTCTGTGGCTTTGGGAAAGTGACTTACCCCCTCTGTTCCTAATTCATAAAGTGGGGATGATAATAGTATATTTAATTTCAATAAGATTGTTGAAAGTAGCAGAAAATCCAATTCATATGGGCTTTAACAGTGGAAGGGAAATTAAAGGTTTAGGTAACTCAAAAGATCTCATGGCAGGGCTCAAGTGTGGTATGATCAAGCTTCCAGTTTGCTTTCTCTGAGATTTCTTTTGATTTTGATCATGGTAGCAAATTAGGTAGGAATTGAGATTCACCTTTACACACTGTGCCTTGTAGGAAAGACCACTTGCACCTAGAATTCCTGGTCACAGTTCTAAGGCCTAGCTGACCTGGAGTCATGACTGCCCTGTAAATGCAGGAGAGGTAGGCAGAGCTTACTCACTAGGCTCCACGCCTGCTAGATATGGAATTGGCTTCCTGGAACCTGCTGAACTCCTTTCAGGAGTCAGAAGAAGGAAAAGTGCAAACATGCGCAGAAGCTGGAGGAATGTGCTGTGTCATACCCAGGACTCTTATCCCTAGCAGTTATGACCTAGGTGTCCTGAATGACCTTAGAAAGTAACTGGGGAAATTTTACCATATGCATAAAGGAAAAGACATAATAGGTCACAGCAGTGCTATGTGTATACTCACGCCCAAAAATACAGTGTTACTCAGACTTGCATCAGTTATGAAACCCCTTCTCTATGGCTGCAATATGACCTTTGTGGGTCACCATTTTTGCCTTCATCCCCTTCTTCCATAAAAAGTATTACAAATTATATTTTATTACTGAATTGGTATTGATGGGATTCAGGACATGCTACCCCAAAATATTGTACCATAGCATATGAGAAAACAGCAGAAGTGGGAAGGTCATTCTCCTCTTCCTCTCACCCTACTCCTCCAAATGGAGAGAGGATTCTCTTAGTTATTGTGTTAAGACATTTATATTCTACATTTAGTAAATTTCACATGTACCCTTGTAAGATGCACCATAGGTGTGGTCCCACCGATTACCTTCCCTCCACCCATCCTCCCCCCTTCCCTCTCTCTCCCCTTTCCCCATATTCTTGGGCTATAATTGGGTTATAGCTTTCATATAAATTGGTATCATAGTAGGACTGAGTGCATTGGATATTTTTTTCTTTCATTCTTGAGATACTTTCTAAAAAAAATATGTTCCAGCTCCATCCATGTAAACATGAAAGAGGTAAAGTCTCTATCTTTCTTTAAGGCTGCATAATATTCCATGGTGTACATATACCACAATTTATTAATCCATTCATGGGTCGATGGGCACTGGGGCTTCTTCCATAACTTAGCAATTATGAATTGGGCTGCAATAAACATTCTGGTACAAATCTGTTTGTTATAATGTGATTTTTGGTCTTCTGGATATATACCTAGTAGAGGAATTGTAGGATCAAATGGCCGGTCTATTTTTAGATCCCTATGTGTTCTTCAAACAGCTTTCCAAAAGGAACATACTAGTTTGCATTCCCACCAGCAGTATAGAAGTGTTTCCTTTTCTCCACATCCATGCCAACTAAGAAAATGCCGTGAAGGCTATGTTAACTAGTTTGATGAAAATATTTCAAATTGTATATAAAACCAGCACATTGTACCCCATGATTGCATTAATGTACACAGCTATGATTTAATTTTAAAAAATAAAAAGGAATGCAAAAAAAAAAGAATTCTCTGACCTTGCTTTGAAGAAAACCTTTATTCCAGAAGCACCCCTCCTACTCCCAAGGAAAAGAATGTCCTTATCTTTGGAGACATAGGCATACAATGAAGAATCTAGACAAACAGGCCTTACTAAGGCCCCAGTTTATTACCCTTAGAGGACACTTTTCTGTTCTCCAGTAATACTTCTGCACAGCTGTGTATAAAGATACATAGTTTTCTCTTTGGATCTTTGTTTCCGTGTCACAAAAAACATATTAGATAAATTTCTATGCTTTTCTCTTATTTGTCTTTTATTATAGGTACCTCACCCATGAACTTCGTGACACGTGAGAAATCTTTTCCCCCTACAGTATAAAGATAACAAAATTAATATTATATATTAAAATACTGTCCTCCAGTTTAAAAAAGAAATGAAAGCATTTTCATAGGTCCTTAAAGATATCACGTGTTCTAGGCACTGTACCAGCTATGTCGGACAGATAGGCTCACCGTGACTTTATCCCCAACGCACAACAGAAGAAAAGGTTTTGATATCTTCTCCAAGAATTTTCTCTTCTTTATGTTGCCTGTGGCATTTTCTGATCATCTCAGTTTTTATGGAGCTTGGTCTACCATCTTGCTTTTGAAAACCCAACTTGTCTACTGCTTACCTGACAGAATGAGGAATCCAGTGACCACCAGGGCCATAAAATGCTACCGGCAAGATGGAGGTGTGGCAGAGATGACCTAAAAATGATTAGCCAGACTCATAAAAGGGCAGAAAGGAAGTGTTCTGTGCAAGGCTCAGGTGTTGAAGCTGTTCTGTCGGTGAATGGGGAACAGGGAAGAAGCCTAAAATAGTCCCGATAGCCTGCACACCTTCCTCTCTTCTGTTAAGCTTCTATACTTTTTTTTTTTTTTTTTTTTT
>NW_003852419.1:21856616-21870857 GCF_000181295.1 Otolemur garnettii
TAGTTGACATTGTTGTTTAGCTAGCCCAGGCCAGGCTGGAACAGTGTATGTGACCGGTGCCCTAACCACTGAGCTAGGGGCACCAAGCCTCTACATGTCCTTCTTGGGGTCCTCACTCAGGGACCCAGGTGGATGAAGTGGCAGCCATCTGCAATGAGGACACCAGTGGTGGCGGGAAGGAGGGAAATGTGGATCTGGCAGGTAGTGAATTGGCGACTGCCACCTGCAACTGACCCTGTAACTTCCACTTACTTTTCTTTGGCTTCCAAGCCTCATTAACAAGGTGAGAAGTGCAAGTCTACCAAGTTTCCAGAGAAGATGAGTGAGACTATGGGTGCCCGCCCTGATGATTATTATGATAATTTTAACTCCTCCCTGTTTTTTCTTTAATTTTCACAAACCCTGTATATGGCAACTAATAGCTCCATTCTAGGGTTAAGGAAACAGCCTGGGACTCTGGGGACAGTAAAGCACCCACCCACAAAGCTGCTGGTGACACCTTGTGGCCGCCAAGAAGCACCACCCTGAGCCATCCCAGCACTGGCAAGGCCTGCTGGTCTGAGCAGCTTCTGCAATGAGGCCTTGGGATTAGAAAGGGCCTAGGGCTCCCTGGAGGGCAGAAAGGCTTCTTGAGATGATGTCCAGGGAACATGGGCTCTTTCAGTAGTAAACAGAATGTGACCTCACTCTGCTCCCAGCCAGTGAAGCAGGACGTATCAAGACGTGTGGTAATCCGCATAATAAAATCTCCATGCACACGCATGGGAAGTATGGATAATGACCTTGCATCATGTCCATCCTGAAATCTAAGTGAAAGAAGCTAAATACAAAAATATGAGTACAGATGGCAGTTTTAGAAGAGAGAGAGTGCGTGTGTAGCAAGTATGAAATCATCCACAAATAATATAAGCAAGAAATATTTAATACCAGTTGGGGGGGTGACTCACGCCTGTTATCATAGCACCATAGGAGGCTGAGGTGGGTGGATTGCCTGAGCTCAGGAGTTCAAGACCAGCCTGAGCAAGAACAAGACCCCATCTCTAGCCAGGCATTGTGGCGAGCACCTGTAGTCCTAGCTGCTTGGGAGGCTGAGCCAAGAGGATTGCTCTAGCCCAAGAGTTTTAAGTTGCTGTGAGCTATGACACAACAGCACTCTACCCAGGGCAACAGAGAGAGATTCTGTCTTTAAAAAAAAATTAATAGAGAGAGAGAAAGAAAGAAAGAAAGATTTAATTCCTTTACGTCCTTTGAATCAACTTAATTTTTTCTGCCTCTGAGCGCTCACTCATTCTGATGAAAATTTACCCTTAGCTGTTTTTAGGGCTTCCCATTGCCACAGTTGTTCTGGGGTCTCTGACCCACAGCAGCAAAACATTGGGGTGCTGCTGTGATTTTGGCCCCCTGATACAGCCTCTTCTAGTCCACATGGGACCCACGGGCTCTAGCATCTGGCTGGGGAGATCCTGGTGGGCCTGGGACACGCTTCCTCAGATGCACCCTCTGAAGTGCCACCCCCAAAGTCTTGCCACCCCTCCTCTCCCCCTTCATCCCTAACTCTCTGCCACCTTAAGACCTCCCCCCGCCCACTGCCCCCCTTCAGGACACATACTTCTTCAATGGGTTTAAGTTTTTCAAAAGAAAGAAGTGTATTAGCTTTGCTAAAATACTTAAATAAAGGCATATGGGCAACATGGAAAATAGATGACTTAAAAATTATCCTACTACAACTCCCAGAAGTGCTAAGCTTTCAAGGAGAAAAAAAAGAAAAAAGGAAAGAGAAAGCACCAGGAACCAAGTCCAGAGCCCAGACTTCATTTCACTCTGGGATGTAGGAAGCAAAGGTTACTAAAGACACAGGTAAACCAGTGTGTAAACCTAAAAAGAAAATTATAAAACTAATTTAGGGTATATAAAAATGAATAAAAATATAAAAAACTGAATAACAATAATATGTAAGATGGGAGGTTGATGATCTAACTTAATATTTTAATGCCTTTGAATTTTTTTAGGAGGGGAATAAAGATAGTGGTTCACTTTATATTTTATAATGCCAAGTATACATGGTTTAGGATATCCATTAAAATAATAAAAACTGAATGTACCTTAAAGGATGCCTAGATTTCCAATCTGAAAAGGGAAGTGGAGGAAAAATACAGAGAATAACACATGAATTAAGAGTCAGGAAAGAAATCTGCTGTGCATACATATAAATATGATTAAGGAACTATTAATAACCACCTCCTAATGTTATGGTGATTATTTATGAAGAGTGAGGTTCCAGGTGAGTTTTGTTTTCTTTTTCATACTTAGGATAGCCAACTTCCTGAAAGTCCCTCCATAAGCCCACCTCCTAGTGTTTACATCTTTTGCGGGCTTCTCCCACACTGTAATTGACCAGTAGAATACACCAGAAGTGATGGTTCATCAATTCCTATTGAGGCCACAGAAGGCTGTGGCTTCCGTTTTGGGTTCTTCTCTCTTTCTCTCGAATCATTTGCAATTGGTGGGAATTTTGTCCTGAGCAACCCTTCAAGAAGCCCACCTGTGGCCTCCTGCCAACAGCTGTATGAGTGAGCTTAGAAGCACATCCTGCAGCCTCGGTCAAGCCTTCAGATGACAGCAGCCCTGGCAACATCCCAACTGCAGCCTCCTGAGAATCCCTAGTCAGAAACACCCAACTAAGCTGCTTCAAGTCACTGCACGATAACAAATATTTATTGTTTAAGCTGTTAGGTTTTAGAGATAATCTGTACACAGTAATAAATAACTAACGCAATACTTTTTCTGTAATTTTCCAATTCTATATAAAGTTTAGGATATCCATTAAAATAATAAAAAACTGAGTGTACCTTTTCAAAAGGAAGAAGTGATTACAACCAGAAAAAAAAAAAGTGTGCTAAATGATCAATCAAGTAAATCTCTCATTCCAATACAATACAGGGCAACCTGTTACATCATCTTGTTACCCTCAGCACTTGGCACATCTGTATCAACTGACATCTGTGTGATGAGACCCCAGCTGCATGCCAGAGAGGCCTGAACAGGGTTTGCTCTTAATTTTGGTTTTACCAGACACATGGCCTTTTGAAACATACCCAAAAAGGAGAAGATCCTTTTCATGTGATTCAGGTCTTGCAAATATTGTGAAAAATCAGGTAATTTCATCAGGAAATTGGATAACTCTTGAACTTGGTTAACTGACTCAAATAGTGTATAAGCTAACGAATAGCATTTGATTCCAATATACTAGCTACATGGTGTTCACAGAGGATTTTCAAAGGTCAGGAACATACATTCTTCATTTGAAGGCCAATGGGCCTTGAACAAAGTGTGGCATGGTGGGAAGAGTCCCCAAGCCTGAAGCCCTCCCACTGCTGGAACCCACTTTCCTCATATGTAAAACACTCATGTTGAAATTTGTTATCTCTAACAACGCTAAAAATCTGTTAACCGGCAGTCCTGCTTTAACCAGCCCTTGAATTCTGGTTCTTCTAAGACAAGCCCCTAACAGCCAGTCTGAGCCTCCCACAAGACAGGCCTCCTTCTGTCCAGTATGGAAGCCACTAGCTTAGGGTGACCAGACGTCCCACTTTTTAACAATTTGTCCTGCATCCTGCAGCATTTTAAACAAGTCCCAATTTTTGGAAAGAATGCATGAACGAGTGGGAGAACAGGAAGGGAATATACAGCTTTCAGCTGCCATGTGGCTATTTAGCCAGAATATGAGTTTTATATTATTTTTGTTAATTTTATAATGTTAAACTGTAATATAACAAATAATTGTTGAGAAGTAATTATCGAGAACTGCTTATCAAAGTTTGCATTGTTGTCAGGCCCTGCCCTGCCCCATCCCCCACCCACCCCCCTTGTCCTGCTTAACAAATGTTAAAATCTGGTCACCCTACACTAGCTGCAGGTGGCTACTTAAATTCAAACTAATTTTAAAAAACTACAATTAAAATTGAGTTGTCTTTTTTTTTTTTTCTGTAACCACTTGTTGCTAGTGGCTATATATGGCACAGCTAGAAGCTAGGGCACTTCCACTGTCATAAAAAATTCTGTGGGACAGCTGCTCTAGGCCTCACCTCTCCAAGCATCAGCACTGGAAGCACCAGCAACACCTGGGAGCCCTTGGCCATGTTGGATCGTGCCCTGCCCCCAGATGCAATTCATCCCCAATGCTCCCTGCATGTGTGAGGGCTTTATTGCTTTTGTTTTTGTTTTTGGGACAGAGTCTCACTTTGTCACCCTCGGTAGAGTGCTATGGCATCATAGCTCACAGCAACCTCAAACTTTTAGGCTCAAACGATTCTGTCTTTTTTTTTTTTTCTTTTTTAGAGGAAGAAGGTTTTTATTCAGAGGGTGGCAGAGAAGAATTCAAAATAACTGTGCTCCCCAACTGGCTTGGTCTTTCCGTTTTTATCTCCAGGCAATAAGTTCCAGCCCAGCCCACAGGTACCTTTCTCATTGGTCAGTTTGAATCAAGCAGGAGAAGCAGGCTCCAGCTCTTACAGAACCTGGGGCTTTTACAGAAGCTGAACCAAGAGTTAGTTTTCAGGTCCCAGGAAGTTAAGTCTACAAATTCCTAAGAGCTGAGTCACCACAGGGAGGACCTCGAAGGTATATATCACTTGGAGTCTCCTTGAGAAAACTTCTTTTCTTTTAGACCTTACTTTTGCTGGGTATCCTCCCTCCCTCCCCCCTTTTGAGACTCCACATATATTTTAATTTGGGGTCTCAATATCAGCTTGCTTCTGCAGGAACCTGTAGTGTTTCATATGATCTTACTGGTTATTAATTTGCAAAACTAGCTCCAAGGTCAAAGGATTCTCTTGCCTTCGCCTCCCAAGTAGCTGGGACTACAGGTACCCACCACAACACCAGGGTATTTTAGGCACAAGGTCCCACTCTTGCTCAGGCTGGCCTTGAACTCCTGGGCTCAGGTAATCCACCACCTGCGCCTCTCAGAGTGCTAGGATTAGAAGCTTGAGCCTCCAGCCAGGCCTTTGCACGAGTGAGTTTGAGAAGGCCCCTTGTAGGAAGGCATTCTCCACTGACTGGGTGGCTGAGGTGTGGCTTCTGGGGTCGCACTCCATGGACTCAGCCTGGCTCTCTCTTATGGGCTGTGGGTCCTTAGGCACATTCTTTAAAGGTTTCATGGCCACATGGCCACAGCTTCCTTATTGGTAAAACAGTATCTACCTCCATAGGAAAATCTATAACAAGATAATACAGTGATCACGGTGACTATCAAACACCTAGTAAATGTTCTTTAAATGGCGGTTTTGCTTTCTGGAGTCCTCGAGGTTCAAGGGTCCAAATCTTTTTTTTTTTTTTTCAAGGCTCCAAATCTTGAGTTCCAACGCAGACGAGCGGCCCAGCGCGGCTCTTCCTCTCTCCGTCACAGGGTGGCGCTGTGGCGCCAACGTCCCGGGCCGCCTCACAGGAAACCAGAGATTTGCGAGACGTCAGGCGTCTCTGTTTCGGATTACCAGGCACGACCGGGCAGCCGGACGCTGATCCAAGCATTCATCTGGCAGATAATGGAAAAACAGGCCTCAGCTTTGTGCCCAGTGGGAATGCAAAAGTAAGGGCCGCACAAAGGGTTGAATAAGGACTGTGTGAAAGTCCTCGAAGAGGCTCCCGTCAGAGAGCTGGGGGAGGGAAGTTTAGGGTTTTCTAAATCTCTGCTGCTTAGTGATTTGGGATTGTGTCTTCCCACACATTCCAGGCACTGCCTTTTGCTGGCCAGTCGTGTGTGTGTGCGTGTGTGTGTGTGTGTGTGTGTGTGTAGAGAGAGAGAGAGAGAATTGGGGCTGGGGTGGGGATTTTTTCAGGAGTCTATTTTTAGAGTTCCTCTGACTTTAGCCTACTTCGCAGTCACCTGGGGGGCTACACTGCTTAGCCCTGCTCCTTGAGTTTCAGTTCAGTGAGGGGTGTGGGGTGGCCTGATAATTTGCATTTCAAACAAGTTCCCCAGTGACAGGCTGCTGGTCCAGAGATTGCCCTTTGTTCCTGAGAAGCTCCTGGAACAAATTATATACTCTTAGTTCAGGAGAAGGCCACTAGTCAAAGGCAGTTACTCCAACCCCACACCCATGTGACGCCCTCAGTACTCTCAGGAACCCCTGAAGGCACCCCTAGCCCACAGCTGGGTACTTTGCAGTCTGGATTCAGTGAGGACAGGAAAGATGGCAGAGGGGCGGGAGCTAGGGTTATTCCCAGGTGAAGGGCCCAAGGCTGTTAACTCATAATTCTTGCTCTGTCCCAAGAAGGGTGATCAAGGCACCAAACCTGCAGATTTTGTTGTCAGTCCAAAGCAGGGTCATTTTCTCCCAGAAATAGGTGGAGACAGCAGAGGTCTGGGTGATTTTGAGGGGTGCATTGGATATTTCAGAAGGAGTACAGATGACTCAGATGGGACCCCTGGTGGTTAATATGGACTGACTGGAACTCTCCTCACCAGAAGGGGAGACCTAGGGAATGGCCTGGGTCCCATCTCTGAGCTCCTTGGACACCAGGGCCCCTGCATATGTGGTGCTGATCCCAGACTGCCTGGTAAGGACTTGTGATCTTGGCCATCGTGCACAACTTGTGAAATGCCAGGCGCACCAAGCTTTAATGGGCTGGAAAACCAAAGGCTTTTCCTGATGGGCCCACGGGAGCCCATGCCCTCCTAAGGGAGAAGGCACACAGCTCTGGAAGCACATCCATGCAGCAGGCCTTCTGTGCAGCAGGCAGACTCTGGGCCTTCTTTGAGTTTCCCTAAAACAGAGTTTCCCAGAGAGCTTATTGAGCCCACAGGTGGCCTACAAGGTGAGTAAGGGGACCCAGAAAGTAATTTTTTTTTAATTCATATAATTTTTTAAAAATAGTTTTCTTTTAAAGGTTGAGATGAAAATGAAGTGAATGTGATGAAAGTGGAGTGAGTGGATTTAGAGAAAAATAATAGGTTATAGAGTAAGTGCTTATCTGAAGTTCAGGAAACACTTCTGACAGAACTCACTCATGTAAAAGCACAGGTGAGCAATAAAGACTTCACTGAAGATTTCTGAAGGGGTCTTTCTATATCACAGCCATGGCCCACATGGCCATGACATCTCACAGGAGTCATTTCTGCTCTTGCTAAGTGCAACACAACCACACAGTCCTGGATCTTTCTACTATCTGTTTTTCTGCCACAAAGTTCCAAACTCCTGGCTCCATCTAGCAATCCGCCCACCCCCATCTCCAGCCTTTTCCCTTTATTATGAAGAAGATTGAGCTTTCCCCCAATTTCTGCCCCAGACTCTGGAGATGATGAAAGCTCGTAAAGTTTACATGTAGAGATCAACAAATGCCATTTAAGACCATTTTTTAAAAATCACTTTATTGGCTTGGCACCAGCCACATACACCAGAGCTGGCGGGTTCGAATCCAGCCCGGGCCTGCCAAACAACAATGACAACTACAACCAAAAAAATAGCTGGGCATTATGGCAGTCACCTATAGTCCCAGCTACTTGGGAGACTGAGGCAAGAGAATTATTTAAGCCCAAGAGTTTGAGGTTGCTGTGGGCTGTGATGCCACAGCATTCTATCGAGGGCAACATAATGAGACTCTGTCTCAAAAAAAAAAATCACTCTATTAGCAAAGATTGTAATGTGAAATAGTGCAACTACTTTGAAAACAGTTTCCTAAAATGATAAACATGTGCATACTATATATGCCATTCCACTCCTAGGTACTGTATTTGCCCAAGACAAGTGCAAATATATGCCCATTCAAAGACTCGTGCACAAAAATTCATAGAAACTTTCTTCATAATGGCTAAAAACTGAAAACAACCCAAATGTCTACCAACAAGTGAAAGGATGAATAAATTGAGGTGTATAAAGTCAACAAAATACTCTGAGCAATAAAACAAGGAATTAACTATGGATATACTCAGTGGTGTGTATGAATAGAAACATGAATTCCAGTTGAACAACAATTGAGTAAAAGAAGCCAGGCAAAAGGAATATATGGAATATATACTGTGTGACTGTGTTCATATAAAATTTCTTCACTAAATCATGGTGACGGACAGCAGATGGCTGGTTGCCTGGGGATAGGGTGATAGGGGAACCGTGATGGAGGAAGGCCTGATGGCAAAGGAGCATGAGGAGACTTTTGTGGAGCAGTGAGTGTGTTCATTACCTTGATTGTGGCAATGGCTTCACGAATGTGTGCTTATGTCTAACTTTTCAACTGTTCATTGTAAATATATGCAGTTTATTGCATATCATCTACACACCAACAAAGTTCTTTAAAATAGTAATGTAACTCCAACAATAACAAAACACACAATGAAGTAAAAAATGGTCCAGAGACATTTTATCCAAAAAAGATAGGAAATAAGCACCTGAAATGATCTCCAAAACCACTAGACATTAGGGATATGCAGGTTAAAATCACAGTGAGCTATGCACAGCCATCAAAATGGCTACAATCAGAAAACTTTACCATACTGGGTTCAAGGTTTTGTTTTTTTTTTTTCTGAGACAGAGTCTCAAGCTGTCACTCTAGGTAGAGTGCTGTGCCATCACAGCTCACAGCAACCTCAAACTCTTGGGCTTTAAGCGATTCTTTTGCTTTAGCCTCCCGAGTAGCTGGGACTATAGGCGCAGGCCACAATGCCCAGCTATTTTGTTATTGTTGTTGTTGTAGGTGGTGGTGTTTGGCAGGCCCAGGCTGGATTCGAACCCTTCAGCTATGGTGTATGTGGCTGGCACCCTAACTGCTGAGCTTCAGGTGCTGAGCCCTGAGTTCAAGTTTTGTTTTGTTTTGTTTTGTTTTTTTGAGACGGAGCCTCAAGCTATACCCCTGGGTAGAGTGCCATGGCATCACAGCTCACAACAACCTCCAACTCCTGGGCTCAAGCGAGTCTCCTGCCTCAGCCTCCCAAGTAGCTGGGACTACAGGCGCCCACCACAACGCCCGGCCATTTTTTAGTTGCAGCCATCATTGTTGTTTGGCGGGCCCGGACTGGGGATTCGAACCCGCCACCTTAGGTGTATGTGGCTGGCGCCTTAGCCTCTTGAGCCACAGGCGCCGAGCCTGAGTTCAAGTTTTGAAAAGGACATGGAACTACTGGAACTCTCATACTTTCTATAGAATGCAAAATTACACAGACACTTTGGGAAGCAATTTGACAATTCCTTATAAAATTATACATGCACTTAGTATTGATTTATAACCCAGCAATCTTATACCTAGGTATTTCCACAAAATAAATTATATTCATATAAAAACCTGTACATGAATGACTATAGTTGCTTTATTCATATTTGTCAAAAATTGTGAACAAGGCAAATGTCTTCCAAGTTGTGAATGGGTAAACAAACTGTGATATATCGATGTGATAGAATGCTACTCAACAATGAAAAGGGAGTGAACTACTGATATGTGTAACAACATGAATTAATCTCAGAGTAATCAGGAGCCAAACTCAAAAGGCTAATACTATAGTTTCCCATTTATATGACATTCTGGAAAAGATGGTTCCATAGTGATCAGTGCTTGCCAGGGTTTGGGTAGAGTACGGTGGACTATAAAGGTTTTTTCTTTTTTCAGGTGATGGAACTTCTGTGAATCCCGATAGTAGTGGTTCAACAATTATCTGCATTTGTCAGAATTTATAGAGCTATATACCACCAAAGAGAGTGAATTTTACTCTCTGTAAAAAAAAGTGTAAAAATCCCATGATTGCATTAATGTACACAGCTATGATTTAATAAAAAAAAATTTTTTTTAAGTGTAAAAATGACAATTCATGTTGTTCTAGAAATTTCAAATGACACAGAAGTATAGAAAGGAAAAAGTGTAAGGGCCCTTTCTACATGTCTGACACAGAGCTTTGAGCCTTCTCCCCAGAGCTAACCACTGCTAGCTGTTCAACAGCATCCTCTCCGACTATTTCCTGTGGACACACATGAATTTATGTAGAGGTTATGTTTTTATAGGAATGAGCTTATACCATACATCTGGTTTTGCTACTACATTTTTGTGCAGTATTGTGAGGGCCTTGGGGAAATAAAGTTCAACCCCAATGTATAACTTGACATAATTTAAAACTGTTGCTCCTTTTCAAGTGAATATAAATGCATATGCTGTCCCTATGCCACGGGCCCTGGGTCTAACCAAATCAGGTAGTAACTCTTAAAGAAAATGTAAAGCTAACTACTCATCTCCCCATTTTATTAGCTTCTCCCTAGGGATGGCAGTTGATATGCTGAAGGGAGGGAGGCTCAGACCTACCCCGGAACTGAGGTGTGGGGACATCTTTGGGAAAGTCTAATTAACCACTGGCAGGGGCTGACTGCGACCAGGGTGAACAGAGCCAACGTCATTTTTCTAAGGTAAGAAACAAAGTTTTTATTAACACAGTGGAACATTTTAAGTCTGTTCTTTGGGAACCTGTGATGTACTTGCTTTGCCTTCATAGAGTCTAAGTCATGTTCTGTTCTCATGGGGAGCTGGCCGTATGGCATGGAAGGAGACCAGGCCCTGCAGTACAGCAGACTGGGCTGGCAGCCCAGTCCTCAACTTTTCCTGCTGGGTGACCTTGGCAAGCCACATGACCTTCGCCCTTGGCTTCCACAGGCTTGTTGTGGAGGTTCATATTGCAACCGTGGTGATAAGTGGTTGCCACTCAGTGGCCCCGCGGGAAGCTAATTTTACAGCTGTCTTGTTATTATTACTTTCTGTTGAGGCCACTGACCTCAGGTCTGAGAAAGATTCACCCCCCTCTCTTGTGGGACTTTCTTAAGTGGCTATTATGTAGGTCTTGCCAACAGCCTCTCCCTCCCCCAAAGGCAGCTGGAACCCCTCTCAACAACAGATAGCTAAAATCGTCTGTGACATCTTGGCTAGTAAGGCCGGTATTGATTTTGTTCTTAAAGCCTTTCAAGTAGCCGCTGCCCCTGTGATCTCACTGAAATGCTGTTACAAAACCCACCGGCTTCCATGAACAGCTGCTGGATACTAGTGTGCTTCTAGAAAGAAACTCAGGCCCCAGGGTCTCTAGAGTCAACCTTGTGTTTATCTCAAAACCCCAAGGTCTCTGAGCTCAGCAGTTTTGCCAGGTCATTTAGTGCCTGCACAGATAGTAGCTGAGGAATGTGGTCTAGGGCCTCCTGTCTCCTCACCCTTCTTTCAACTGCCCAGTAACAAATATTGACCGTGTGTGCAACAGAGCTACACATAGTGTTCCCCGAGACCTTTTACAGTCCTGCGCTGCTTGTTGGCCAGGTCAGTGGTAAACAAAAGGAAAGCAACCTTCGCCAGGTCCCTGTCTCCATTCTTAACAAAATTTAAACCAGGTCAATTTTTCTGGCCTGGCTCACCCTTTAATTCCTATTGTAGCTGGACTGTTTGTTGATCCTGGTGGCTCAGCCAGGGCCCAGGAAGGCAGGTGGCCCTGCTGGGAGCCTTCAGATGGGTTGCTGCTCCAGCCTCAGCACTAACCAGGCATGTAGCCTTCAGACATGTCACTTACTACCTCTGAGGGGTGTTTCATTTTCACCACTTATCATTTCCTAACTTTTGTGGAAACGAGACCACAGTCTAAAATTCCACACTAAATGAACAAACCTCTTCCAGAAGTTTTTGCAGCAGCCCATACTCTGGTGTTATAAACCAGGTGCTTGTGAATTGAGGGCTGCCCACATCTAGAAGGCCGATAGTTAACATAGATGGTTGGAACAGAGAGGTATTTCCATCCTCGGAGCACCTGGCTAGGCAAGAAGGTCAGCTGAGAGAAGAGATAGGGAGAGGGGTGGAACCTTGAGCCGACAGGCTCATCCTGGGATCAGGCGCACCAGTGGGGATGGATGAAAAAGAGGTGAGAATCCCAGTAGCCGACAGCCACAGAACCTAGCACTGGCTGAGCTAGGCAGAAAGGAACTTACAGAGAGGATATCGGGTAGCCATAGAATGGCAAGAAGACAGAACTGGGTCTGCAAAATGGGGAAGAAGAAGGGAGGTCATAGAACCAGAGCCCAGGTCACATCCCTGGAGGCAGCTTGTTCTGGCATCACTGTCTGTCAGGTCTGGATATGGTGGCCACCCCTGTGGGCACTGCCAAACTAGATTTCCTTCCCATCTAACAGCTGATACAGGTGCATCCCGTACGCCAAGCCCTAACCACAAAGAAACCTGCAAGAGAGAGAGCTTGACCTCAGCAGTGGTCACCCATGGTGAATGGAATTGTTCCAAACCCAGGAACAGGCTGGGCAGGCACAAATTCAACAAATGTGCCTTAGAACCGAAGGCCAGCCAGTCAGTCTCTGACTCTGTGCTAACCAATCAGAAGTATTCAAGGGCAAAAGGGGCTCCCCCCCATAACCAGAAAGTTATAGGGTATCTAGGAGGCAGCAACGGGGGCTCTCAGAGAAAGCTTCGTGCCAGTGATTCTCAGTCCAGGACAATGTTGGCAATGTCTAAAGACATATGAGATCGTCAGCACTTGGGGGAGGGGTGCTATTGGATCTAGTGGGTAAAGGCCAGGGATGCTGCAATGCACAGGGCAGCCCCACACCCCCAACAGAGAATCATCCCAACTAAAATGTCAACAGTGCTGTGGTTGGGAAACCCTGCTTTATCCAGAGGCCATCACAGGTCAACTCACCAGGCATGTCTGCACACAAAGGACAACAGCTGGGACACTCAGCCAGAATTTATGGGGAGACTCTGCTCCTGCAGTAGGGATGTGGGGAATGAACATGTGGAAAGGGCAAAGCAGGACCCCCATTAGAAGTGGCTAGACCTTCTGGGTGGGTTAGAAAGACTGAGACTCAGGGATAAGGACCTCATAGGGACTCACTTACAAACTCAGCCAGCATTCAGGATGCTGGAACAGGCAGATACTAGCTATGCACCAGGCTTGTAGAAAGGCTGGGAGTCTGGGAGTGGCTGGGCCCAGAGGTGGGGTGCTGGAGAAGAAGACACATGAAGGGTAAGGAGCCAGGTAGTCCTAACACTTTCTAGTCAGACCTCACAACCAACCACAACTCAGTCCTTTAGTCCCACTCCTCAGTTAGGTTGCCTTCTCCTTAAACACACAATGAGGGTCAGGCAAGAGGAACAAACTGAGATCTCAAAGGAGGCAGGAGTTCGTGTAATTGGGAAATCAGACCAATATCTATTTGTTTTCATAAAGCAACAGGCATAAACTAAAGCTCAGCATAATCTTCTTGGTTGGTTGGTGAGATATTATTGAAAAACCTGATAGAGATTTAATTTCTCCAAGTTCTGCCTAATTTCTCATAGACCCCCAGATGGTGCTAATTTTTATGGAATACTTTATGTTGGTAAAATGTTTTCATTTTTCCAAAGCAAGTTTTGGTGTGTCAGCAACCCCGAGAGGTAAGCATTAGCGGATCTTTCTGATAGGCCAGGCAGTTGACAGCCTTGCCTTGACTCTCCTGCTGCCTGTGTTCTTCTGCGGGAAACCTTTATGGGGGCTCCCAGGGGCACTTGAGAACCCTCAGGCACTGGGACCTGGGTACTTTCCCCTCTTTGCTGTTTTCCTCTATGGAGATGAGCATCTCTCTACCTCCTGGCTGCCTTCTCCTGCTATTCCGGCTTGGCATAATTTCTCGTTTGGGGAAAAATAACCTCTTAGCAGCCATCTACTTATAATTTCTCTCACATGGCCAGGAGCTGCATTGAACCAAAGGAGAAACTTGCCTTTACTCTCAAGCCCCTTCAGCAGCCCTGACCAGAATGTGGGGAGAAGCCCCAGGAATCAGCTCCCCTCTAAGGAACCAGAGATCATCCTAAACTTCATTTCCCTAAATTGGTGCTAATTGCCACTGTGGACATTTGCTTGTTCTGCTTTTTTTTTTTTTTCCTTTTGAGATATATATTTTTCAATCCTAGACTTATAGTTAAACTAATATACATAATTATTGTTTGGAATTGTTAATAATCTACTCAAGACTGCTCAAGAGGCAAATATTTTAACACTGGAAATATTTATATGTGCCTTAATCATTTATTATTCTGGATGGAGTTATAAAATAGCAAGTAACAAATATCTTCTAAGCAATAATTATATATTTATTCATACTTTTCTTGATTTTTAAGTCAGATCCCTTTAAGTTATTTCACTGGTTTAGGATGCTTAAGAAGTATGGTAACATGCATTTCACACCCCAGTCAGCTGGGTTCTCTCTGAGAGAACCACTGAGGTTTCTTTTCTTTTCTTTTTTTTTTTTT
>NW_003852419.1:21871495-21883389 GCF_000181295.1 Otolemur garnettii
GCCACAATGCCTGGCTATTTTTTGGTTGTAGTTATCATTGTTGTTTGGCAGGCCTGGGCTGGATTCGAACCTGCCAGCTCTGGTGTATGTGGCTAGCACCCTAGTTGCTGAGCTACAGGTGCCAAACCTTGCCTCAGTTTTTCTATTTTTAGTAGAGACGGGATCTTCATTTTTGCTCAGTTTTCTATTTTTAGTAGAGACGGGATCTTCATTTTTGCTCAGTTTTCTATTTTTAGTAGAGACGGGATCTCCATTTTTGCTCAGTTTTCTATTTTTAGTAGAGACAGGAATCTCCATTTTTGCTCAAACCCCTGAGCTCAGGGGATCCACCTACCTCAGCCTCTCAGAGTGCTAGGATTACAGGCATGAGCCACCGCACCCAGCCGTATATGCTGTATTTAAAGTGTGCAGTTCATTAAGTTTTGACTTATGTATGCACCTATGAAAACATCATTATAATCAAGATAATATATTCATCACCTCCAAAAGTTTTCTCCGACTGTTTGTAATTTTTCACTCTTTCCCTTCCTCCTTCCACTCCCCTCCTTATTTCCCATGATATAACTGGTCTGCCTACTGTCATCACAAATCGGCTTGCATTTTCTAGAATCTATATAAATGGAATTATACACTATGTCTTCTCTTTGACTGGCTTCATTCACTCAGCATAATTTCTCAGTTCATCTGTTGTGTTGTACCAATAGTTCCTTCCTTCTTGTTATTGGGGACTATATCCAGGATATGGACACACTGCATTTTGCTTATTCATCCATGTTCCTGTTAAGGGACATTTGAGATGTTTCTAGTTTGAGCTATTATTATAAAGCTGCTACCAACACTTATGTACAAATCTTTGTGTGGACGTATGCTTTCTTGTCTCTCAGGTAGCTAGGTCTCATAGCAGGTGTATTTTAAGAAACTGTCAAAAAATGAAAAAGAAAGAAACTGTAAATCTGTGTTTTCAAACATCTGCATTCCCATTGGAACGTATGAGATTTCTAGTTCCACCTCCCTTCCCCCAAAGTTGGTATGATCGGTCTTTTTAATTTTAAGACATGCTAATATGTATGTAGTGGTGTAGCATTGTGGTTTTAGTTTGCATTTCCCTAATGACTAATGGTGTCAAGCATCTTCTCATACACTTATTTGCAATCTGCATTATCTTTTTCACTGAACTGCTGATTCAAATCTTTGCAAGAGTAAAATTTTGCACGAATTGGTGTCCTGTGTGATTGATTTGTCAAACACAACTGTACTATGACACGCTGAATCAACTACACAGTCAAAAATCCTAGCACAAATAAAAGCTGGCTTTTATGAGGGCTTGTTACATGACAAGCCGTGTGCTAAATGTTGTATACATGTTAACTCAGTTAATCCTCACAACATCTCATTTTTTAGGTGTGAAACTGTGGCCCAGAAACATTAAGTAACATGACAAGCCGTGTGCTAAATGTTATATACATGTTAACTCAGTTAATCCTCACAATATCTCATTTTTTAGGTGTGAAACTGTGGCCCAAGATCATGCAGTGTAGCTGGGGCTCAAAGAGTTGTATGGGGAAGTGGAGAGGAGAATACAAAGAAGCACTGGTGGGCAGTTGAGAGTCCGTCTGTGGTTTCTCTTTGTGCAGGAGAGTGATAGATGATGAAGCTGGTTCAGAGTCCAAAGTTTTGCCAGGTGTGAAGGACCATGAGATATGGTATCAACCAAGTTGTTTGCAGTGATTGATTAGCTGTCTTGGCTATAGAAAACATATGCACCTATGAAAATATCACCAAGACAGAAGGGAGAAAGAGGAGTGATGAAGGGATTGGAGGGCTCCATGAAATTGAAGGCCTCTGATGGGCAAAGGAGGCCTGAATATGTGAACGGTTCTGGTTAAAGTGGGAGGTAGGAACTTGGGAATTTAGAGGTAATGGGCGCCTGGTACTGATGGGGTCCAGGCACACGGATGCTGGATGACGCAAAGAGGAAGTAGAGGGAAATGTCACTTGGATGGCTTGAGTCACAAAGAGATACTCATTTATTTTAGTTTTTAGACAAAAACACTGAAATTTAGATGTATCCGGGCTATTTTCTGTTTTTTTTTTCATTCATGTTATTTTTATACCTTAAGATCTATCAATCTCTTCCTCTGTGGTTTTTGGAGATGTTTTAGAGCAATTGAGAATCCCAGTTTGCCAAGAACTGTCCCATTTTAGCACTGAAAAGTCCCACATCCTTGGAAACCCCTCAGTCCTGGGCAAACCAAGCCAGTTGGTCACCGTAGAGCCTTGCATTCTTTCTTGCTTCAGCAATTACTAATAGTCTCCAATTGGGTCTCTCCTTCATTCTCATCATCCTCTTCTACAGAATTCATCCTGAAACTTAGCCCCTTATTACCCACAGCGCAAAAGAACAAACTCACAGAGCAGTGGGAGACTGTATCTTCATCCTAACTCCCATTACCTGCTTCACATACCCAACATTCTAGCAGAATTGTCTTAAATACGATTTCCCAAACACTTGCCACCCCAGGTGGCCTGATCAGTCTGGGCTGCTATAACATAAGACTATAGACTGGTGGCTTAGACAACAGAATTTGATTTCTCACAGTTCTGGAAACTGGGAAGTCTGAGATCAGGGTGCTGGAATGGTTGGTTCTGATGAGGGACCTCTTTCTGGTTTGCAAATGGCCATTTTCTTATATCCTCACATGGCAGAAAGCATAGAGAGAATAAAAAGCTCTCTTTTGTCTTTTTGTAAGGGCACTAATCACATTTGTGAGGCCTTCACCCTGGAGTCTGAGTTCCTTCCAAAGGCCTCACCTCCTGTACCATCACGCTGGGGATTAGGCTTCAACATATGAATTTGGTGGGCGGGGGACACATTCAGTCTCCAGCACCAGGCTTTTCTCTCCCGGGACTTTGATCAAGGGCTTTTCCTTCCCTGACTTTTCTCTCCCTCCCCAGCTCCCTTCAGAGACAGTCTGCATCCCATTCTTCCTTTCAGACTTTCCTTTGTTCAGGAAGGCTTTTCTGATCTCAATCTTCCTCCTTAGGTATTTACAGCTCTTTGAGTTCCTCTATTAATTATAATGAGACAGCAAGTGAAAGAGCATCTGACTCCAGGTGCTCAGACAAACAAAAAACAGCCTCCTTTGGAAGGTAGATTCTCAATCAGGCATAATTGGATTTTAGGGACTGAATGAAGCCATCAGTTCTGCATCTCTCCTTCTGTCTCTCATCTCTAGGTCTCCACTCTCCTCAGGGAGCCTCCTAAGGGGCTTGCTGGACCAACATCCCCAGAAGCCTTGAGATGCCCTCTGATTGGACCACCTTAATCCATCATTGTGGCCAGGAGGATGTGCAGAGCCCTAAGGCTGCTCAGGTGGCTGTGTGCTACACAGCTCCAATAGGCACCATTCACATAGCTGCACCACCAGCTTCAGGACTGAAGATGCCTCCTCTGGGCTTCAGTGTCTTCATCATTCAGATACGAGCAGCAGATCCCTGAGGTCCCTTTCAGTTGTGTGGCTCTACCATTCCATCATTCTTTGACTTCCTCTGTTGAAACAGTACTTAATGGTTTGGCTGTCTTTCACTGAAGAGCTCTTAAGCCCTGTTTAATTTATGGTCATCCAGAAAAACAAGTGGATGGCAGGCCTTTGTAAAAAGAGGAAGTAGGCAGGGCGCAGTAGCTCACACCTGTAATCCTAGCATTCTTGGAGGCTGAGGCGGGTGAATCGCCTGAGCCCGGGAGTTAGAAACCACCCTGAGCAAGAGACCTTGTCTCTACCAAAAATAGAAAAATTAGCCAGGCATTATGGTGGGCACCTGTGTTCCCAGCTACTCAAGAGGCTGAGATAAGAGGATAGCTTAAGCCCAGGAGTTTGAGGTTGAGGTAAGCTATGATGCTACAGCCCTCTACAGAGGGTGACAGAGTAAGACTCTGTCTCATAAATAAATAATAGAAATAAAAAGAGGGCTAGATACCTGTAACTCAGTGGTTAGGGCGCCAGCCACATGCACTGGGGCTGGCAGATTCAAACCTGGCCAGGGCCTGCTAACAACAATAACAACAACAACAAAAACAAATAGCCAGGTATTGTGGCGGGCACCTGTAGTCCCAGCTACTTGGGAGGCTAGGCAAGAGAATCACCTAAGCCTAAGAGTTTGAGGTTGCTGTGAGCTGTGACGCCATGGCACTCTACCCAGGGCTACAAAGTGATACTCTGTCTCAAAAGTAAATACATAAAAGAAGGCTCAGTGCTCATAGCATAGTGGTTACAGCTCCAGCCCCATACACTGAGGGTGGCAGGTTCGAACCTGACCCAGGCCAGCTAAACACAACAGCTACAACAAAAGATAGCTGGGCATTGTGGTGGGCAACTGTAGTCCCAGCTACTTGGGAGGTGGAGGCAAGAGAATTGCTTAAGCCCAAGAGTTTGAGGTTGCTGTGAGCTGTGATGCCATGGCACTCTACCCAGGGTGACAGTTTGAGACTCTGCCTCAAAAAATTAATTAATTAATTAAATAAATAAAATAAAAAGAGAAAGTAGAGAAACTCAAATAAATTAAAATGTGCAAATTCCATATGGCCACGGGTTGTATTCTGTTTTGGCCTCCATTTGCTATGTGTTTGCTATGTGCTTGGTGCTAAATGTTCCATGTGTATGACATTATCTGGTGTCTCCCGGTCACCCACATGGAATAGGCAGCACTGTACCTCTTGTTCTCGTTTTATAGATAAAGAAAATAATGCCTGGGAAGGTTATGGGAGTTGCTCCAGGCAGCATGTTTGTTGTTGTTGTTGTTGTTGTTTTTTAATTTTTTTTTTTCAGTTTTTGCTGGGGCTGGGTTCGAACCCGCCACCTTTGGCATATGGGGCTGGCACCCTACTCCTTTGAGCCACAGGAGCCACCCAGCATGTTTGTTGAATGGCAGGATTTGAACCTATGTTGCTGGGCTCCAGATATTTACTCTGAACCAACACATTGTCCCACCCATTTGTCAGAATCTGTGCCAGGGCTCACAGAGTCTCAGCTGGGGCTTCTATCTCACGGGAGCAACCTGCTTGCTAGTACACAAGAACATGGTTGTTATTAAAGGAAGATTCACTTTTATAATGTAAGTTTATATTTGGAAAATTTTATTTTTATAACAAAGGTACAGAAAGTAATTTTTTTTTTTTTTTTGAGATGGAGCCTCAAGCTGTCCCCCTGGGTAGAGTGCCGTGGCATCACAGCTCACAGCAACCCCAACTTCTGGGCTCAAGCGAGTCTCCTGCCTCAGCCTCCCAAGTAGCTGGGACCACAGGTGCCCGCCACAACACCTGGCTATTTTTTGGTTGCAGTTGTCATTGTTGTTTGGCGGGCCGCGGGCTGGATTCAAACCTGCCACCTTAGGTGTACATGGTGGTGCCTTAGCCACTTGAGCCATAGGCACTGAGCCCAGAAAGTAAAATTTAATGAAATATTCTTGGCAAGTGAGCATACATAGACAAGAGAGGCTTTTCTTAGGATGTCAGAGTCTTGGGTTGGGGATAACCCTTGAGATTTTTTTTTTTTTTTTTTTGAGACAGGGTCTAACTATGTCACCTTCGCTAGAGAGCTGTGGCGTCACAGCTCACAGTAACCTCCAACTCTCAGGTTTTAAGCTATTCTCTTGCCTCAGCCTCCCAAGCTGGGACTACAGGCACCTGCCACAATGCCCAGCCATTTTTTGGTTGCAGTTGTCATTGTTGTTTAGCAGGCCGGGGCCAGGCTTGAACCCACCAGCTTTGGTGTATGTAGCCAGCGCCCTACTCACTGAGCTAAGGGCACCAAACCCCTGAGATTTTTTTTTTTTTTTTTTGTATGAAAGGGATGCTGCAGAGCAGCACAAGGAGGAGAGAAAAGAGGAGAGAAAAAGAGGAGAGTGAAGAGGGAGAGAGAAAAAGAGAGAGGAGGGAAGAGAAGAGCCCCCTGAGATTTTTATGTTGCTCTCAAGAAGATATTGTTTTTTTAAGAGTTGAGAAGCACAGGTGTATATAATAGTTATCAGGGTTTTTTTTTTTAATTGTTGTCTGTTTCCTTCCAGTCTCTATTCTGCTGCCCAAGGTTGTATGTGCCCCATTAACCCTTGCTGGTTGACCAGGGGAGCAGGCTGGAGGTGGCAGGGGAGCGGCCTCTCCAGGCAGCAGCACGTGGGGTGTGACTTGGGCAGCCTCTCCTTCAGGTCTGCCTTCCTGGGTCTTTGTCCAACTCTGATGTGACAAGAGGCACACCATGCAAAAATGGTGGAAGAGAACTAACTGGGTTGCTGCTAGAGACAGGAACTTTTTCATCTGAAAATATGATGCTAAGGAAGAAATACCAGGCAAATCAATGGATGACCGTTCCCATAGCAAGGTGGAACCCAGATGGTCCTTCCTCGTCCCATGCATAGGGCATCATCTCTTGGTGTTGATAGAATAATGAACGAATGTTCTTTATTCCACTGAGCTTCCTAGTGAGTGGTTCACTGACCTGTTTGTTTGCAGGCCTAGATTTTTCTATATAAAAATGGAGGCTTTATTATGGGCCTCAGCTTAAATTGGTGCTCAACACCTTGGAGTCTTACGTGATTCTATGAACTCAGCAGCCATTGTTAGGATAGTCCACTAAGTATTTTTAGTACTCCACCCGGCACACGTGGGATTGTACATTCTGCCCCTTGAAGTTGGGTGTGGCTACATCACATTCATTGGTGAGTGAATATAGCTGGGGTGTGTCACTGCCAGACAGAAGCTTTAATAGCTAGTGCAAGATTCATCAGTGTTTCCCATTCTGGCAAAGCAACCAGCAACATCTGAGACAGGGACAGCTCCGCTGCTGTCCCTTCATGGACATGTGGCATGAGTGGGAAATAAACATTTGTTCACTTAAGCCACTGTGATATTGAGATTATGTGTTACTAAAGTATAATAATTTAGTCAGTGCCGACTGATAAAAACTTCTGGGCACTTTAAGAGTGGTACCACTACAAACTTCAGTAATTAGACTCCGTTTTCCTTTACCTCACCATTATTTCATGCAATTTAGATTTGTCCCTACAACTGAACTGCCTACTTGTTTGAAACCAAGCCTCACATCCTATACTTCTATTTTTTTTTTAACTTTTTATGAGACAGAGTCTCACTATGTCGCCCTCAGTAGAGTGCCATGGCATCAGAGCTCATAGCAACCTCCAACTCTTGGGCTTAAGCAATTCTCTTGCTTCAGCCTTCCAAGTAGCTGGAACTACAGGTGCCCACCACAACACCCAGATATTTTTTGGTTGCAGTTGTCATTGTTGTTTAGCAGGCCCAAGCAGGTTCAAATCCGCCAGCCCCAGTATATGTGGCCAGTGCACTAACCATTGAAGTATGGGTGCTGAGCCACATCCTATACTCACAGTAGTGAAGTATGATGGTTAAGTGCACTGGCTGTAGAGTCAAGCAGAACCAGATCCAAATCCCATATCTATCAGTGTGACCTTGCCCAAGAGATTTAACCCAGCTGAGCTTCAGCTTTCTTACCTCTAAAATGGGATAACAGGATAGCAGAATGTACCTAGTAAAATTTTAGGAAGCTCGGGATCTATGCTATCCCTGGCACTTAGCTAGGAGTCTGGCACGCAGTAAGAGCTTAGTGATTCAACTGCTGCCGTGCTGAACACACAGGAGGCGCTGACCTGCTGCCTTATCACAGCTCCTTACGATCAGCAGGGCCTTCTAACTTTGAACCCACACCATAGCAATGTATAATCCTCCCTTTAATGAATAGACCCTCAAATATTTGGAGACAGCTCTCATGCAAACCCTCCAGTCATATTCCTTAAAATAACATCATTGGACCAGGTGATGTGGCTCACACCTAGAATCCCAGCACCTTGGGAGACCAAGGCAGGAGGAGTGCTTGAGGCCAGGCGTTTGAGACCAGCCTGAGAAACAGTACAAGACCCTCATCTATATGAAAATAAAATTTTAAAATTAGCTGGACATCATGGTGCTCACCTGTAGTGCCAGCTACTTGGAAGGCTGAGCCAGGAGGATTTTTCGAGCCTGGAAGTTTGAGGCTGCAGTGCTCTATGACCATGCCTATAAATACATACTGCACTCCAACCTAGGTAACAGAGTGAGACCCTATCTCTAAAAAAAGAAATAAAGAATAGAGAATGGAGTACTGTATAGAGGATTAAACATCATACTTACTACAACAGTCACCAATATCATAATTCATCTGAGGAATTACTGAGAACAAGACATTCTCCTGGCAAGCCTAGAAATCTCTTAGGACTTGGAAGGCAAGCCACCAAGTAACTCAGTAATCCTGAAGGAGCAAAGTTCAATCCTATAGTAGTAAGGCTAATGTTAAACATTAAGCATTTTATGGCAGTTCCTTGAAGGGTTACTGGAGAAAAATTGCATGTAGTGTTTTTGGAGATCATTTCCCTTACCACCCTTGAAGATCATTTCCTTGAGTACATACTCTCTTGTCACCTATAACATCATTTCCCTGAGCATGCAGCCCCTGCATGTCTTTGCTTAGTAATCTTTCCACCTATTATGTGTTTTCTCAATAAAAGGACTCTGCAAGAAGTGCTCAGGGCTACCCTGCACCTATGGGTAGCCTCACCTCTTGCACCGTGTACTGTCAATCCATGTTTCGCATGATCATTTATGCAGTCGCGATAATACTGATACTTGATACAACATGGATAACATGTTGAAAACATTTTGTTTAGTAAAAGAAGCCAGAATCAAAAGACCACATTTATATGCCATGTCCAGAATGGGCTGGTCCCTAGAGACAGGAATTTGATTGCCAGGGTCTGGGCTGGGAATGGGGGCCTGGCAGATGATGGCTAAAGGGTGCAGGGGTTTCTTTATGAGGTGATGAAAATATCTGGAATTAGTAGTAATGATTGTAGAGCTCCATGAATATACTTAAAGAAATTTTAATGTTTATTTATTCCATCCTACATCATTTTCAGATTTTGGAAGAAAAGCAAAACAGATTTTGAAGGACATGAATATACTTTTTAAAGTCATACTGAATTGTGCATTTTTTTAAAGATAGAATCTCACTATGTCGCCCTCAGTAGAGCATCACAGCTCACGGCAACCTCAAACTCTTGGGCTTAAGCGAGTCTCTTGCCTCGGCCTTCCAATTAGCTAGGACTATAGGCACCCGCCACAACACCGGCTTTTTTTATTTTTTTGCAGTTTTTGGCCAGGGCTGGGTTTGAACCTGCTCCTTGAGCCATAGGCGCAGCATTATTTTTTGGTTGTAGTTGTCATTGTTGTTTAGCTGGCCCAGGCTTGGTTCGAACCTGCCACCTTTGGTGCATGTGGCCAGTGCTGTAACCACTATGCTATGGGCACTGAGCCTGAATTGTACATTTTTAAAGGTGAATTGTATAGTATATGAATTATATCTCAGTTAAAAAAAAATAGCATCCTCCTCATCAGAAACACTTTCTGCATCTTTTTGCATTAGAGGCTTTTCTTGTAGCACGAAATTTAGACATTCACATGGCAGGTATCTGTAGAAGCTTATGACAGAAGGTGACTATGAAGTCTGCACACACCTGTGACAGAGGAACAGCCTTCTCCAGAACCTGCCTGTCAGAAAGGGCAGCTTTGGGTTCTCAGAAAAAGTCTACAAAGTTGTTACAAGGAGCAACCCAGCCCTGACTTCACTGGGCACCTGGGAGTTGGAGTCAGTGGTCTCTGAAAACACAGTCATAGCTCAGCCAGAAGGTTCTGAAACCAGTTTCTTATGTGGGCTACAGACAGATTAGGAGAGTTGTGGGGAAGGCACAGCCAAACAAGATGAGACATTAGCCACACTGAGGTTGTTCCTAGGGGACCACTCTCTGAAGAAGCCAATAGGGTTCAGTGGCCAAGTAGCCCCATTCTGAGTATTTCTGTTTCATTCCAGGTGACGAAACCTGGGATAGCAGATGATGCCAGTTGCCAGAAGTTCTCAAAGTATGGTTCTTGGTCACCAGCATCAACCAGGAAACAGGTGAGGGGGCAAACTGAGAGAAGGGTAAAACCTCAGTTTGGACAAGCCCTCCAGGTGGTTTTAACACATGCTGAAATGTGAAAACCAGGGGCTTATACCCTGGCCCTTCTTCCCCTCTCCCTCGCTAGCAGAACCCAGTTTTGCTTGCGGTGACAGGTACATGGATTGTCTTAAAGCAGGGCTGATCACGTGACGTAGTTCTGCCTAGTGAGATGTAAATTAAAACATGAGAGTGGTTTCTGAGAAAGCTTTGCTGACTCATAGCTCTTCCCCATTATCCTCCACACCCTTCCTCCTAGGACCATGGATAAAATGCTGAAGGGTGTGCAGTTATCTCAGGAAGGAATAAGGACCACCTTCAGGAGAAGGGCGGGAAAGACAGAGGGAGGGAGCCAGAGCAGTCACAAACAGGAAGGGGCTACTGCACCTGCCTGGACCCACACACGTTTAGTATTGGCTTGTGATGCGGGGAAATTTAAACCCCTTCTTTGTTTAAGCCACTATTTTCTGGTTCCTGTTACTTGCAACTGAACCCAATTGCTAGCTTAGGGGAAAATGCCAGATCTATTCAGGGTAACAAACCAGGGGAAAAGACCAGGCTTGTATTGGCTGGAGAAGTGTGAGACTTCTCTCTTGCTAAAACCAAGCACATGGCTCTTATATAGGTAAAGTGCCAAAGTTACAAGCTAGATTTCTGGTTTCAGTTTCTCTGTGGGGCTGAGGCAGGCCAGCCGGGCCTGGCCATGGTACAGTCAGTGGGCTCTGCCCAAGGTGACAGGAATGGGTATCACTGGTGTCCTGTGCCCTGCCTGTCCCCTCTGCCTCAGCCTTGGTCACTCCCTTACATCCTGGTAGTTGGCAACTCTCTCCTAAGATAAGAAGTATGGGTCTGGGTGGCTCCAGTGTCATTTTAGTGACTCAGTAATATTATTAAGACCTTGGATTTTCCTTTTAATTGATTACTTCATACAATAAAGATTTGTTGACTCCCTACTAGGTGCCAGAACTAATGTTCTAGGTGCTGGGGATTTGGACAGGGTGCTGCCCTCCATGAGTCCCCATCTGTGCATGGGGGGATGAGAGACTGAGTATAAACACTCACACGCTCTTAAAACAAATAAGTCCGTGAAGTGAGAGAGGCTAAGATGCGCTCTGAAAAACAAGAAAGTGGGAGAAGGGGATAGAGAGAAGATGGGGGTGCATTTAGAAGGAAGGTGGTCCGAGAATGGCTCTCTTACCAGCTGACATTTCGACTGAGAACTAGAGGAAGTGAGTGAACAAGCCAGGCATTTGGGCTGAGGTTTAGCTCTGAGCTGAGAGCATCCCAAGCAAAGCAGAACAGCCAGAGCACAGGCCCTCAGGCTGGAATGTGCTGCAAACATTCAGGAATCAGCAAGAAAGCCAGAGGTTGACGTGGAGGGAGGGAAGGGAGAGAGTAGAAGGATGAGAGCAGAGAGGCAGCACAGAGCAGGTCATGTGGGGATTTATGGACTGAGGTAGACTCGGAATTCTATTTTTGGAGAGGCAGAAAGTCATCAAGGGGGTCTAAGTAGAGCAGCAGTAAGTTCTGACTTATGAACAGGATCATCTTCGCTCCTGGATACAGAACAGTCTGAGGGACAGCAACCATCCTCTGCTCTGCCATCCTTGGCCTATTGGCTTTACCCTTGGACTTGCATCCTCATGGTCACTAAATGTTACATGTAAGCATCACTCATGGCCATAGCTCTAAATGTTACATGTGAGCATCACTCCCCTCCAGGCTCCCAAGATCTGCAGATAAAACCAGATCACAGGCTCGGCGCCTGTAGCTCAACCGGCTAAGGCGCCAGCCACGTACACCTAAGCTGTCGGGTTCGAATCCCCAGCCCGGACCCG
>NW_003852419.1:21883543-21888153 GCF_000181295.1 Otolemur garnettii
GTGAGCTGTAATGCCATGGCACTCTGCCCAGGGGGACAGCGTGAGGCTCTGTCTCAAAAAAAACCAGATCACACCACAGATTGTTTCTGAGAATTCACTGGTCCCAACCTCACCCATGTCCTCAATATCGACCGGAAACCCCCCTCTATCTCCCCGGCAAGATTGTTCCCATTCTCCACAGCAGCTATTTCCAAATATCTTCATTCTTTTCAAACCTACAATCCCACTACCTCTCCTCTGCCTCTCCAGAGGTGGCCAACCTCTTATTTCACAGGAAAACAGAAACTGTGACATGCAAGTCCCCTTGACCTCTGCCAAAACCATAACCCTGATCTTATATCCATCTGCCCCATCTCCTCCTTCTCCCTCAGCAAGAAGCGCCCCACCCCCACGGCTTCCCCTCCCGCAGGTCCCCTCCCTGACCTCTTGCTCCTCCCCTCTGTCCTTTACAGAGTTTTTCGCCAATAAATCTCCCCATATCTAATTCCTTGCTGGCTTCTGCTTCTCAGAAGACCCACACTTACAGGCTTGTCATACTGAATTACTTGCTGCAATGCTCTGCTCTCTCTCCCCTGCCGCCCTGCCCTTTTGTACATGCTGAGAGCCCTCCTTCTGGAAGATTCTCCCTTCTCTCTCTTACCCCTCCCCTAGAATCCTCTATTCAGCCTTTTAGGATCCAGCTTAGTGGTCGCTTCATTCACTAGACACATATCAACAGGTCACTGTGGCCAGGCTGTTCGCGCCTGGGGATGCAGAAGGAGTAAGTGGGCAAATCAAGTCCCGAGGTCACTCTTTGCTGGGTAAATGGTCATTAAATGTATTTTTCAAAACAGAGCCACAGAATAATGGTGGAGAATACAAGTACTATAAGGAGAACAAAGCAGGATGAGAGTACAGAATAATAATTGGGGGGGGTGGAGATGGTTCTAGAGGGAAAGATTCGGGAGGCTCCTCGGGGAGGTGACAATTGAGCACATCCTGGATAACACAAGGGATGAATCACAGGCTATCTGCAGAAGCTCTTTCCAGGCCAGCAGAGAGCAGTCCAGGCACAGAGGGGAGCTGTGGGGCCCATGACCCCTAGCTCTGGGCCAGTGCCCCTCCGCAGGCTCCCCAGCACCTCCGCTTCCCTAGTCTAGGGCACGTGGACTAGTTAAGGCAAACTGGCCTTTGTAGGTGCTGAGCCTTCCTTCTGGAAGTTTTTATCTTCTCTCCCTACCCCTTCCTTGGCCAACCTCAATTCATTCTTTCAAAATCAATTGATCAGAGACCATATATTGACCACTTACTGTGCTGCCTCTGCAGACAGCAGTTCTGCAGGAGCAGGGCCCTGCCTGTCAGGCTACCTGGTCCATACCATGTCCCCTGGGCTTTGCAGGGTGCCAGCGTTCGGTGAGCACTGATGGCTGAGCACGAAGCTGTGCTCACAGCTGCCAGCACACTGGGCACTTACAGTGTGCCCACTCTGTGCCGAAGGTCTTGCTCACACTTTTCATCTCACATTCCCAATAGCAAAGTGGGTCATGTTATTATCCCCACTGTTGAACCACAACAGGCTCATCATGTTTTCTCATCAGCCAGCCCCAAGGAGACTGACTGACACAGAGTTTGTCACTTACTGTGGCTTTGCAGCTGAAAAGTGTATAAAAATGCATAGAAAGGCATCAGGTTTTGAACACAGGCAATCCAAGCACTCAGCCACTACACGCCATGGCCTTGCCATTTCTAACATGAGGCGGTGCAGGAGAAGTGTAACCAGGTGCCCAGGCTCAGAGGAAGGGTGCCCCAGCTTGGAGTGATTGCCAAGGTGGGGTTCTAACCATAGGGGTCCCAGCACATTAGGGAAGGAGGGACCTTTAGAAGATTCCCCCTCACTCATTGCACACAAGAACACTGAGGCAGAAGGCGGAGGTGATTTTGAGGCTGCCTTGCTGTTTGCTCCTTCCTGCTCCCTAGCCCAAGCTTCAGCTTGACAGTGAGGATTGCAAAAGCCATTTGATCAGAGGCCTGGCACTGCCCAATTGAGAAAACATGTTGCTGTAATGATGGTTATGTAAAGAGGGGATGCGGTTCATGGACCGGCACTCCCCATGCCCACTGGAGCCAGGCCACAGGGACTGCAGAGTCCTGCCCACACTGGCAGCCTCAGCTGCTCTCTGCCTTGGCATTGCCATTCTGTTTGCTGTGATGCCAACTGGCTCCTGTGTGTCCACCACTCCCTGCCACTTTGGCAGTTCCGCTGGTGCTCTTAGCAGGGCTGAGCTCTGTGCAATGGTTTAGGCTTTCCCCACCCCTGGAGCAATAGAAAATATGCAGTCATTCCAGCAGGAGCAGTTGCATCCACCCATCATTTTATAGAAGTGGAACTGCATCCCAGAGAGATAACATGATTTGCCCAGGGGCCCAAGCCAGCTGGTAGCAGACTCCCATTCACAGTGTTCTTTTTCTTCCTCGCTGGGCTGTTGTCTCCCATCTGGGTTCCTGTCTCCCATTTGGGTTCCTTCTTCAGTGGTCCTCCATACTGTCCCTCCTGGACTCAGGGGATGTTCTCTGTCCTTACCTAGGACCCCAGAGCTATCCTTGGCCACCACCTCTCATGCCCAATCACAACATCAACCTCCTGTCTCACCCTCTGCTCTTCCTCCTCCAATCCCTTCTCCAAAAAACAAGGCAGGTCACATCACTCCCCTATGAAAAGTCCCTGATAACTCCCCCTTGCCCTGTGGATGGATCTCTTAGCATATACCATTCTAGGCTTTCCAGCCCAGCCCTGACCAACCTCTGCAGGTTCATTTCTAACACACCCCATGCACACTTAACATGCCAGCCACACAACTACCCTAACTCATGGGCTGCTGCAAGAATTAAAGAATATCTGACAGGTACACAGCTCATAGAGTACAGTAAGAGCCCAGCAAACATTACCCACCACCCACACAGGTTGGGTACTCCACCAGACTGGCTTCTAGAGTAAGGTGACCAGATTTTAACATTGGTAAAGCAGGACACCATTGACGGGAGGCGGGGTGGGGGTGGGGGCAGGGCAGGAGCGGGGCTTGACAACAATGCAAACTTTGATAAGCAGTTCTTGATAATCACTTCTCAACAATTTTTTGTTATTACAATTTAACATTATAAAATTAACAAAAATAATATAAAACTCATATCCTGGTGAAATAGCCACATGGCAGCCGAAAACCATATATTCCCTTACTGTTCTCCCGCTGGTTCATGCATTCTTTACAAAAATCGAGACTTTTTTAAAACGCCATGGGACGCGGAACAAATTGTTAAAAATCGGGACTGTCCCGCCAAAAGCGGGATGTCTGGTCACACCCTATTCTAGAGGCCACATGTGCTGGCTGGTGGGTGAGCTCTGTTTTGCTCTCTGAGTCTGGACACAGTCTCTAGCTGAGAACCTAGCCAGGCCCTCATATCCCCAAGTCCAGGTTACAAGTCCCAAGAAAAAGGGTAAAATAAAGAACATTGCTCTGCCCATTATTTTTCAGAGGTATTTTTTTTTTTTTTGAGATAGAGTCTCACTATGTTGCCCTGTTTAGAGTGCTGTAGCATGATAGTTCACAGCAACCTCAAACTCTTTGGCTTAAGAGTTTGATTCTTTTGCCTTAGCCTCCCAAGTAGCTGGGACTACAGCTGCCCACCACAATGGCTATTTTTTTGTTGTTGCTGTAGTTATCATTGTTGTTTAGCAGACCCACACCAGGTTTGATTCCACCAGCCCCGGTGTATGTGGCCAGTGCCCTAACCACTGAGCTACGGGCACAGAGCCAGAGACTTTTTTTTTTTTTTGAGACAAAAGCTGAAGTAGTTGATATGAAATGGTCACACAGTTTATTATTATTTCATAGTCCCCAAGAGCAGGGGAGCCACTGTTCCTTTGAGTTTCTACAACCAAAGCTGCAGGTCTCAACTCGGGACTGGGGAAGGATGCCAGGAATACTCGCCTCGGGGAACAGGAGGTGATGGGCAGTAGGCTCTTTGTGTTCTGGCTCCTTCTTACCACGTGTAGGTACTTGTCTGCCCGGCTATGCACAGGAGCCTGATTTCATGAATGTGTCACACTACCCCCAGGGGTGAGACATGGCTCCCCCAGCCATGAGGGGGCCTCTGTGAGCCTTCATGATGAAAGCAGAGTCCAGCCTGCACTGAGAAGGCAGCAGTGGTTCGTTTGCGAGTTATCGTCCATCCATCTGTCCATCCAACCGTCCAGAGACATGAATGTTGCCTCTTTCCCATGATTATTGCTGCACAAATCCCTGCAGGAGAGTAAGAAAGATCAGAAAAACAAACCAGTACCCCCCAACTCATTTTGATTCTTCCTCCCTCTTCTTTCCTTTCCTCCTTTCTTATACCCGGAGTATGGACAGGGGGCTCCATAAGACGGTAAGTTACAAATAAGGTAAATTCAGTTGGTTTTGTTATTTTCCCCTTTATTGTAGTTAAATTTTTAGCTTCTGAAATATTTCAAACACGAAAAGAAATTTCACCAAAGAAGACAGGCGTGCGGCCTATAGACATATGAAAAAATGCTCACCATCCTTAATCATTAGAGAAATGCAAATCAAAACTACTTTGAGATATCACCTAAC
>NW_003852419.1:21888745-21892023 GCF_000181295.1 Otolemur garnettii
CACCTATATATCTGTCTAACAAGGGTACAAGTGAACTTTTCTAGAACTAGAATATAACTGTTTTAACACAATGACAAAGCAAATGACATAAAATCTATGTGAACCAGCTTGATGAAAGTATTTCAAATTGTATATGAAAACACTACACTGTACCCCATGCATGCATAAATGTATACAGCTATCAATTAATAAAAATAAATAAATTTAAAAAAAAAGAAATATTTCAAACATGTAGACAAGGATAAAGAGTAATATAAGTCACCCAAGTACCCATCATCTGTGCCAATGAACATTAACGTTTCATCATATTTGCTTTGAGGTTTTTGTTTTGTTCAGACGGTGGTGTTGTTATTTTGTGTTTCAGGAAAAAAATGTCTTAGATCCAGTTGAAGTTGCCTCCTTCAAGCTTGTTCCACCTCCTTTCTCTGACAGCTCTTCCCAGCTGGTGTGTAGTCTTCTGGCAGGGTTAGGCTTTCATTAGGCCCCTAGGTAAAGACTCCATGAACTATACGAAACATATTATGTACTGTTTACATTAATTTGGGGTTTTATGTGCATGATATCATATTCTATGCATCCTTCTGCAACTTGCTTTTTAACTTTATTGGATTTTTAAGAGCTGCATGTGTAATACATGCTGGTTGTAACAAGTCAAGCAACACAGAGGTAGATTAAAGAAAAGCTAATCATCTCCAACTGCCCGGCTACAATCCCACTGCCTGGTGTGACTACTGTTAACAGCTTGACAAATATCTTTCTGCACCTTTTCCTCTAATTGAACAGACATACCCAGGGGCTCCATCACAAAACCCAAATGCTGACCAAAGAGCCAAAGAAAGTTCAGGATAGGCCAGAGGACCCAGGGATGGTAACATAAACAGCAGGCGAGAAGACCGAGAGAGAGAGCCTACAGAGGAAGACGTGCAACTTCCCCTGCCGCTGAACCCACAGTCTGCTGGGTTTCCCCACTCACAGCCCACTCATGACAGGCCCTGTGGTTGGAGGGTGTCCAGAGTCAGTTGATGAGCAATGTCCTTTCTGCTAAATGTCCCTGGGCCGGAAGATGGGGAGGGTCAGCTACAGGCCAGCTAGGTGACGATGGCAAGCCAGGTAACCTTTGCAGTAAAGAGAACACAGACCTCTAAAGTCCTTCCTGACTGATGATTGTCAAGTAGACTGCTCACTGCTCTAGCAGAGAGATGGCCCATGGGCCGGTGGGTACATGTTGGAGAAGCCTTCGGGAAGCCAAACTGGCATAGCTACACTTTGGCTCTTGCTGTGCCTGAAAAGGGGTTCACAGAGGACAAGTGTTTTCTGACTGCTCCATGAACCAGGAATGATAGCACAGGATGCCAAGAAAATCTCCAAGTGTTGGGAGTTTTTTTTTGTTGTTGTTGTTTTGTTTTTTTACTTTTAAAAAGTAGATAAGGCCAGACATGTTATGCTCAGAGCTGGACTGCAATGTTTTCTTTATTTCCTTGCCAAAAAGAGCCAATAATTACAGCTTGCCATTTTCCCCCACCAAATTAATTTCATGTCACTACAAAGCAGTAAGAGAAACTGAAGGTGAGACTTGGTTCAGCTCCATCTGGGAGACCTGGCTTTTTTTTTTCAGCCTTGAGGGTTGTAAAAGCTTGGGGAGCAGTCTAAACGTCACTGGGAGATATGAATCAACATTTGAGATGATCTCTAGGGAGCCCTCGAGTTGTTAAATTCTGTAATTTTAGACTGTGTCCAGGCTCAGAATTCTAGAATGGGCTTTTCTTCCATTCATTCAACAAACTTTTTTTTGAGTGCCTACTATGTGTCATCATTGTTCTACATGCTGGGGACACAAGTGAAAAATCAGACAAAACCCCACCTTCATGAAATTAAGAATTGCTTACAAACAGTCTCAAAACAGAAACTTCCCACTCTTTATTAATATTCCAATAATTAGTTTGTACATATTGATCCAAGCATATTGATCCCCACTACACTGTCATGTCAGGGGATAGAACAGGCACTCCTAGCCCCTTTGGGCAGGCCAAGAACCAATACATGTGAAAGGACCTCCGAATGAGCATTGCACTCTTTTACGAGACACAGCAGAGTTGGAACAGCCCAGATCTCCCTTCCTGGAGCCTCTGTCTTGCTCATCTCACAGAAGGGAAAATCTGCCTGTGCACATCTTCTGATTTCATGCCAAGAAGAAATCTTTCTAGACCTGACTCAAGAAGCAGGTGGTAAATTCTGAAAAATGGTACTGCTGTAAGAGAGGAGAGGATTCTTGACTCCTTGGGCAAATAAAGGCTCTGTACTCTGCTTCCTTTCTCTATCATCTCTAACCCCCCATGTGACACCCTTAAAGCTGAAAATGGCTCTCCTGAGTTTTATTTTTTCCTTTCTCTCCTTTTCCTGGTCTGAAGTTGGCCAGAGAAAGCCCATTCTCCACATGGCAGCAACCCACAGCAGAGGGCCCGATGGCCAATTGGTCCCTTCTATCAATGCCGTCTAACACTGGGGCCAGGGACTCCCTCAATTGCCCAGTGGGGTCTTTCCAGGGCACTTAACAACTTGCCCATAGCTCTGGATTTCCCAGCTCCAAGCTCCTGGCCAACGTTCTCCAAACTGTTTTCATTAGCAATGAAAGGGCTTTATAGTGTTGCCATCAATGCAGGGCTTTTCAGTCTTTTCCTTGCAGGGCTGTGAATCCCTTTCAGGCTGCTGTTCTCCAGCCAGTCCATCTATCAGATCCTAAGTGTGTGTCTGCTGGGTGAAAAGGTGGCTTCCCAGTGACCTGGGAGTTTGAGGCTCCCCAAAACTCCCCAGGCAGCCTTGAGATAGCAGCACAGGCATAATGGACTATCTGAGCTGACGCTGTTCCTAAAAATATGCTGGGTAGCAAATCTCAGGGTAACGAGTGTCTATGATTCATTAGTTAAAATGGGGAAAATGAGACTGCATTGCTAACTTAACCAAAAACCCCAACCAATATCCTCCCAATCATCAAAACACTCAAATATTTATGTAACAATCTATCACAGAACTCTGAATAATAGAAATCAGTTATTCCCCAAAGTGACCCAGGACTTGCAGTTGTCAGCATCAGCTGGGAACTTGTTAAAAATGCAAATTCTGGCTCGGTGCCTGTAGCTCAGTAAGTAGGGCACTGGCCACATACACTGGGGATAAACAACAATGACAACTGCAACAAAATATAGCTGGATGTTGTGGTGGGTGCCTGTAGTCCCAGCTACTTGGGAGGCTGAGGCAAGAGAATCGCTTAAGCTCAAGAG
>NW_003852419.1:21892620-21924329 GCF_000181295.1 Otolemur garnettii
CTTGAGGCTCTGTCTCAAAAAAAAAAAAGATCTTAATATGTATAAAATGCTTACTAAAGATCCAACATAAATGCATAAAACACACAGAAATCATTGCACACACAATCCAAAGCACATGTATGCAACTATGCTCATGTCTCTTACATTTTCACCTCTCACAATCCACTTCATCATTTTCAACTTTTCTTCTGATTTATAGGAGGTTTGATAGGCTTCTTGGGCTCTACTACTTTATTCACAGCCTTGTCAACCTTCTTATATGGCACCTTTACAATACATAGCCACAACACAGGCCTGAGATAGCACTTCCAGCGGGAAGAGAGCCAAGATGCATCTATGACCCATACTCTGCCCGCCTGCCAGGATCCTGAAAGTTGTTGGAGAGCAGATTATAAAAGAGTATTTTGATGCACAAAGCAAATTTTGAATAAAAATGTTTCCAAGTCTTTACAGCAAATGTTTGGAGAATGAGAGTTCAGGTGGTGACAGGTATCTACCTGGACTGAAAGAACAGGTCTCTCCTGGAGGAACCTTCTCCACTGGGTAGATGGATGCCAGCCTCAATTCCCACCCTGTCTAGGCATAGTGGGCTCATTTCAGGAGCAAATTCCCAGTCCCCGGAGGGCTGACACACACACCCAACCCCTCTGCCCACACAGTTGTGCCACCCTGGCCTCACTTCAGATATAAAATATCACAAGTGCTTTCCCCTCACAGGTTCACAGGGAAATGTCAGGCAAAGATTTTCTCTCTATCTTCACTTGAGGGCTTAAATGAATAACCAGGAGCACAAGAAGTTAGTTCACTGAATCATTATGGAGGCCTGCTATGTCTGTCTGAGAGGACAGAGATGATTAAGGCACGGGACGCTGACCTCTGTGGCTTTATGATGCAGAGGAGTTGGTGCTCAAGGTTATAACAGAAATTCTGAAAGCTCAGGTCTTTTGTCACCTGGGGAGGGCTGTGCCCATCAATTAATGCCTCTCATTTATGTGTTAAAACAAATGTGTTAAACAGTAATGTACTGCACACTTAAAAATTTAACAGGGGAGGCCATGTGAGGTGGCTCACACCTCTAATCCCAGCAGTCTGGGAAGCCAAGGCAGGAGGATCACTTGAGGCCAGGAGTTTGAGACCAGCCTGAGCAAGATCAAGATTCTGTCTCTAGAAAAAAAAATTTAAAAATTGGTCTGGTGCCTCTAGTCCCAGCTACTCCTGAGGCTGGAAGATGGGTGGAGCCCAGACGGACGTTTGAGGCTGAGTGAGCTGTGATGATGCCACTGCCCTCTACCTCTGGTGACACAGTGAGACCTTATCTCAAAAAAAGAAAAAGATTAAGAGAATATATCTCATGTTAAATTTTCTTGCCATGATAAAATAGATTTTAAAATAAAATAACAATGACTTAACAGTTAATTATTATAAATAACCATTATAAAGAATGAACTGCTCTTATTCTTAGGACATTTTTACTCTGTCAGAAAATTCCTGTGTTCAGCCATCTCCCACAGAAAGCTGCATAGTAAGAGAGTCTGCCACTGCTACTGTCAGTGCGCCTTCTGGGGGTGGGGCGCCATGGAGGGGTCTTCTTGTTCCAAGTGCACGGTCTGTGATGGGCTTTGTTGCCCTCCCGCCTTTGCTGGTGTAGGAAACTTCGAGGCAGGGTGAATCAGAGGTGTCGCAGCTTCTCCTGATGAAGAAAGACATCAGTGGTGTCTGGTTTCAAGGCCACTGAGAGGAATAAATCACACCTACCTCTGCACACACTCCAGCATATGTCCCATTTGGAGGAGCTTCTCAGGCCTCCTGGGACAACTAATTCACTTTTGTTTTTTAAATCTCAGTCTCAAAGGTCACAGATGGATGAGGTGAGGCTAAAAATTAGAGGGTGATTATGACCTGCCCAAAGGGAGACAAAGACTTTAAAGATAGAGGACCCTGAGGGAGGAGGGGGCACCGCCCCGATGGAGGCCTGCGCACACCCCCTACAGAGCCCCGCAGCCTCAACACCTGTCCGAAGGGGCCTTGTGAGCCAGGGGAGCAGGTGGTGGGAGCCACTGCACTGCTGGCTGTTCCCCCGGGTAAAGGATCAGGCTGCCCACAGCTTCCGGGCACCATGCCGACTCCAGCATTCCCATCTGGTCCCACGGAGATGGGGCCAGCGCCAGTGACGGCTGCATCCGGCTTCCCATGAGTTGTCAGGCAGGTGCTTACAGCTGGATGGATGAATATGATTTGTTTTTGAAAAGGAGAACTACAATGTTTCTCATACCTGGATGTTGTAAAGCAGATTTAGACCCATTAGACCTGACTGTAAGTAAACGTGTTCCGCAATCTCCCAGCATGTCAGAGGCATTGAGAGAAGCGTCACAGGGAAGGTGCTTATCGGAGGGTTCAGAGAATGAAGTCTTGGGGAACTCAACTGAGGCAACATAGTGAGACTCTGTCTCAAGAAAAGAGATAGGCTGTGAGGTCACACTGCCTGGGTTCTTAACTGGGGTACCCAGATAAAATATAGTACATAAAATTGAATGCAAATTTCAGATAAACAAAAAATAATGTTTTTGTGTATGTCTCAAATATTGTATAGGACATACTTATGCTAAAAAAATTATTCTTTGTTTATCTAAAATTCAAACTGATGTGAACATCTGTAATTTTTATTTGCTAAATCTGGCAACTCTGTTCCTAACCCAGCTCTGCCACTTTCCAGCTATATGACCCTGGACAACTTATACTTGCTTAACTATGCTGGGCCTTAGCCTCCTTATCTATTACATAAGACAATAATAATATGTTCCTCCTGGGGTCTGTTGGAATTAAAGTTGATACACATAAGGTACTTAGATTAGTGCCTGGCACGTAGAGAGCACTTAATAAATGACAGCTGGTGGTGTTATTATCCCATAGGAGGGTAATTATACAGAAATTAGAAAAAAGTCAGTATTGCCATCTGATGAAAGACTCTGACAAGACATAACAGATAAAATCAAGTTTTGCTTCTTTTTCTATCATAAGTAATAAATATTTATTTAGTGCCTTCTATTTATAGAAGTTTTATCCAAAGTCCTGAGCAGGCTTCAAGAAAGAAAAAAGTATAAGAAAATAGTAAGCCTGATTTATTGTCTATTGAAAATCTATTCCACTCATCCCTTCCTCACAGAATCCTAAGTTTGCTCTGAGCAATAATGTGGCCAAATAAATACTTCTTTACCAAGCTTCCCTTGTAGCTAGGGGTGGCTAGGTGACATGGTGCTGCTTAATGAGATATAAGCATAATCTGCTGAGCTTTCTAAGAAAACTTTTGCTTTCTGATAAAAGGGGACAGCAGGGCTTTCTTTTTTCCTTTCAAGCCACCATCTTTTTTTTTTTTTTTCAGGTTAATGTGAGGGTACAAACAACCAGATCACAATGTTTGAGTTTGTTAGGTAGAGTCCCTCTTGTAGTTGTATCCTGCACCCAAAAGGTGTGCCATATACCCCTACATGTGCCCATTAAGTGGGAGCACCCCAAATCTCCCTTTCTTTCCTCTACCCCTTCCTTTGTCCCCCCCCCAACATCTTGAGTTAATGAGTTTTTCTCCTCTGTGGGTGTGAATTAGATCATCTACTGGCTTTGTATTAGTATCAAGTACATTGGATATTTGCTTTTCCAATCTTGTGATACTTTACTAAGAAGAATGTGTTTCAACTCAATCCACTTTAATACAAAAAATGAAAAATCATCATCTTTTAATAGCAAAATAGTATTCCATAGTCTTCATATACCACAGTTTGTTAATCTATTCCTGAGTTGATGGGCAGCGGGTGGTGGGAGTCTGGTTATTTCCACATCTTGGTGATTGTAAATTGAGCTGTGATTTTTAAAAAAAAATCTAGTGCAAATGTCTTTATGATAAAATCATTTTTTTTCTTCTGGGCAGATGCCTGGTAGTGGGATTGTGGGGTCAAATTGGAGGTCTAGTTTGAGTTCTTTGAGGATTTTCTGTTCTTTCCAAAGAGACTGTATTAGTTTGCAGTCCCACCAATGGTGTAAAAGTGTTCCCTTCTCCTCACATCCACACCAGGATCTGCAACTTTGGGTCATTCTCACTGGGCTTAGGTGATACCTCAGGGTGGTTTTGATTTGCATTTTTCTGATAATTGAGGGAAATGAGCATTTCTTCATATGTTTCTTGGCCATTCATATGTCATCCTCAGAGAAGGTTCTGTTCATGTCTCTTGCCCAGCGATACATGGGATTGTTGGCTCTTGTTTGTTGATTAATTTGAGTTCTCTATAGGTCCTAGTTATCAAACTTTTGTCAGATTTGTAACATGCAAATATGTTTTCCCACTCTGAAGGTCGTCTATTTGCTTTGATTATTGTGTCCTTAGCTGTGCAGAAGCTTTTCAGTTTAATTAAGTCCTACTTGTTTGTTGTCGTTGCAGTTGCCACTGAAGTCTTCTTCATAAAATCTTTCCCTGGGCTGACATCCTCCAGAGTTTTTCCCACACTCTCTTTTAGGATTTTTATCACGTCATGCCTTAAATTTAAACCTTATAATCCTTCTTGAATCAATGTTTGTAAGTGGTGAAAAGTGAGGGTCCAGTTTCAGTCTTTTACGTGTGGTTATCCAGTTCTTCCAGCACCATTTATTGAATAGGAATTCTTTTCCCCAGTGTATGTTTTTGTTTGGTTTATCAAAGATCATCAAAACACCATCTTGAAGCCCTGGAGGGAAAGCAAAGAGAATCACAGTGGTGTCAGTCCCAGCAGTGCTGTGTTCTGAACCAATTCCAAGACAGCTACTTCCAAGCTTCTGTAAGGTGAGAGAATTAAGCCCCTATTTGTTTAGGCCATTGTTAGCTAGTTATGCAGTTGCTTACCACCATTCTCGTTCCTATTATAAATATGTGTACTTTCTCCCAAAGAGTTTATAGGCAAACCCTTTATTTTCATTTCTTAAAACTGTATTGAAGTCAATTTGCATAATCTCAAGTACTTCAAAATAATATACAAAAGTGGTACAATCTCAGAAATTTAAAAAATATATTATTGGGACTGGCATAGTGGCTCACACCTCTAAGCCTAGCACTCTGGAAGGCTGAGGTGGGAGTATCCCTTGAGCTCAGGAGTTCAAGACCAGCCTGAGCAAGAGTGAGACACCATCTCTAATAAAAAATAGAAAACATCAGTTGGATGCTGTGGTAGGCACCTGTAGTACCAGCTACTCAGGAGACCAAAGCAGGATGATCACATAAACCCAGGAGTTTGAGGTCACTGTGAGCTATGATGCCACGGCACTCTACCCAGGGTGACAGAGTAAGACTCTGTCTCAAAAAAAAAAAAAACAAAGTATAGTATCACTTGCCTTTTGAACATAAATTTGAAGATATATTTACACCATGTATAATGGTAAATTTTGTGTCAACCTGGCTGGGCCACCAGCACACAGACATGTGATCAAACGTTATTCTAGTTGTTTCTATGAGTAAAGTAGATTGCCTTCAAAATGTGGATGAGCCTCATTCGATCAATTGAGGCCTATATTGAACAAAAGACCAAGATACTCGAAACAAGAAGTAATTCTGCCAGCATTGGGCCTTTAGATTTGAACTGCAACATCAGTTCTTCCCTAAGTCTCCAGTCTGATGACCTTCAGAGTGGAGTGCTGATTTTGGACTAGCCAGCCTCCATAATCACAGAAGTCAATTCCTTAAAATAAATGTCTGTCATTCTTTCTATATAAACACCTCCTGTTGGTTTTGTTTCTCTGTGAACCCTCATACACCCTGCTATATAGTTTTTCATTTTGTTCTTCTTTTCACAGTTAGGCACAAAAGTCAATGCCCACAAGCACAAACAACCAAATCAAGGTTAACCATCCCTAGCACTCAGCACACCTAATGATTTCCATCTTTGCCTCAACTACATCAGGTTTATGAGGTCTTCACGTTTTAATCACTAGAATGAACATTTTCATTTTTCCACTTTACATTTATTTTATAAAATAATCCCTGCAAATATAATAAAATATTTAAATAATTGTCCCCAAACTGCCACTCTGATAAAAGTGATGAAAGTGTAGAACACAGCCATTGGGAGACTCAACCTCAACAACTCCACTGCAGAATAGCTGAGAATGTTCATTTTTTCTGCTGATACATGAGAGACTAAATTTGGCCTATGACACACAGTTCAGGAGTGTCTTTGTAGAACGTAAAAAGGAAGTTTACATTGTTTTAAAGCCCAATCCTTACAGTTGGAGACAACCTGTGGTATGTAGTACCGAGATACAGTAAGTGCAAAGGTAACTTGAAAGCCAGGTTTGACGAGTGACTGGAAAAGGAGACGAGGAAAGACAAGGAGAGGCTGAAGCAAGAATAGGTCTCACCCACTTCCAGGGGGAGGGAAGCTAGGGATGGTGTTTTGTCTGGGTCTTAAAAGACAGGAAAAATTTTTGAAACATAGACAAGAATTATTGTTATTAGGAAGTCAAAAAATTTACATCCTTTCACACCCCTCCTGAGTTTTGAACTATTTGCTCTACAGACACAGACGTCTGGCAAATGGAAATTAAAATACCACTTTTATTATTTCTAAAGTTGTTAAAATAACAAGGCTAAGGTCGGCAGCCAAGTGGACTTACAAAGGTTTAATTTATGAATTAGACCAGAACATTCCAAAAGTGGGGAGGAAGAGCTGGGGCCAGTATGCCCAGATCTCTCTCTCAGATGTGTTTACCAAATGCCACTTCCGAGAGGAAGATTAGAGGAGGGGAGAGGCAAAGACCAGGAGTGGGGACCTAGGAAAATGTTTCTATGGGAAATGTAAGGAGAGGGGAACAAGTGACCTCCCCTCCCTTAACAGTATCCAGCTGTTGGTTTTCCCAACACTTTGGTTCCTCTAGCAAATGTGCCATCAACCAAGCACATGGCAAGCCCCCACGGGAGAGAAGCAGTGCAAACAGCCTGCATGCTCTCATTCCCACCTTCTATACTGAGTGGTCCTCTGAGTCTCCTGGGACTGCAAGTAGGCAGTGTGCATTTTTTTTTTATTTTGTATTTTTTAATTTTATTTTTATTTTCTTGAGACAGTCTGACTATGTTGCCTTTGGTAGAGTGCCATGGCATCACAGCTAATAGCAACCTCAAACTCTTGGGCTCCAGCGATTCTCTTGCCTCAGTTTTCCAAGTAGCTGGGACTTTTTCTGATCTGACTGAATTGAAAAGCATCAGCGAACCCATTTCCAAACAGAAAATGAGTATTGTGCTTTATAACCTACAGTGGCAAGACAGCTTTGTAAAATCATTTTCTGCCTGGCCTAGAGATAGGTAAGTTTTTTTGTAAAGGTCCAGATAGTAAATAATTTAGGCTTTGGGATCATGGGGCAAAATTGAAGAAGAAAGAAAATTCTTGCCTCCACATAGGAAGAGAGAAAATTCTTGCCTCACCCCTCCTGGCCTAACTGGAGTGCACCATCCCAGATGGTGAGTAGGTCTGTGCCCATTGGCCAGTCCAATGGAGGTGTTCTTGGGAGGAAAAGCTCTGGCCCAAGCGGAGGGGCCTGGCAGTGGGAGGACATGGGGGCAGCTACTCTATCTGTTTTACTCTGCACCAGTGACACCTAGACTTCTGCCTCTCAGGTAGCATGATCTTGTCACCTAGGGGACCTCACTGGAGGTGAAGTGACTTGCTAAGTCACCAACTCCTGGAATGAGATTCTACTGCTCAGTGCCCAGCAATTACCAACAGTAGAGTCCCCAACATGTAGGTGGTGATCAGCTAGCCCTAGACTGCAGAAGGAAGGGGTGGCCATTGGCCAAGGAAACAGGCTCTGAGAGCAGAGGTGGGACAGAGGCAAGATGGCTACACCCCTGAGACGGCTGTAGCCGTCTCTACAAGGTAGTAGACCTGGGTTTGGCCTATGCAATGTAGCTTGTTGGTGTTCATAAGCTCCCAGATAAATTCTGCATGTTATATGTAGCCAGAGTGGTTAAGAGTTGGGATCTGAAGGGTACTCTTTCTAAAAGTAGAATATGAACATTTCAACACAATAACTAAGAAAATGACATGAAGGCTATGTTACCAGTTTGATGAGAGTGTTTCGGATTGTGTGTGAAAACACCACACTGTACCCCAGAAGTGCATTAATGTACATAGTTACCATTCAATAAAAAAGAAAAAAAAACAGTATAAAGTCTGATGTAGAGCCACATGTTGAAGACAAATGACAAAAATATTTTACCATAGCAGAATTGTAAAAATCTATGAAAAAAAAAGAGGTGGGATCTGAAGTCAGATAGGTTAGATTGAAAGCCTGCCATCTGCCATCTCTAGCTATGAGATCTAAACAAGTTCATTGTTTTCTCCAAGACACAGTTTTCTCACTTGTAGAATAATCTTAAATGTGTCTATCACGTAAAATTGCTGGAGAAATTAAATCATATAAACTTGGTGCCTTGCACATCATAAGGCCCCAGTGAAACCTAGTCATGATTATTATTTGCTTTGATATGTGGAACATAGGGGAAAAATGATTAAGAATTTGCTGTTTTACAGGACTCTATAAATGTCAACATGAAATAATGAGTATGGTAAAATAATTAAATAACAAAGAAAATGAGCCAGGTGCCGTGGCTCATGCCTGTTATCCCAGCACTCTGGGAGGCCAAGGCAGGTAGATTGCTTGAGCTCAGGAGTTTAAGACCAGCCTGAGAAAGAACAAGAGCTTGTCTCTTTTTAAGAAAATAGAAAAACTAGATGGGTGTTGTGGCAGGTGCCTCAGTCCCAACTACTTGGGAGGCTGAGGCAAGAGGATTGCTTGAGCCCAGGAATTTGAGGGAGGCTGCTGTGAGCTGTAATGCCACAGCCCACAGCAAGGCTGAGACCCAGGACAAGAATGAGACTCTGTCTCCAAAAAAAAGAAAAAGAAAAATAGGTTAAGATGGACTTTATGCAAATGATCTTAAATCATTATGAATAATAATGGAATAATAGTTGAAAAAAAAGAATGGTTTGGTGGAGACTTCTCAGAGAAGCTAAGAACTGACATATCATCAATGGAATATAGAAACATACTAGCTAAAAATACCATCATCAATTTACAACTGCTAAGTAAAGAAATGTAATGTCTGGTCAATATAATAATCTGCTTGGAATCATGTCTCATTATCAGAGAAGTCTGACATTATTAATGACAACAGTTTATACGAAAGGAACAAAATATTAGAGTCTCTTGCTATTCCTGCACAAAGTCACCCACCACTGGACAGGCCTCCATTTACCTAGGTCAGGTAGCAACACAGCCATCTGGAAGATCCACAGAGCATTAGGACTGAAGCCAGGACTAAGGACTAAGCCTTCAACCCCAAACTAGACTGAACCCGCTGATGTATGGAACCACAAACCTGACCCCAGCAGGCCTCATCTGTCTCTCACTCAAAGAGGGGATGTGACATGAAGATGTAATTCGGAAAATTTAAGTTTATTCCTTTCAAAGACCTAAAGCTTAAAAGAAACAAATGATTTTAGGAATGTCTTGTCTATCTTCTTGCCATTTTAAATACACCATAAGAAACTCACTCAACCCCTTCTTGACGTGGATGCATCACCACCTTGAACATCCATGTCATAAAGACAGCAGGTGAGATATTAAGCTTTATTTTCCCCTAATAATGGCTCAAAAATACTACGCATTCAGACATATTTTTCCTTTGTTTATGCTTACCATTTTACTAGTTCCTCTTTTGTTGATATCTACCAGTTATTATTTTCTCCTTCCTTTAAGCAATCTGGTTAATATGCCAGGCTTTTATCCCAACATGTGGCCACTTTTCAATAAAATAGTGACATATTATTTATTCTCTTTCATTGCAGATATATTTTCAGGACCACAACAGACACCAGGGTACTGATGTAAAAGTAAGGTTTGATCCTGCCAACCCCACCCCCATAATAACAGGTGTGCAACAAGTGTTTTAGTTGTTCAGTATTTGCCTTTTTGTTTGGCAAGATGTGATACAGAAAGGTATTTGGAACTCCCAGCTGTCATTTTTGCCAGGGCTGAAATTACATTTTTCCCTGTATCATTTTCTATTGCTGCTATAACCAATTAACACTAATGTAGGGGCTTAAAACAACACAAACTTATTATCTTTTAGGTCTTGGAGTCAAAAGTCCACAGTGGGTCTTACTGAATGAAAACCAAGGTGTTGGCAGGACTGCATTTCTTTCTAGAGGCCCTCGGGGGGACCCACTTTCTTACCTTTTGCAGCTCCTGGAGGTACCTGCATTCCTGGCTGATAGCCCCTTTCCAGGTTCAAATCCAGCAATGGTGAGTTGAGTCTTCTGAACATCACACCCCACAGCCCTGACACTGAGGACACTCCCTGTATTTTAAGGTGAGTTGATTAGCAACCTACTTTCATCCACAGTGTAACTCCCCTTTGTCATATTAGGTAACCTATATTCATAAGTCCTGGGGATCAGGACTCAACATAATTGGGAACCATTATTCAGTCTACCATAGTCCCTTTTGTATAATAAGCACTTTACGGTAAATAATTTTATTTTTTATAAACTGGAAAATATAGTGAAGCAAAGTGAGGGGAACAGTAACACAACCCCATTGAATCCCAGAGGCATGTTTCCCTTCAGGCAGCTGTGAAATAGTTGTGATTTCCACGAGGAGTATCAGCTAGCCATCATCCAAAGGAATTTTAAAACAACAGGATGCCTGTAAGCCATTATATGTTTTCTAATTTGCTATTTTTATCTGATTTGGTGCAAGTTAGGAAACCAGATAATTTATTTTGGAATTGTATCAAAAATTAGACTAACAAATATTTGCACAGCACTGTATCAAGAACTGTTTTAAGAGATTTTGTGCGTAATTTCCAGTCTTGTAGTACCCATAGCGTTTAGCTTTGCTAAGCCCATTTTACATAGAAGAAAACCGAGGCTTACAGAGATGCTACTGCTAATCAGTGAGTGTGTGGTTTCTTTTTTTTAAAGAATCAACAACCAAGCCAAAATCATTTTTTATAAAAAACTTCCTAGGAATCCCATTTAAAACAAAACCATAAACCATAATATGACTGAAACACCATTTGAGAGAGTCCCCAATTCCCTAAATATAAAGGAAAGCTTGGGGACCTATCCTATTTTTGGAAGACACTATTGGTCACCCACCCACCCTGCCCTTACAAGAAGTCCATATATTCAACGAGTCAGCTGGGTTCTTGAGCTCACTCTCTGGTAGACACATGTGGCTGCTGTGCTTCTAGGCGTCCACTTCCAATCAGGCAACATCTGGCACAGGAAGAGAGGCTGCCTCTGCCTGGTGATGTGAGGGGGCTTACCCAGAAGACCCCAGCCAGCTTATGCTCAAGTCTCATTGGGCAGAATTGCATCATGTGTCCTTTCCTAAGCCAGCCTCTGGCATGGGAAATGGTTTGTACTTCCTGAACAAAATGGGGGTGTATGCTTTTTACATATTAAATATATATCAAATATATACATTGAAAAACTCTGGGCTCGGCGCCTATAGCTCAACCGGCTAAGGCGTCAGCCACATACACCTAAGGTGGCGGGTTCGAATCCCCAGCCCGGACCCGCCAAACAACAATGACGGCTGCAACCAAAAAATAGCCGGGCGTTGTGGCGGGCGCCTGTGGTCCCAGCTACTTGGGAGGCGGAGGCAGGAGACTCGCTTGAGCCCAGGAGTTGGAGGTTGCTGTGAGCTGTAATGCCACGGCACTCTACCCAGGGGGACAGCTTGAGGCTCTGTCTCAAAAAAAAAAAAAAAAAAAAAAGAAAAACTCTGCAAGAATACAAGTAATGTTAACAGCCATCTATGAGAAAAGACTTGTGCTAGATAAGATATAAATGTTTGTGATTTTTTATTGTTTTTTCTTTTACAATAAACTTGTAATTCTGCAAGCAGGAGGGTTGCTTGAGGGTCAGGAGTTCAAGACCAGCCTGAACAAGTGCAAGACCCATCTCTACTAAAAATAGAAACAATCATCTGGGTGTGGTGACACAGACCTGTACTTCCAGCTACTGAGGAGGCTGAGGCAGGAGGATCACTTGAGCCCAGGAGACTGAAGTTGCTGTGAGCCATGATGACACCACTGTGCTCTAGCCAGGGTTCTAAGCATTATTTTTACATTTAAAAATGAAGTCATTTATACCTGAGTATAGGTAAGGAGCATTAATTTCACTCAGGATGTGGGAAAGAGTAGAAACTCCAGGACAGTGGCAGGGAGAGGCCTTCAGCTGCAAACCTAAGTCACCTCTAAGGTGAAAGAAATACATTCCAGGTTGCCTTCTCTGTTATCAGTCAAATTACCTGCTGTTGAAAATGATGTGCGAATGACAAAACAAGAAAGCAGATAGTAGAAAGGTTCAGACTAGTAAGTTTTTATTACCATTTAAAAAGAGTTATCTGTGTTTACAACTAATTGATCACAACCAGTTACAGATTCCTTTGTTCCTTCTCCACTCCCACTGCTTCACTTGACTAAAGAAAAAAAATAAATAAATAAAATAAAATAAAAATAGTTATCTGGATGTGTACAATGTGTTATCACTACTTACCCACCTGGAATTTGGAAATGAAAATTAGTAGTCCTAAGTAGGATACATTAATTTAGTACTGAAAATAAATGTTTCAAATTAAATTAAAATGTTGGAGGCAGTGCCTGTGGCTCAAAGGAGTAGGGCACCAGCCCCATATGCCAGAGGTGTCAGGTTCAAACCCAGCCCTGGCCAAAAACTGCAAAAACAAAACAAACAAAAAAAAATTTTTTTTTGATTAAAAAAAAAGGCTAAAAGAGTGTATTATGTAAGGAAACCTTGAAGCAAGTTTTGGGGTTTCTTAGTGTGAATCACAGCTGTAATTAGGAATAGGTTATGTCTATTACTTAGGCCAGAATTTCCTGAACAGTGCCCTGAAGAAAGCTAAGATGTGTTCCACAAAAATAATTGATGCCAATGCTATTTTTCTACAAAATTTATTCTAGATAAGCACATACATAAAAGTCAACTCAACTAATATCGTTATTTTTAATTATGCAATATCTGCCTTTAACAGAAAGAGCTGGAACATTCCCTGGAGGACATTTGCTCTGCACTCTGAGTGAAGGGCAGCATTTACCAACTGACTTGTAAGCTGAGGTAGCAGCCCTGATAACCATGTGCACAGCACCCACTCTCCCTGCCGCCTTCTGGTAGAAGGATCACGATTTTGTTCAGGGTGCCCAAGAGCCCAGGCACAAGAGTAGCTTTTTCTCTACTCCTTTGCAGCTAGTAGTGGCAATGTAGCAGTCATGACAAGTGAGATGTGAGGGATACCTACTCTATTGGCTTTCGGAAAGATATTGTTTACACCCTTTGCCTTTTATCCTTGCCATCCTTCCTCCTGCTTAAGACACAGACTTGGTACCTGGAGCTGCAGCAGCCACCCTGTGACCATAAGGACAAAACCTACATGGTAAGGATGGTGACCCAGGAATCCAGATGAAGCTGTGGTCCTTTATAACATCATGGAGTCACTGTACCAATTCTGATCGTCTAAATTGTTTATCACAGGCAAACACACACCCTTATTTAGTTAAGCCATCACTGTCAGATTCCTGTTACATGCAGCCAAAGGCAAGCCTAATGTAGAAATCTGTACATCATCTGTTGATTTACCATAAATGTCACATACCTTGTCACATAATTTCTGTATATGTTCATGATGTTAAGCAATGTATATTGAATATAAACAATAACATAACAGTAACTTGTCCTCCTTAGATCTGTGGCTAAAATAAGAAAGTTTTCAATGAAAAGAAGGGTCTTGGGGTTCAAAGTTATAACTGAACCAATACAAATTTAGAACACTTTAAAGGGAAGATAAGCATTTGAGCTTTAATGTTCTAAAAGAAAAAATTCTAAATGTAAGTTGTCCAAGATGAACAATGAACAATATTTGCAGTAGTCTAATCTAAGAGGACACAATTAGCACAGTGTACAACTCCAGTTCTTCTCCCCTTTGCTATGGTGCATCTGGGAAAGGCGGGCTTTTCCCAGTCCACTGCACCGGAAGCAGACCCTTGGCCTCAATGATGCTGTTTCCAGTATAGAGATGGGTGATTTTAAAAAGACCTAAAATATTTAAAACATATCCAAGATACAAAATATATTTTTAAAAATTTGAAACACACAGATATGCAAAAGACACAAATTATATTTTAAAAACCTTTTAGAAGTTTTATAAGAACATGTGAAATAAAGAGTGTTTTGCGTTAAGTTTTCCCTTTAAGGGAATTCATCCTCTGCCCTACCTTCTTTAACACGAGCTTTCAACATAGCATAAACATGTCAGCTGATATTCTGTTGTTTATTGTTTTCAATGTATTCCATGGCCAAGATTAAATAATTTGGGAAACAGCATTCTAAACTGACAGATTTCTACTCCAGACCTTAAAAAGTACTTAAAAATCATATCTAAGAAGAGGTGTTGGTGTTGGTGTGTCCTAGAAAATCCAAGTTCACATTCAGAAGGAGAACTCATTCTTTATCACTTTTATTCAGCTTTCCGTTATACTTTTTATTCATAAAAAAATCAGATTATAAAAGTAGGTCATGTTCATTGAGAAAAATTCAAATGATGTAGAAGTATCAAAATGCTTTCCCTGATGGACTCTCAACGCTACAAGGGCAAGTTCTGCCCATTTTAGTGTCCTTGGTTCCTCAGAACCCTAATCTTGCACATAGTAGGGGCTCTAGGTGGCCGGACCCCATCTACTTCCCAAGACAAGCGTGGTTAGCAGGCTAGGGTGTTGTACTGCTGACCTCTCTCGTGAGGAATTTTAAAATAAACTTTTTTATTTTATAATAGAAACAGATTTACTTAAAAATTGCTAGAGTAATTCAGACTTATATACTCACACTCACATTTTCCTACTATTAACATCTTATCTTAGTATGGGTACATTTGCCACAATTAATAAACCAATATTAATACATTATTATCATTAGCTAAGGTCTGTACTTTATTCATACTTCCTTAGTTTTTTTTTTTTTTTTTTTGAGACAGAGCCTCAAGCTGTCCCCCTGGGCAGAGTGCCGTGGCATTACAGCTCACAGCAACCTCCAACTCCTGGGCTCTAGCGAGTCTCCTGCCTCCGCCTCCCAAGTAGCTGGGACCACAGGCGCCCGCCACAACGCCCGGCTATTTTTTGGTTGCAGCCGTCATTGTTGTTTGGCGGGTCCGGGCTGGGGATTCGAACCCGCCACCTTAGGTGTACGTGGCTGGCGCCTTAGCCGGTTGAGCTATAGGCGCTGAGCCACTTCCTTAGTTTTTAAGTAATGTTCTTTTTTGTTCCAGGATCCCACACTGTGTTAATCATCATGTCTTCTCAGGTTCCGCTTGGATGTGACGATTTCTCAGACTTTCCTTGTTTTTGATGACCTTGAGAGTTTGGAGGTGTACTGGCCATGTATTTTTCAAGAAGTCTCTCAATTGGGATTCATCTGCTGTTTTTCTCATGACTAGACAGGGGTTCTGGGTTTGGGGGAGGAAACCCACAGAGTAAGTTTCCATTATCATCACATTGTTGTTGATAGATATGCAGACTTAACCACTTCTCATATACTGCTAAAGGGGGTCCCTTTGCCTTTCCTGTCAAAATGGAAACCTGGTTCCTGTTCATACAGTCGGTGTTCCCAGTTAAGCTTGGACTTGAGCAGCCTAAACACAGGGATGACTCAAAAGAGAGACGTGTGACCTTCACACTGGTCCTGGGCGGGAGGAGGGTGTGGGGCGGAGGGGGATCAGGATGGACCTGCCCACTTCTCCCACTTGCCAAACCTGCAGGGGATGCTTGCCAAGGGCCAAGGTCAGCTGCCAAGTGGGGACAAATGCCCAGTCCTCTTCCTGTCAACTAGCAATGACCTTTCACGGTTGCAGCTTAGATTTTCAACTCCCTCTCCGCTGTAAGTGCCTTCCTGCAGGTCGTGACTCACTCCCCAGCACTCAGCAGCAGCAGTAAGAGTCTGGGAAAGCTGGGCCAGAGCATGAGGTAAAGGAAAAAAGAAAACAAGAATTAGATCTGAGAAATTCATCAGAATATGTCTAACCTTCCCCTGCTATGCAGCAAAGTTTCACTTGGATTTTTCCTTGCATTATTCAAACATGTCATGAACAAGAATTCAAATTCCTTTTCCAATTAATACTGACATTAATGTGTCAGACCGTACAAAGTAGTAATGAAAATACGTGTTATAGGCTGGGTGCCGTGGCTCATGCCTGTAATCCCAGCACTCTGGGAGGCCGAGGTGGGTGGATTTCTTGAGCTCACAAGTTCAAGACCAGCCTGAGCCAGAGCGAGACCTGGTCTCTGAAAACAGCCAGGCATTGTGGCAGGCACCTGTAGTCCCAGCTACTTGGGAGGCTGAGGCAAGAGAATCACTTGAGCTCAGGATTCGAGGTTGCTATGAGCTGTGACAGCACTCTACAGAGGGTGACAAAGGGAGACGGTTTCAAAAAAAAAAATAGACAAAGAAAATATGTGATACAATTATTGTTTTAGTTAACATTTATTAAGCATTTCATAATGTATTAGGAACTGTGGTAATTATTTTATTGTGCATAGCTCATTTGATTCTCAGCAACACTATGAGATTGTTAGCAATATAAAATGAGATACAGAAAGGTTAAGTGATTTGCCCAAGATCACTAGCTAATAAGTGGCAGAAAAGGATATAAACACATCTTATTCTTCACTCCATATTGAACACCCATTCAACAAAAAAACCCACATCACACTGCTGCACCATTCAACCAACCTCTACACCACACCGCCACATACTGCTACACCATTTAATATACATCTACATCAGGTATGTTACACCATTCAACAAACCATGACTTCATACTGCTGCACCATTCAACAAACTGTACCATACTGCTAAGGCACTGAAAAAAAAACATATCACTCTGCTGCACCATTCAACCAACCTTTACACCACACTGCAGCATCATTCAAAAAACCACTAACCCATACTGCTATACCAATCACATACTCCCTACTGCTATACCATTCAACAAACCACGACTATATACAGCTATACTATTCAAAAACAACTACACCACTATCACACTATTCAACAAATCTCTATAGCATATAGTAGTGTCTACGAGGCTCCCACCAACTTGCAAGGTGCCACCTAACCATGAGCAGACTCAGTTAGCTGTTTAGAGGAACCTCAAGTCAGGCTAAAGAACTTGTGGAAGTGATGACTTTGAGACCAAAAGAAATAGCATAGGACATGACTATGATCCAATATAATGAACAATGTTCAAAATGCTTAATAATTAGTTCAGTCTCAGCCCATCAGGAAAGACTTTCATCCATCAAGATAAAGGGCAAGACAATCAGAACAGTGACATCCAGGGACAACTGGGAGAGGATGAACATTAGCCCTGGGATAGCCCTAGAAGAGGGAGCAGCAATGCTCAAGGACCGCTGCATCACCTCAAGGTCACCAGGTGCCCTTCCCATGCCATCATGAGCATGACAAGAAGGAAGAGGATGAAGGGGTGGGTGGGTTTTTCAGCATCCAAGGAATGCTATTATGAATAGAAAAGAATACTAGGGCTTGGCACCAGTAGCAAAGTGGTTACAGTGCTGACTGGCCACATGCACTGAGGGTGGCAGGTTCCAACCCGGCCCGGGCCTGCTAAACAACAATGACAACTGCAACAACAACAACAACAAAAATAGCTGGGCACTATGGAGGGTGCCTGTAGTCCCAGATATTTGGGAGGCTGAGGCAAGAGAATCTCTTAAGCCTAAGAGTTTGAGGTTGCTGTGAGCTGTGACACCATGGCACTCTACCAAGGGTGACATAGTGAGACTCTGTCTCAAAAAAAAAACCAGAAAAGAAAAGAATGCTAGATGTTATGTTTTCATTTATGTCTAATTAGCTCTTAAACCTATAAACTTCTTTGTTTTCTAAAGCCTTTAAATTCAACAAGTAGATTTTATTTATTTATGGATCTAGTAAATTTTGTGTTAAAATAAAAAATACTTTTACTTTCTCTTTGATTTATCCCCCAAAAGCTTACACGTTTGATAGATTAATTTCTCCCTAAACATTTCATACACTTATAAGCTTGATTAATTAAATTCCTTTAGAGACTTCAAACCAGAGGCACAAATACAACATATCCGAATTCTCCTAAGAACTTCAAACACCAAACAGTAAACTTACAAATCTAACAAGTAAGATCTCCCTTATTACCCAAGTGACTCATAAATCTAGCAAAGCAGATTTATAAATTTAATGAATAAATCAGATTTTCTTTCTTTCTTTTTTTTTTAAGTGACAGGATAGAGTTTATTGACAGGAAAGGAACAGAGAAGGAAAGAAGGGTAATAGAAACTCTGGCAGTAGAGCCGGGGGAACCCAAGTGGGAGCCGCTGGTGTCAATGCTATTGATTCATTACTTCATCCTAGAGTTACAAATTACTCGCATAACCAAGGGGAACAGAATTGCCATCTTGGCCTTGTATCAGCTGAGTTTATGAAGGACCCATATTGAAGGTCCCCAGGGGTCAGCCCTTGAACTTCCCATTTTCTTTATTTACACTCACTTCTTGGCTATCTCATCTCGTCCCACAGCTCTAAGCACCTTCTGTGTGAAGATGTCTTCCTGTTGTATATCTCCAGCTCTAGTAGGCATTAGTGGGGCCCACCCATGTTTCTGGTCTTCCCTTTCAGGTACGTAAGAGAACTAAGTTTCCTGACTCCCCTGCAGTTATTTGTTGGCCAAAAAGAAAATATAAAGTGTGAGTAGAGGTTAGGGGTCACCCCAGAGTGGAAGCATTCCATGCTGATGGGAGACTCTAGTTCTTTTCTTCCTCTTGCCTTAGTGATAGTCCAGGTAGCAGAGCCTCTATCAGGCTGCACCCAGAGGGGACATGACCTGGAGCAGAACCCTACACCATGAAAGAAATTGTCATTGTGTGATCCAGTGAGATTTAGCCCGTGTGTGTTACTGCGGCCCAGCCTCTCCTATCCTGACTCATACGAGCCCAAACATCTCTCCTCAACTCTAGAAACAGATCTCAGATGCTGGCTCGACATCTCCACTTGGATAACTAGGTAGGCATTTCAAACCTAACAGGTCCACAGCTGAATCTCCCCCACCAAAACCCCCTACTCCTTTCTACCTTCCCCATCCCAGCTGGATGTGGTCTCCATCCTTCTAATTGCTCAGGGTCCAAACGTTGGAGTCACCCTCATCTCCAGTATCCTTCTCTCTCATACTACGTCTAGCCAATCCTTTAGCACCACCTTCCAAATACATTCAGAAGCGAACCACGTCTCACTCCCTCCTGGGCTGTCACCCTGACCTCAGCTGCTTCCTCTCTGCCTTGGATGATTATAACAGTCACCTGGCTTGCCTCCCTGGGCCTATTCCCCTTTGCCACTATGGTCATTCTTTCTAGGCAGCTGAGCAAACCCAGGGCTCTGCAGCAGCTCTCTCTCTTCACTCTCAGTAAAAGCCAAAGTCCTCACAAGACCTGCAAGGTCCTCTCAACACTTCTCTGAATACAGCTTTTATTATTGTCCCCTTTACTCATTTCACTTCAGCCACAATGGCCTCTTTGCCATTCCTTGAACAGACTAAGCACGTTTCCAAGTCAGCTCTGGCCATTCTCTGTGCCTGGAATATTCTTTCCCTCAATACCCATTTGGTTAATCTCCTCGCTTCCTACAAGTTTTTGTTCAAATCTCACTTTCCCAATGAGGCATACCTGAGTCCCAATTTAATCCTGCAAATTCTGCACCTCTGGACCTCCCACTCAATTTTTTTCATAGCATTTACCACCCTGTGACTATTGCACAATTTACTTCTTGGTTAGGCTTGTTGCATGCTGACCTCTCTTAGCTAAAGTGTAAGCTCCACAAAGACAGATATTTTGTACATATTTTTCCTACCACTGTATCACAGGTACTGGAAAAGTGCACATAATAAGCTCTCTATAAATATTTAACTGAAACCACCTGTTGAATTAATGAATACATGAATTACTATTTAGGACTGGGACAAGATCAGTGTTCTTTTTCCAAGATGATCTTGTCCCAAATATTTGTTGGGCTAAGCTGAATTGGTGGTGCTGCCTGGTTTTTAATGATGGTACCTATTAGGTACATAAGCATAGAGAGTATTTTCTGCAAACATTGTTGGAATCTCATAATTGCCTCTCCTTCAATGCACTGTATTACTACATTTTAATTGCCCCTTTTTAGCATTGTTATATACTCACATTTTGGCACAGAAATATACAGTAGTTTTCTTTCCTTGAAATGCTAAAGTTATCACACAGTTTGGCCAGTTATAAAGTCCCAGAAATGTTTGCTTTTTCACAACAATAAGATTTTCTAACCTATTTCTAATTTCTCTGCCCTAAACATAGAATCATAGACTCAGCTACTCTCCAAGAGTCCTGGTTTCTTTTAGTAGAAAATAATAGTAGAGACCAAAACCTAACTGCTATGGGACTCATTTCAGAGTTTTTCCTTCGAGTACAAGTGGAGGCAACATCACTCCTGGACCACTTCACTGACACAGAGATGTATGGGAGTTTTTTGTTGTGGTTTTGTTTTGTTTGCAGTTTTTGGCCAGGGCCAGGTTTGAACCTGCCACCTCCAGTATATGGGGCTGGCACTCTACTCCTTGAGCCACAGGTGCCAACCCACAGATGTATGTTTTTAAGAGGTGACATTAGTCAGGATGCTGATAGGAAAACAGAAGCCACATTAGGAATTCAGAACAGAAGAGATACAATACAGGTAATTGATTACAAAGCTATTTGGTATCAAGGAAAAAAGTAAAAGGGGAATGCTGAAGTAAACACAGAATAACTGTGTTAGCTGCCACATCTAGGACAGGGGAGCAAAAGGGCAGAGGGGACATTACCAGAGACCAGGACTTCGGAGGACAGGCCTGCGGGGCCAATGCTGGGACAGCTCCCCACACATCTGGTGCTCAGTCTTCCGACTTGAGTGTGAATCTCAGTGTGGGCCTGGCATCCTGAGGAAGATGCGTGTGCAGACAATGCGCTGTTTATCCATTCACCTGTCAACACAGTGAACAGGGGTGTAGATTTCTCTTCTCGTTTATGATCTTACATAGCTTTTTGGCCCTCATTCTGCAGGAGTGGTCCTGCACCATGTCAGACCTATCACCTTCTTTCATTCTAAAACGAAGTTTATAAGTAATACAGCCTGAGATGCTATAATTTCAAGAAAGTCAATATAATGAAATGGGGGCCATCAAAAATAGCAAGATGCTTGCACACCACACATAGCGACCACAGGCACAATGGTAGACTGCCTCCGTGCACAGAATTGGTGATTCAAATACATGGGAACTGATGCTTAGTGGTATGATTTCCTAAAAGCAGTAACCAACAGTTAGTAAAGTTTGAAATGAAGTAACTGTACTCTTAGAAATTCAGTACATATTCATACTGAGCAAGAAATATTTGATGTTTCTTTGTAAAATAAAATCAGTTTCTTGGCTCAGATAATTTTAAATTATCCTTGTGGATATCACATAGGGCACTGGACATTCATAAAGGGCATGGGAATATTTATTGTTCAGGACAGTCAGATGCATTGCAGAACATCTAGCATCCCTGGCCCTCAATCATTATGACAGCCAAGAAACGCCCCCAGACATTTCCAAAATGCTCTTAGAAGGCAACACTGCCCATATTAAGAATCTCTGTTCTACCTGCCTGTATGAGTTAAGTCTTACCACAATAGTGCTGTGTAACTGTGGCAGCCATGAGAAAACACCCCGCAGACTCATTAGTATAATTGACCAATTAGCATGCTCTGAAATCTACTACCATGTTTGTGCCAAGGCTGTGTTACCCACTGGTCGCTCCCAGCCCATGGGAATGCTAAGGTGAACCTGTTTCTTGAAGGCTCCAGACACCTCTGGCAGGTGCCCTTGCCTGAGGCCACCCAAAAGCTTTCTTACACCTTCCCATTGACTCTCTTTCTTTCAGCTGGAGTCACACTTGCCTTGCCTTTGGACAGCTCTCCTAGCCCATAGCTCCCTCTGTATTTTCTCTCACGTAGGAATTTCCCCTACTAAAGAAACTCCTTGCACATTTTAGCCCATCTGGCATCTGTTTCTTGAAGGACTTGGAGCAACACAGTCACAAAGAATCCACAAAACCTCCATGGTATACTGCTGAGTTTATTGCTCATGTTTTGGAAGGAATGGGGGGTGGGACTAGAAAGTTCTACTGATCTTGGCTGGACGTGCTCCCATATCCAGGGGTTGACTGGCAGTTGATCTGGGATGACCTCCACTATGATGACTGGGGGACTCAGCTGTGATCCAGTGTCTCCATCCCCCAGCAGGCTAGCCCAGTCATGGTCTCATGGCAACCACACAGGGGCAAGAGAAAAGCCCAGCGTGTAAGCCATTTCAAACCTCTGTTTGCCTCAGATCAGCCACACCCACTGGCTGAGAGGATCATGTGGCTGAGCCCAGATTTAGACTTGGAAGGCCCTGAAAAGGAGCATGACAAAGGGTTGAGACATAGATAATCATGAAGAATGGACTACTTTTGTAACCACAATACCCATGCATTTTTCTTACAAGTCCGACTCTTTAACTCTTTCTCAGTTAAAAAAAAAAATCATAACTTCCCTTGCAATTTTCTATGATCATGTCCTTGTAAAGGATGATAGAGAAGAAATCTGAGATGCTTACCAAAGTCTCTGTATTTACCAAAAACCTTTAAGTCTAGTTATCCACATAAGGTCTTTAAACTGGAAAAGACTTTCATTACATTCACTGCTGAGTTAAGTTCTGTGCAAAGACCCAGGGCAACGGCTGCCAACGACAAAGATTACATCAGTTGCAGATAGCTAAAATACCTACATTTTCTGGCTGGGCACGGCGGCTCACACCTGTAATCCTAGCACTCTAGGAGGCCAAGGAGGGCAAATTGCTTGAGCTCAGGAATTCAAGACCAGCCTGAGCAAGAGTGAGAACCCTATCTCTACTAAAAATGGAAAAATTAGCCAGGCATTGTGCTGGAAGCCTATAGTCCCAGCTACTTGGGAGGCTGAGGTAGGAGAATCACTTGAACACAGGAGCTTGTGGTTGCTGTGAGCTAGGCTGATGCCATGGCACTCTAGCCTGTGCAACAGAGCAAGACTCTGTCTCAAAATCATCATCATCATCATCATCATCATCATCTACATTTTCTTTGTACATCAGAGCAATTTATTGAATTTTCAAACTCTTTCCATATAAAAGTTCAGAAGCTAGGACATTATTATTTTTCAAATAAATCAAATGATTTCAAAGTTATCACCATGATAACATCACTTACCTGTAGGCCAACATTCTTAAGTGGGAGGAAATACTGTTAGTTACAGGTCACTAGCCAGGAATTACCTCCAAACCTGGGTCCTCCTGTGGCTGTGGGCATGTGTATCCGCGTCATTTGCGACGTGTGTCCTTACAAAAAAATGAGTGGAGAAACACAGTTCCGGCCCACAGGACCTCTCACTGCTCCAAGCTTGTATGATATGTACCATTCTACTGAGATTGCACCACTCTGCTGTGTGACAAAATCAAATGTAGAGGGGATTTTGCCCCATTATTCATTCTTGTAAGAAAAATAATGCTTTATAATTTTGAAATTTTCTAAACCTACAGAAAAGTTTTAAGAACAAAACAGAGAACACCCATGTGATCCTCTTCTAGTTTCACCAGGTACTGACATCTTGCCTGCCCTGCTATAGCACCCTCTTTATAGTCATACCCACTTCTCCTTTGTCAGGTCAACCAAGGGGGGCGGGGTGCAGACACCAAGACATTTCATCCTGCAATGCTTCTCTGCGTCTCTCAGGAATGAGGCCACAGTCCCACTGTCAGAACAGCTGTTGGCACACCTGAAAAGACTCACCAAGAAGTTCAACACATGGTCTACATGAAATTTTTCCCAATCGTCTCAAATTTATGCTTTAGTTTTCTTTTAATCCAGATTCCATTACATTTCGTTGTTATATTTCCTTAACCAATTAAGTGGAAGAATTAAAAGTATATACATGTCCTTGTTAGCATAGTTTAAAAAAGAAAGAAAGAAAAGAAAGATAGGAAGAAAAGAAAAGCATTTGAATGCCTGGGTCTTACCCCAGAGCTGTAAAAACAAAATTTCCGAGGGTGGAGCCCTGGAGTCTGTTCTTTTCACTCTTACTAGGTGACTCTGATAAGAATTAAGTTTGGGGACCTCTGAGTTCTTCTTGAAAAGTCAGTTATCTTTTCAGAAGTCCTGTCTTTTTCTTCAGATAAACTAAACCACTTCAGTGAATTCTTGTGCCAACCACAACAAATTCTTGAGAGAACCATAGCCAATTCTCATTGATAGCCATTTCTTCTCTACCTGATCTAAGCCCTCCTCTCTAACCCCATCTTAGCATTGCACTTATTAAAAAGGCCTTGATCGATAGGCTTTGAAGGCCTAGCCATAGGCCTTACCTTGGACATTCTCTTTAATTCTAAACTCTGCTAATTCAGTGTCCTTAGAAATACTTCTTTATTAAATAGTTGAGGGAATTGGTTTGTTAAAATGTACATTCCTAGGCTCTCCTCCAGGCTCAAGAACATGGATTTTCATCTGCTACTTAAGTGGCTCTTACTCCCTTTTTGTGTTCACTCTGTGGACCTTGCAGCGTGAATGACTCCCAGTCAGCAGCTCAGTAAATGTCAGGTTGTGCTGTTGAATTAAATCATCACCCCTACAATGCCACCCACAAAACACAGACACCAACCTAACTTACATTCTCATCTTTCAACTCATCTCTCTCAGTGCTCCTATTTCACCAGTCCTCTCTAAGAAGAAAATACCTTACAAAGGCAAAAATTTCTTTTAAAAAAGAGAAGAAAATATCAGTTAATGTATCTTTAGATGGTCTCTAAAACCACAGAAACAGGCAACTTATTTCTGTATCATCCTGCCTTTCACTCCCCTTCTGACCAAATTCCCCTTTCAGTATTGACTCAAATTGTTTCTGAGTCTGGGCCTGACCTCCCAGTTGTAAGGGCACTTTATGGCCTCTTTTTTCTGTCTCTTTTTTTTCTTTTTGGTGGGTAGAGGGGAGCCCAGAGGAAAGATTATAGATTACAAAATCACAGCACTTTGATGCCAGTGTGCCACTGTGTACAAATTGTCCACCATGGAAGAAAAAGAATTTATTTATTATTTTAGATTTTCACTGTTTGCTCTGTTTGCTAAGTAACCTGATCTATTTGAAGAGCAAATATTCTCTTTTAAAAAATCACGTACTTTCTACAAAACTATGTTTTGCTGACATGGAAAGAACTTAATTGATATTTAAACTTCTTAATATAATTGTTGGTTAAACTATCTGGTGTCTCTTAGTTAAGGTAAAGAAGTACTGTAGAATCCAAATTTGCCTATGGGGAAGGATATAATTTTCTGTTTTCAGTTGATGGCAGAAAATAAATCTTACTCCATGATTCCAGTGATTCTTCTAGCGACTCCAGTGAAATCGGGAGGAAATATGCAATGGTCATCAGATGCGAAGAGAGAATGGCCATATCCTCTTTGCTTTGCTAGCAGAGGCCAGCATGTGGGTATAACACGGACTATTCTTGAATACATATTGGGAGTGAAAAACAGCCACTCTGACAAGGTAGGGATTAAATCATTGTTATCACTTTAAAAGTAGCCATCACTTTAGTGAGGGAAACTGATTATTCTTTGTGATAGATAATGCAGATATGGTTTTAAGAAAATGACTAAATGATGCCAAAGCAACCTTTTCTCTTTTACTTATTTTTTTTTAGTTGACAAGTAAAATTTGCACAGATTTATGGTGTAAGACATGATGCTTTGATACATATATACATATATATACAATGTATACATATATACATTGTGTATATATATACATATATACATGATGCTTTGATACATATATACATATATATACATGTATATACATATATACATTGTAGAGTGGCTAAATCAAACTATTTAACATACATACTATGTCACATACTTATTTTATGGTGAGAACACTGAAACTGCTTAGCTATTTTCACATTACGATGCATTAGTATTAACTGAGTCACCAAGATGTGCAATAGAGCTGTTGGACTTATTCCTCCTGCTTGACTGAAATTTTGTGTCCTTTGACCAACATCTCCCCAGTCCCCCAACCCTCTATCCTCTGGTAATCACCATTCTACTCTCTGTCTCTAGGTGTTCAACTTTTTTAGATTCCACATATAAGTGAGATCATGCAGGACTTGTGTTTATGTGCCTGGCTTAACATAATATCCTCCAGGTTCATTCATGTTGTCTCAATGATGGGATTTCCTTCTTTTCTAAGGCTGAATAGTATTCTAATGTGTATATGTAACATACTTTTGTTATCCATTCATCCCTTGATGAACACTTAGGTTGATTCCATGTCTTGGCTACTGTGAATAATGCTGCAATAAACACGGGACTGCAGATATATCTCTTAGTACATTCATTTCAAATCTTTTGGGTATAAACCCAAGAATGAGATCGATGGATCATATGATATTTCTATTCCTTTGCCCATTTTTTAAGCAAGTTATTTGTTTTCTTGCTACTGAGTTGAGTTCCTTATATACAGGGTGTCCCAAAAATCCCCCCTAAAGTTGTTATACATAAAGAAAATGGGAAATTGTAGCTAAATGTATCTTTATTTACAAAATTCTTATTTGGGAGGTAGCGCCTGTGGCTCAAAGCTGGTCCCATATACTGGAGACAGGGGTTCAAATCTGGCCCCGGCCAAAAACTGCAAAAAAAAAAAATCAAAATACTCATTTGGGACTTCTATTTTGGTTAGTACCCCCTTAACAGATTGTATGTTTTGCAAATATATTCTCCCATTCTGTGGGTTGTCTTTTTACTTTAATAGTTTCCATTGCTGTGCAGGAGCTTTTTAGTTTGACATAATTCCATTTTCTATTTTTGCTTTTGTTGCCTGTGTTTTGGCAGTCACATATAAAAAAAATTATTGCTGGGAGGCACCTGTGGCTCAAGGAGTAGGAGGCTGGCCCCATATACTGGGGGTGGTGGGTTAAAGCCGGCCCCAGCCAAAACTGCAGGAAAAAAAAGATCATTGCCCATACTAACCTCATGGAGCCATTTTACTGTATTTTCTTTTAGTAGTTTTATAGTTTCAGGTCTTACATTTAAGTCATTAATCCATTTTGAGTTAACTTTTATAAATGGTGTGAGATAAGAGTTTAATTTCACTCTTTTGCAATAGATACCCAGTTTTACCAGACATTTAATGAAGACATTGTCCAAAGGAACTTTCAAATAGCATCTTAAGAAACACCAGAACTAGGAAGTAGTGACATAAATATGCTGCTCTGGCCCACGAGACACAAGCATTTAAGCAGGAATTTTACTGTGGATTAACATGGCTGCAAATTCTTTGCTACTCTCCCCACTGAGTAAACAGTCTCGTGTTTATTGCAGCATTATTCACAATAGCCAATTATCCTCCTTTGAATTTGGGCTGCCTTTAGCGACTTGATTGACTAACAGAATGCAAAAGAAGTAATGTTCTGGGACTTCTGAGGCTAGGTCAGAAGAAGGCTGCAGCTTCTTCCTACATTTCTTATAACTCTTACTCTCAGGGATGTCAACAACTGTGTAAGAGGTTTGACCTCAGTGAGGTTGCCATATTGTGAGGAAGCCTACGCGTCCAACTAGCCACGTTGGGAGTGGAGGGAAGACAGAGATGGCCCACCAGCCCCAGCTATTCCAGCCCAGGTGCCAGTCATATGAGTGAAAAGAGCCATCTTGGACACTTCAGCCTCAGTAGATGAGATGTGGGAAAGAATCAGAGATCTTAGTGGATAGCCAGGAATAGCTATCAGCAGGAATAGCACTCCATTTGAGCTATCTCAACCATGTCCAACCATTAAGCCACCCCAGCTGGGGTCTGAGTCATTGTGGAACAGAGATGAGACCTTCTGCTGTATTCTGAGTTTCTGGCCTAGAAAATTAAGAGCATCATAAAATGTCTATTGTTTTGTGCCACTCTGTTTGGGTGTGGTTGTTGCTTTCTTTATGCCAGTTTGGCTTGGGGTGGTTTGTTGTACAGTAATAGACAACTGGAACAGGTTTTTCTCACTCACGAGTCTGTGCATTGCCTGGGGTGCTCTTTTTTAGGCTGTGGGGCAGCTGGGCTTGGTCAAGGTACAGGTTGGATTCAGATACACTCCTCTGTCTTTATTCTGGTGCCAGGCTGAATGGGCAGCATCTGTATACAGAAGTCCAAGTACAATTCTACAAAAACATTTTGATGTCTCTGCTTGCATCACATCCACTTACTCCATTGACCAAAAGTCACATGGCCAAGCTCAAAGTCAATAGGGTGGGTACGTATAGTCCTATCCAAGTAGAAGGAAGAAGGGAGGAGATACCTACTGAACAATATCTCTACCTGTCACAGAATTCAAGCATCAGATAGTGGTGGGGGTGAAGATGAGTGGGGTCAGGCTAGATCACTTTTAATGTATTTCTACAATTTGGCACTTATATACATTTAGAACACACAGAGAATACATATAAAAGTTGCTGGGAAAGTGTCTAATACAGAAATTAACTTTTTTTATTTTAATTTCCAAAAACCTACAAACAGGAGGCAAATAAATTTATGAAAAGACAAAAATAGTTACAAAAGAGTAAAAGGAAAAGGATCAAGAAAAGAAAGAGAGGCCAGGCATGGTGGTTCATGCCTGTAATCCCAGAACTTTGGGAGGCTGAGGCAGGAGGATCACTTGAGCCCAGGAGTTTGGAATACAGTGAGCTATGATGATGCCACTGCATTCTAGCCCAGGAAATACTGAAAGACTGTCTTAAAAAGATAAAAAGAAAAAAGAAAGAGGGAATGGAGGAAGAGAGGGAGAGAGGAAGGTAGGGAGGAAGGAGGCAGAAAGTGAAACCCTTTCACAGAGAGATATGGTAGCATTACCAGCTGTTGCTCAGAAACCAGGAGAGAACACCTGTTTCTTGGTTTGCCTCACAAGTAGGCTAAGAGGCTACAGGGCAGCCAATCCCTGAAAGAGGCCCAAAACCTCTTCCCAAGGAGAGGTTTTGCTGATTCAATGGCAGATATATTTGGCATGGGATAAAGCACTCCCCAAAAAAGCTCCCCCCAGGCACCACACTTATCATGGAGTTCCCCACTCCTAGTGGAGGGTTAAGTATTAAAACAGCTCTGGAGGGCACAGGAACAGCACAGAAAGCTGTGGGCAGCAAGCAGAGCTGGAGCAAAGGAGATTCAGAAAGGCTATAGGAGGGAGTGGTGCCTGAACTGGGACTGGAAGAAGAGGCAAAAAAAAAAAAAAAAATTGTGGGAACAGGACACAGTTGTGTTTTTGTTGGGTGCAGAGAGGACGCAAGGCTGAAGAATAAGCTGAGGCCAGGTCAGGGCAGGCCTTCAGCACGAGGATGAGGAACACATTCTTAACACAGTGGGAACCACTGAAGGCTTTTGAACAAGAAGTGATATGAAGAAATTGTCCTCCAAAATCATTCTTCTATGTCTCTTTAGTAACATAAGCATAGTTAACAATTTTTAACCGGGTGCATGCCTGTGCAAAATAAAAATTACATTTCCTAACTTCTTTTGCAGCTAGGTGTGGTCATTTGACTCAATTCTAGTTAATGAAATATAAAGGAAAGAATGCACATAGCTTTTCGAAAGTGCTCTTTCTTACAGGGAGAAGGCATGCCTTCACTGCTCCTTTTTTTTTTTTTTCCCTGCTGCATAAAAGATGAGCGTAATCCTAACATGTATATTACTCATTAGAAAGATTAGCCTGGGCAAGGCAAAAAACAGGATGGAACAAGTCCCCCATTAGAGATGGGAAAACTAAGGAACTAAGGAGAAGAACATTTCAGTAGCCAGAAAAGAAATGAGGAAATAAGAAATGAGCCAGTGGGAATGGATGGGAGGGGGAGATGTGATAAATATTTTGAAAGGAATACGTCTGTGGCCCTTGGCAAGTCATTGGATGTGACAGACACTACAGAGAAGAATCAGAGGTCACTTTGAAGTTTCACACGAAGGTGACCAGTTCAATGATATTAACAGAAACAGGAAGGAGAGTAGGAGGATTGAGAGAGGTGACCATGAGTTTGGTTTTGAACATGTTGAGTTGAGATGTCTGCAGGATGTTCAGTGGAGATGTAAAGCGGGTGATGGAAAGGGGTTTCTGGAGCATGATCTGAGCGTGCACAGAAGTAGTCAAAACAGTCTGTGTCTGCAGGAATTACTCTTTCTTCCGTGCACCCAGAGAAATTGCATCCTGGAAAACCAGATAATACAGTTTTTCACCTGACACTACCCCCTTCCTCCCACAAAAACAAACAAACGAAAAACTCTACAAACAATAACCTATGTCTGGTTGGCTTCAAGTAATCAAATCCTCACTATCTCAAAATTTGGACAGCTCCTTAAAGTTTCTTATGAAGGCATTTTGACTTGCACAAACACCTGCCATGAATGTTTTAAGATGACTCCTATTCAGCATGAAATCTATCGTAAATTGCCATCTACTTTAATTCAGATTAGCCACACTTAAGATTTGCCCTTCATAGAAGCCTTGAAAGAAAATTTCCTTTCAAAAGCAGGATGAGAAAATATAAAAATATAATAAAGGTGAACACAGTAAAACGACCCAGCAAGAGGTTTCCCTTACATCAAGTAACAAGAGCACATATTAAACAAAAGATAAAGAGGAAATCGATAGAGCATGAACAATAAAGAACCACCTTTCAAACTGGCTAAATCATTGACTGTGCTGCTTATGCGCCCGGACTGGGGTCGGGGGATGGAAGAGGTTAAAATCCAGTGGCTTGTGTGTTTTCAGCTGAGGTTATGTGGCAGAAACCAACTGAAGTGGTGGCGTGACAGCTCTGTTTCATCTAGAAGAGTTTCGGGTCTTCAGCACGCTTGCAGCCGACGACCCCAGCCTCATCAGCCAAACCACACGCCTAGGGTCATCCAGGTGCTCTCGGTGGCGCGGCCTAGGTTCTGGGTCTGGTGCCATCGCCAAGTCCCCTTTCACTTAGGATAAGCTTTGTTAGAGCCCTTAAAGAGCACGTGATAAGGCTTTTCTTATCTATCCCTCCCTTCCTCTCTCCTTCCTTTGTCTCAGGGCTGGGCCTGTACTGGGCACTATGCGTCCTTTACTGCACGAACCCCCACAGGACCTCTCGAAGAAAGAATTTTACGCAGGAGGAGAACACTGCGGAAGGATCGCCTGGGTCTTCTGATCGCACGCGCCCCTTAGCTGGAGAGGCCGCCGAGCTCTAGGGCAGACCGCCGGGCCACTCGCAGCGGGAAAGCACAGACCCTGGAGGGATGCCCTCCCCTCCCCCAATCCCCAGGCAGGGAACGCCGCTGAATTCCACATTCTAACCTGCCCTCTGACTCCGAGGGCTCAGACCTCAGACCACCAGGAGAGGCCCCGGGAGATGCCAACAACCCCGGGCCTCCCTTGAAGCAGCGCCTTCCCGCGGTCATCCCGGAGCCGGTTTCCGTTAGCCCGGCCGGGAGGCGGCTGCCAGAGCTAGGATTAGGCGGGCGCCGCCAGCGCCCTGG
>NW_003852419.1:21924492-21937399 GCF_000181295.1 Otolemur garnettii
GGGGCGGGGCCAGGCTTCCCCTTGCTCCCACCCTCCTTCCCTGCGAGTCTTCCCGAGCTGCTCCGCGTTGCATCATCTCCAGACGGCGGCTTCTCGGGAAGGGCTAGGCGCTGCGGTCTCATTCGGCCCTGGGTGCTCTGTTAAGCCTCTCGTCGCCCTTTCCGCACCTGCTACTGCACCAGGCTCGAGACTCCCGGGAACTGCTTCCCAGAGCCGACGGGACGCAGCTCGTTCCAATCCATTCATTGACAGTCCAGTCTTTTTCCTGAGCCTGATTCTCTTGCCTCCTCCAGCTCAAAATCCTGGGCCAAGCCATGGAGAAAAGCAGCGAGACCAACGGTTACCTCGACAGCGCCCAGGCCGGGCCTGAGGCGGGGCCCAGCGCACGAGGGACAGCGGCGGGACGCGCGGGGCGCTGCGCCGGCTTCCTGCGGCGCCACGCGCTGGTGCTGTTCACCGTGTCTGGAGTGCTGGCGGGCGCGGGCCTGGGTGCGGCCCTGCGCGGGCTCCAGCTGAGCCGCACGCAGGTCACCTACCTGGCCTTCCCCGGCGAGATGCTGCTCCGCATGCTGCGCATGATCATCCTGCCTCTGGTGGTCTGCAGCCTGGTGTCCGGCGCCGCCTCCCTGGACGCCAGTTCCCTCGGGCGTCTGGGCGGCATCGCCGTAGCCTACTTTGGCCTCACCACGCTAGGTGCCTCCGCGCTCGCCGTCGCTTTGGCGTTCATTATCAAGCCGGGGTCCGGTGCGCAGACCCTGCAATCCAGCGACCTGGGGCTGGAGGAGGCCGGGCCTCCTCCAGTCCCCAAAGAAACCGTGGACTCTTTCCTCGACCTGGCCAGGTAACACTCGTCACCTAGCCGAGGGCTCAGGGAAGATGTCAGTCTCCAGTGCCCTTAAGATCATGCACACATAACATTCATATACTCCTAAGAGTTAATTCTTATTTGGCTGTTGGTGGTCTTTAACATTTTTAAAATATCAAAATAACGTCTGGAGTCTTTGCATGCTGACCACACCTTTGCAAACAGCTGGGACAGACAGGACAATCTCAAGAGCAGGGCCACATTTAGGTGGTCGTGTTAGAGAAGAGTCAGCTGTCCCACCTGAGCTAGATCCTTGTACCCTAGCACTGCCTTCCCCAGGAAAAATGCTCCGTCTATGTCCCATTATCATTGCCCCGTTTTCTCCCAAGGTGCCCAAAAGCTTCTGGAAGCATTGGTTAAATTTTGCCTGTCCTTCATCCTGTTTGCATTCTGTGGCTTTCTCTGTTTCAGTCCTGGGCTGCAAAGAAGCTGGCAGTTCTCTGATGAGCTGTCAGTGTGTCAGCCAGGGATAGCAGGACTGGGGTTAGTTGTGTGGGACCAGTCACCCAGAAATTTGCCTCTCCTGGGGGATCAGGACAGGTTGCTGTCCAGCCCAGTCAGGACTACCTCAGAGTATCCTGTTTCAAGGGCTTTCTTTGTGGGGAGGGGTGAGTTCTAGAGGGGAGAGAGAAGCATCTTGGCTTAGCTTTGCCTGCTTTTTGTCACTGTTAGAAGTTGCATTTCATCCCTTCAGATGAAATAGTGTAGTTTTGTGTGAATTACCCACATATAGTGGTTTCTCCTTTAGCCCAAAGTTCATAGGTAGGAAAACTGCTGCCTGGAGGCATTAACTGATGTAACCAAGTTCAGCAGAGTCCAGCTGGCTCCCCCTCTAGGTTTCTGATAGTTCTGGATTCTGAGTCTTGGAGGTATATTTTGTCTTGAGTCATTGAGGCAAATTTCCTCTTTGCTCAGGCTGTGAAAAACAGCAAACCCTGGCAAAGTAAATTGCCTTTTCCACTGTTTTCCATCTTTGCTCCTGGAAAATATGATGACTGTCTGCCACTTAAGAGAGTAATTTAAAACAGCCAAAAAAAAAAAAAAATCTGATGAGAGGGTTCATAAGTTCTTGCCAATAAGACAGGTGGGAGTGGCCTATTAGGACTTTGATGGGATCCCAGCCTCTATTCTGTATCTGGCAGCTTGATACTTGGAATCTTTAGAGATTTTTTAAATTTGGTGACTTTTCAGTGGGTGCTGAAAAAAAATCTATTGAAGTTGAGGGCACCGTTGACTATTTCAGGAAATCATTCCACTCTTACAGGGAGGGGAGGCAGTTGGGGGGTTAACTGATTCTTTTTTTGCAGGGATCTGTGGTCCAGGGAGGGAATGTGGATGTCCCTCTGCCTGCTGGTGGCACCCCATCGAAAGCCTCAATAGCATTCTTTTATCTCCCAAAGGGAGGGGCAGGGAGGTTAGCTCATTATCACCTGTCTAACTTCAGGTAAAAACCCCTTCAGCTCCTGCTTCTGAAGTGAATGCCAACGCAGTATCACAGCTTTGCGGTCAGTGTAGGTGCAACTTTTCAATGACCTGGGCTGCACTTCCATGGGAGGGCGAAGAGAAGCTTTGTCATGGCTTGTTAGGAATAGGTAGTGTTTCCTAATGCTTCCAAAAGCCAATTCCATTTAATCAAGCAGCTCATGGATGAAGCAGAGCAGGTGGTATATCCTATTTTATGACCGAGGAAACTGAGGCAGATTAAGTGATTTGTTCAAGGTCATGGAATAGTTTATGAGAAGAGGAGTTAGAAGAACTAACTGCCCCCACAGTTTAGGGCTCTCTCTGTTTCTCCTGCGGTCTTTCCCCCCACCCTCTGCCACAGTCAACATGCTATAGTAATAATGTCACATTCCTAGTCTAGTATGACTGTCTCAGAAATGTTTTCTCTGAGCCAAAAGAGGAACCAGGTAAGCGTATGACTGGTCAGGGCACATGTCCACTTCCTCTAACCAGGGGTTGAGGGTAAGCTCCCTCAGTGAAGGAAGGCGTGTGCACCTGTTCAGGTTTGGGTTTATGCAGAGCAGCTTATGAAAGGAAATTGAGTTTTGAGCCAAATGGAAGTGCTTACTGGGTCTGGGGAGTCTCAGGTCAAATTACTTCCTTCAGGGAAATCTTATGGATGCCGATTTCCTGTGACTCTGGGCATGTTCTTTGGAAAAGGCAGGACCTGGTCCTCTCTGCCCTGTGGGCATGGGAATGAAATGAGATTCTGTCAGCGAACACCTCAGTTATCCAGCAGGCCCTTGTCTGGTAACGGCTTAGAATTTAAACACCTGGAAGAGTGAAAGAAGTCTCTGATGTGTCAGCATAGCTGCTGCTAGGGCCTGTGCCAAAGTCCACGCCCTTTCCACGTGGGAGAGTGGATCCAGAACTCCTGCTGAGTCTCCTGCAGGGTCTCTTACCATGATTTCTAATTTATTTTTTGAAGTGGGACCTTTGGCTGAACACGGTGTCTCATGCCTATAATCCTAGCCCTCTAGGAGGCCGAGGTGAGAGCTCAGGAGTTGGAGACCAGCCTGAACAACAGTGAGACCCTGCATCTACTAAAAATAGAAAAACTAGCCAGGCACAGTGGCAGGTGCCTGTAGTGTCAGCTACTCGGGAGACTGAGGCAAGAGGATCGCTTGAGCCCATGAGTTTGAGGTTGCCACAACACTCTACCCAGAGCTACAGAGTGAGACTCCATCTCAAAATAAATGAATAAATAAATAAATAAGGACTTCAAGTCAGAAATGAAGTTAGCAGGCATTCATTGTGTGTGTTTAAATTCGGAATGCTATTGCTGAGTGGTTTGATTTCCCATCACCCAATGGATTGGAAATGACAAAGTAGAATGGAGAGTTGGGATGGGAAGGCTGAAGCTGGGAGCACTGAGCGGTGACCGTTAACTGCAGCTGGCAGGTGAAAGAATCACAGATTCCCTAAGCAGTCTAGAAATCCACGCCTGGGAACCCAACACAGCATAGGGATTTGGAACTCTGTATGACCCAAGGGATTTTCTCATGGGTCTTCATCCACCATGAAATAGTTTTCGCACCAAAAAGACAGAAACAGGTTCTCAGGAAAGTAGTCATTCTGGAACTTCTTAGTCCCTAGCAATGCTTACCGGTTGTGGAGCATATCTAACTTTTCTGTTCCTTGATTTTCTCATCCTTAGGATGGATAAATTATGATAAAGGATCATAATCATGATAGTACCTACCTCATAGGGATATACTGAGAGTTAAATGAGTTGTATCTGGAAAACTCTTAGAATGGGGCTGGTCCATATATACTTGCTCTTGTTATAAATGAAGCAATATGACTGAGTGATTGGATTTTTCCAGTTCATATGAGCAAATGGGAACAGCCCTCTTCCCACAACCTGAATAAATAAGGGCAAATGGGGAAAAAAGGAATGTTTAGGAGAGCTTAAGATGAGTTGGAGCTAATGTAGTCTTTACTTATTTTAGAGATAGGGTCTCACTTTGTTGCCCAGCCTAATGGCAATATCATAGCTCACTATAACCTTGCTGCCTCATTCTCCAGAGTAGCTGGGACTACAGGTTCATGCCCCATGTCAAGCTAATTAAAAAAAAAAAAATTCGACTGGTCTTGAACTGTTGGCTTTAAGCAATCCTTCTGCCTCGGCCTCCGCATAGTGCTGGGATTACAGGCCTGAGCCACATCACATGGTTGAGTCGTCTTTAGTCTATTGGGAACCACATGTCATCTGGTGGAGAAGTGAACAGGGGCTATGGTTGGAACTAATGCAATCATATTATGGGAAATTTGGAAAATGGGAGGAAAAGTCAAAACTAAACATGGAAGAGCCTTCCCTTCTGAAATGGGGCAAAAGGATTCCCAGACATTTCAGTTTCTTTTTCTTCTGCCTTACATGCTTATGGTCTCCAAAGTTCACTTCCGTTTTCTTCAGCTGTAACTTGAAGGAATTGAGGCTACCAGCTTCTTACATTCCTTTGGACTCTAAAATTTGTAGTTTTCAAATGAAGAACCAAAGGCTTAACTGCCAGTGAGGCAGGTAGGGCAGCTTATGGGCCCACTGCTCCCACCTGCACTGGCAGTCAGAAGAGTAGTCCTGGGCCACTGCTTTTGCATCAGTGTAGCAGGTTGCTGGCATGTACATGGTGAACACATTAGGATTTTGTCTGTTGCCTGGTTGGTTTTTTAAGCTTTTTCTTCCTTGTGCTCATTTAAAAAAAAAAAAAAAGCAATCAGTGAACCCATCCTTTCACAGAGGGTGGTGTGGTTGATTTACCTTCCTCCCCAAGGACTGCTATGAATACATATAGTCCTTCTCAAGCTACAAAGAACACATTTCTTGAGTAGGTGTGAAGAAACGTGTCAAAGACTGGGATCTAATATTAGCCCAAGTCAAGGGTATGAGTTATGAATAATTTCTTTTAAATATTGGCCATAGTAGGTTATTTTAACTATGCCTATGTCTCTCACTTCTGTAGGCAGGATGAAGACTCTAAGCACATCTAAGAGGGATCCAATTTAATAGAAGTTTCTCAGTCTAACTAGTCACTAAAGCAGGAAAAAAAAAGCTTTTAACTATTAAAAAAATATTTTTAACTCTTAGGAGAACCCTCGAATAATTTAGAGACTGAAAATAGGGCGCAAACCCTGGGAGGTGGCGTGGGTGGTGATTAAGAGCAGACACTGAGGCCAGCTACCTGTGTTTAAACCCCAGCTGTACCACTTACTAGCTGGATGTGGATGAGTCATTTGGCTTGTCTCAGTGTCCTTATCAGTAAAATGAAGTTAATAAGAAGCTAGAATTCTTATTGTTATTGTTATATTTGAGTCCCTTGCTATATGCTAGTGTGTCCCAGCCTCTTGAGGACAGCTGAGAGCTACTTGATACAGATCATTAGGTCATTATTAACCTGATTTCTCCAAAAGTTCTCCACTGCAGGGGGTCTAGCCCTCCCCTTTCAGTCTGGAATCTAAATCTGGTATATCCCTCTTCGACTTCCAGCCTCGTGGGTGTATACCAGGATCTGAAAGGGTATATCCCTGTTAACTACCTCTAACAATAAACACTAAGAATAATAAAGATGTATCAGATGTACATACTGTTCCATACCCTGTTCTGAGGAGTCTTTGAACTTATAAAAGCAAATACTTCTGGGGAAAAAAAAACCTTAATAAAAGTAAATTGTTTACATTCTTCCCTTATAAAGCAGGGAAATATATACTGCCCTTGACAATAGGATAAGAGAACAAACAGTATCAGATGTATAAAGAATGTTTTTGAAGTTGGCTATTGCGTGACCTACATGAGTCTGTGCAGAACCTCTAGTCACAGTTCTACATTTGCAAGCTCAGCCTCTGCTCATACCAGTTTTTGTGTTCAAGTAATGTTTCCAAAGAGTCTTACAGCACTGACAAGGCTTGTTGTTGATTTTCTCCCAGTTTGGTTTGACTTGGGTCTCTGGGCTTAGTAGTATGATCTTGGGGGTTTTGCACACGTTTTTTACTTTGACCTATAATAAGAAATTATATTCTGGCCGGGCACAGCGGCTCATGCCTGTCATTCTAGCAATTTTACATTATGACTTCCATACACATACAGGCCCCCCACCACAAACACAAACTGAAACACAAGTTCCATCAAAGAATATTTTATATTTATTTATTTATTTATTTGAGACAGAGCTTCAAGCTGTCACCCTCGGTAGAGTGCCATGGCATCACAGCTCACGGCAACCTCCAACTCCTGGGCTTAAGCGATTCTCTTGCCTCAGCCTCCCAAGTAGCTGAGACTATAGGTGCCCGCCACAATGCCCAGCTATTTTTTGGTTGTAGTTCTCATTGTTTGGCGGGCCCAGGTTGAATTCGAACTTGCCAGCTCTGGTGTATATGGCTGGCACCTTAGCCACTTGAGCTACTGGTGCCGAGCCCAAAGAATACTTTAAATGTGATACATGCTGATATTGAATGTAGTTCATCTTTTCTTAAATTCAATAGAAGCATTTACTGGTTGAACAAACTGGTCAACATACAGAGGTCATCAGCATAAAGAACTAGGCTTACTGTACAGATACATGCATGTGGTATGTGTCTGGTCTATGAAAACGAGGTCAACTGAGGGATATGGTCAGTGTAGGGAGGTGGTCAACTATGGAGGTTCTACTGTGCTCATTAAAGCCAATAAACTGATTTTGTGGGGTCCTAATGTTTGAGGGATTTTGACTTAAAGCATTTGTTGTACTATGTAATTTAAGTAGGTATGTCAGGATCAAGCAACAGAAAAAGGAAATACTTGTGAACTTGAATGAGATGAAGAGCTCTGTGGTTAGAAACACCCTAACACCCAGTGAAATTGAGTGACGTGCTGAGGCAAGCAATATAAAGACCCTTTGGTCCTCCTGAATCCAGACTCTGGACTTCAAATCTCTACATCTGTATGGATGACGGCACTACCCAAATGTGGCTGTTTAAATTTAGTTCGTTTATCCTGGAGACCAGTTAGGGGATTAATAAATAAGTTTCCAATGGACGCTGCTGGTATAGATGAAGCAGAAATGGGGGATGTGTCAACTCAATGACTAGACATGGGTGTCCATGTGCTAAATGAGAGGACGAGACTGGGCCAGCTCTGAAATCCTTTTCAGTCCCTCAGTTTGAAAGCCCATGCAGTTTTTGTGTGATCTGAGGAGTTCTAAGAGGCAAAACTACCTGAGGAGCAGCCAATCCTAGATTTCAGGAGTCCTCAGGAGAAGGAAAGAGCCAGAGTTTGCTGCCAGCATCTGTTTGAAAGCCACGGGAGAGAAGGAAAGGAGAGAACAAAGAGATGTTTTGCATTATGCAGGCAGCCTCAGCTCCTCACCCTTGATGACATGACAGCAGCAGGGAACTGCTGCTGCGCCTGGTCTGTGGCAGCCAGTGGGGCCAAGTGAAAGGAGGATATTTTGTGTGGGTGCGTCAGCTCCCTGCTCCTTCCTAGCTTGATACGGAGAGTTAAGCTATATGATCTAAACCAGTGTTTTTCAACCTTTATCTCACAGCACACTTGAACCTATAGTAAAACTTCATGGCACACTTAAATTATGTTGATCCAAAAAAAGGAAAAAGGCTCGGCACCTGTAGCTCAGTGGCTAGGGCATCGACCACATACACTGGAGCTGGCGGGTTTGAACCCAGGCCTGGCCTGCCAAACAACAATGACAACTACAACAACAACAACAACAACAAATAGCCAGACATTGTGGTGTGTGCCTATAGTCCCAGCCACTCGGAAGGCTGAGGCAAGAGAATTGCTTAAACCCAAGAGTTTGAGGTTGCTGTGAGCTGTGACGCCACAGCACTCTACCGAGGGCAATATAGTGAGACTCTGTCTCAAAAAAAAAAAAAAAAGTTAAAAAAAGAATATATTTACTGTGCTTTGAACTTCTTTCAAAAATAATTTAATTAATATGTAAAAATTTTCAAAATGGTTGATAATCACTGATCTAAATAGGTCAAGTCATCCCATTGAATCCATATGGATTTTTTTGGTTAGAAAATCTCCAATTATCACTGTATCTTTTAAACTTTTAAAACAATTTTGAGGTATGATTTGCATACAAGAAAATGCACCCATTGTAGCTATACATTTCAACAGTTTTGACAAATGGATAACTCAGGACACTACCACCACAGTCAAGATACTAAACAATTCCATCACCCATGATTTTTCTCAGCAACTCTGGCCTCAGATAGGTAATCTGCTTTTATTGCCATAAGTTAGTTTTGCTTTTTCTAGAGTTATATATCAATGGAAGCATTTGGGACGTACTTTGTCTTTGTTTGCTCAGTGCAGTCTTGCTGAGATTACCTGTGTTGTGTATATGAGCTGATTTCTTTACTGTCAAGTGGTATTTTATTGTATGGATTTTGTCATAATCTGTTTATCCAGCTGTTGTAGATAAGCTGTCCTTTGTGCAAGCATATATTTTAATTTCTCTTGGGTCAGTATCTAGGAGTAGAATGGTAGTTGGGTAGTTGGGTAGTTGGGTCTAATGGTAAGTGTATGTTTATCAGAAACTGTCAAAACGTTATGTTCTTAGGAACTTGATTTTTTTAGGGGGGGCAAGAGTTGTTGTTTTGCCTCTAATATTTTCTGTACCCACTCCCCAGTTCCCACTGGATTTTGTAGACTAGATATGGTAGACAGTCTAAAAACAGGCCAATGTTCTAGAAGTTGTGGGTTAGGGTTAGGGTTCATTCTGGGTAAGGTGGTACTGGGTCATATTTAATGATAAAAAAAACCCAGGCAGGATGGATAGAAGGATTTAAACAAATAGTGTTGTGCTTTTTGGAAGAGAGCGCGGGAAAGGCTGTGTTTGTACCAGTTGAGGAAACAACTAATTCCTAAAGGATTCAAGGTGTTTACAGGAAAAATTGTTCCCTGTGGCCAAGGTGGAAGGCTTCTAACCCAGCTCTTTTCTTAACTTTCCTGTCCTCGTAGAGAGAGAACCCGAGGCCAGCTTGGTCTGAGAACTACTGAGAGTTTTCATGTGGTAGATACACAACAAAGAAACCTTGGCACAGGGCCCCTTTCTGCTTCTGACTAGTATAGCAAATGGAAATGAGATACCAGACCTAGCCCGCAAGACTGAAATATATAAGGAAGTTGCTTTGTAATGAAAATAATAAGCAAATATACATTGTTACTCATCTATATGCTAAAAACTAGCCAATAAACCAATATAAGTTGCTAGTCTGTTTCTACCTTTTTTAAAAGTAAATGTTTCTGTGATAAGAATCAAACTTCTGATCACAATTTTGCAACAATAAATTCTGTTAAAGATTACTTTTTTCTTCTTAAATGCAGGCATGTACTTGCAGGTATTCTCTAAGATCATTCATAGCAATTCAAGTTTTATAGACAAGTTTGGAGAATGCTGTGCTGCAGTCTCTAATGCTGGCAATCTTTTGAGAGTACCCCAAGTGTTCTAATGAAGTCATTTTTGCATCTCATTAACTTTGTTGATTGGTGTATTAATTATCTATTGCTACATAACGAATTACCACAAATTTAGCAGCTTGAAATCCCATACATTTTTTTATCCCACAGTATCTCTGAGGTCAGAAATCCAGGCACAGCTTAGTTGGCTCTTCTGCTTCTGAGGGTCTTGCAAGGCTGCAACTAATGTGTCAACCAGGGCAGGGATCTCATCTGAAGGTTCAACTGAGGAGGGATTCACTTCTAAGGTCATGCGGCTGTTGGCAGAATTCAGTTCCTTGAAATTTGGACTGGGATCATTAGTTCCTTGTTGGCTATTGGCTAGAAGCCACCCACAGTTTTTTGTCACGTGGACCTATCCAACATAATGGCTTGCTTCATCAAAACATACAAGCCCAGAAAATAATAAGAGTTAGCTAGCAAGATGGAAGCAGCAATTTTGTGTAACCACATCGTGGATGTGACATCCCATCACCTGCATTCTGTTAATTAGAAGCAAGTCATAGGCCTCACCTACACTCAAGGGGGATGACATAGAGGTGGTGAACAACAGGAGCCCATCTTAGACTTTGCCTGCCACAGCTGGGCTGCCGCCAGACCTGCTTTCCTCTGAAACCCAATGCACTGCAAATAGTTGCCCAGAGACTCTATTGCTAGGTGAACAACTCAACCACAGAAGTAAGAATTAGTGGATCAGTCTGGAACAAATTGTAAGGGATAATTCAACTCTTATTCTTCTAGATTTACTTTTCTTTCAGAAAGTGGGTAGAACAAATGTACTGTCAGCTAGAAAGTGATTTCTTATATATCAAGACCAGCATCCTACACAGAAGTGGACCCAGAGGAGACTCTCCATAAAAATGATTTGCCTGTTGGGCTCAATCAGCTGTATTGCCCTCCTTTTACAACAAATGTTTTATAATAGCCTCCATTCTAAAGTGAAACCTATAAATAGCATTTACCTGTCCATATAATTTTAAAACATTAATATGACTTAATATAAAAGACAAAACAAAAAGAATTATAATAAAAACAATGTGATTCAATATGTAAATCCTCTAAAATAAAGTGGTTGGAAGCTTGCTCCTGAGTTTAGAATTGCCACAAATGAGATACCTATAAAGGCAGATTGATACTTGACACTGCAATGTGGAATTAAGGACTCAGATACTTCAACTTGTCATGGGTGGTATGATTTTCCAGGAAGGTGAACAATTCTTGGAAATGTTCTGAACAAAACAAAAAAATCACCCTCTAATTTACACAGTGGTTGCATTTTTAGAAAAAAATCAGTGTATGTTCAAACTGTGCAAAAAAAAAAAACCCTCATTTTGGAGTTAGTCTAGGTCAGGTGACTTTCAATGTTATCCACATGTACGTTATGCAGGACATGTGAGGGCCTTGAGACAATTCATTGTACAGGACGTTGCTGCTCTTTGCAGTACAAATGTCTGGCCCCTAGCACTTCCCCACCCACTCTTCCCCAGTTCCAGGAACACTCTCAACTTTTTTTTCTTTTTGGAGACAGAGCCTCAAGCTGTCACAGTGGGTAGAGTGCCGTGGCATCAACTCCTACACTTAAGTGATTCTCTTGCCTTAGTCTCCCAAGTAGCTGGGACTACAGGCACCTGCCACAATGCCCGGCTACTTTTTGGTTGTAGTTGTCATTGTTATTGGCAGGCCTGAGCTGGATTCAAACCCGCCAGCTCTGGTGTATGTGGCTGGCACTTTAGCCACTTAAGCTACAGGCGCCGAGCCCGCTTTCTAATTATTTTGACAATAACGCCCTTGGATTTCACAGATGGGTGGTACCACTCCACAGTAAAGTTAAGTGGGGCTTAACCTCTAAGTCAGCAGTTCTCAACCTGTGGGTCACGACCCATAGGAACTGTATTAAAGGGTCACAGCATTAGGAAGGTTGAGAACCACTGGTCTAGGTAAAAGGAGCAATGCTGTTACATGGTTTGGTTGGATACAGTTAATCCTAAATGTCAGGGAGCTGTTGTGATCCAGCAGCACAGGTGCACTTGGCTTCTTAGAGCAAGCAAAAGACCACAGTATCTGCTGGGGGTGCAGAGAGAGAGAGCATCGCGTTAGGCCTTTAGCAATGGACATCATAAAGCTGACATTAGCACAGTGAATTTTAAGAATACTGATAAAATGCTTTCTTTTTCAACAGAAACTTGTTTCCCTCGAATCTTGTGGTTGCAGCTTTCCGGACGGTAAGGCTTGATACTTTGCTAAAGATACGAGACTTTGATATGGGAGATGTGGAAATCATTACTATAGAGTTAGGCAAGGTAGAAGGGGGGGGATAGTGCTGGTAACAAAACTTGGTAACGTTGGCCTAAAGTTTTATTGAGGGGTACATGGAGTAAAAAGACAATAACAACAAAAAAGACTGAACAAATACAACTTGTTTCCCTGGTTCCCAAATTATTTTACATCACCTAAGAAATACCGTCAAATCACATTTGGGGGGTGTCTTAAATATTGTAGAAATTTTTTTTAATGTTTATCTTTTTTTCTGATTATAGAGGTAAGAAAAAAAATTACCTTTATTTTGTAAAGTAATTACAAAAATTACTACCTCGAGTGACTTATTGTTGACATTTTGATACACCTTCTTAGTTTTTTCTGTACGTGCGTACATTTTTAAAGAAGCATAAACACATCATTAGTATGTACACATACTAACATATTGCTTCTATTTTCTCATGTCAGTAAATACCCTCCTGTATAATGTTATGGTTTAGAGTGTTCTGCTGCATGAGTACAACATAATTTTCCTCTGTCATTATTTTCCTTGTTGATGGACATTCATGCAGTTTTTGGTTTTCCACTAATTTTTTTTTTATTTTTTTGCAATTTTTGGCTGGGGCTGGGTTTGAACCCGCCACCTCCAGTATATGGGGCCAGCGCCCAACTCCTTTGAGCCACAGGCACCACCCAGGTTTTCTTCTATTTTTTTTTTATTTTTTTATTTTTTATTTTTTTGAGACAGAGCCTCAAGCTATCCCCCTGGGTAGAGTGCCATGGCATTACAGCTCACAGCAACCTCCAACTCCTGGGCTCAAGCAAGT
>NW_003852419.1:21937476-21944325 GCF_000181295.1 Otolemur garnettii
TGTTTGGCGGGCCCGGGCTGGGGATTCGAACCCACCACCTTAGATGTATGTGGCTGGCGCCTTAGCCGCTTGAGCCACAGGCGCCGAGCCTTCTATTTTTAATAATGATGCAAGTAACAGTCCTGTGGCCATTCTTCACACAGAAAAGGAATACAAACTTACATAATCTAATTTGTAAGTTACATATTATGTAGACTTACATAATCTAATTTGATTGCTTTTATAAGTAGTTTTCTGCTTCTACTTATAACCTCTCTTTTTTTTTAAACTGCATGTGAGCACAGGATTGTGTGTAGAGTGTGAGATAGGAGAAACAAGTAGATTTATGGGGCTTTTAATGCCAGTCACTGAGGGGGTTGAGCGTGGTTTATTTCCCTGCCACCCTTGATCAGGGGACAGCTGAACATCTCCACCTTTTTGTAAACTCAATAAGTCAAAGCTGAGAGAAGCCAGAGCTCATCACAGGCAGGCACAAAGCAGGCCTTCAATCTGGACATCCTGGCAGGCTCCTCCTGACGCCTCGGGGCCAGGTGCCTTGGAAAGGGTCAGGAAGGACAGTGTTCTAACAGATTCCACCCAACAGCAGGTGGAGATGCCTGTGTGCGCTGTGCAGAAGCACGTGAGGTCAACCACAGGACCAAAGTTGGAGAGATGTCTCCCTTCTGATAAGTCGATTTCCCACAAGACTCAGCCAGAAAATGCCACCTTGCCTCATGCCCCTGGCTTTGCAGAGTGGAGGCTCAAGCCAGATTAGAAACAGATGCTAAAATACAGTCATGCTCAAATAAGTTCTGGAACAAAGGGGGACATAAATAAGTGAATGAAAATAAAATGGCACAGTGAAAAGTGAACTTGGCCATTATGGAATTACTGCCAGGGTTATTCAAATAATGAGGTATTAATATCAGGCTGTTTTGAAATAACAAACTAGCAGCATAAAATTGTGCTGACCTTGTCCACCAAACCATTCATTACCCAAGAAACATAAGGAAATACTCCCTGTTTCTGTGGGGCCCTAAGTAACCCAGAGGCCTCTTGAAGTACGTGCTGCCTCCATTTAAATGTAACTTTTGTACAGTTCTCAGAGGCCCTTGTCAGGCCAACCAATTGAGGAAGGCCCAGAACACCCCATGTAAATAATGATGGAAGTAGCAAGAGGCCCAGCAATGCCCTCGGTCTTCTGGGTCAGCCTTCACCTGCACACTAACAGTGCTTTTCCTTCCTCTTGATCACAGTATGCGACCGATTATAAAGTGGTGACCCATAACACCAGTTCTGGAAACGTAACCCATGAAAAGGTAAAGTTCTTTCTTTATAAGGTCACTTGTGAAAAATACGTATGAAGCAGCTAATGTTTCTTAATTTAAAGATCATAACATGATGTGTCTTTTTCTCAGCTGGATGAAAACTTTGAGGTTCAAATGGACTATCTGAAGCACACAGCTAGCCTTGCTCTGTTGGTTATGTGCCAACGTGGTCACATATCACATTGTTTGTAGCATTGGAATCCTCAGAGGATGCATAAAACATATTATAATACCCCATCTACTGTCCTAAAACGTAATCAGCAGGTGGTTTAACCTATCCATGCATATATAACTTTTTTTTTCCCACTCTTTTTTTTTTTTTAATGATAGCTGTGTACATTAATGCAATCCTGGGGTACAGTGTGGTGTTTTCATATACAATTTGAAATATTTTCATCAAACTAGTTAACATAGCCTTTATGTCATTTTCTTAGTTGTTGTGTTCAGATGTTTATATTCTACTTTTAGAAAGATTCACTTGTACCCTCATATATAACTTTTTTGAAAAATCAATGAGAAAAATAATTTATAATAAAATACCCATTTTTCTCCATGTACAACTATACTAGAAGACATGATGAAGTTTACAGGTATTTGTATCACTTAGAATGAATATATTTGGGTTTAAAAATAGTAAGTCACGGCTCAGTGCCTGTGGCTCAAGTGGCTAAGGCACCAGCCACATACACCTAAGGTGGCAGGTTCGAATCCAGCCTGGGCCCACCAAACAACAATGACGGCTGCAACCAAAAAATAGCTGGACGTTGTGGTGGGTGCCTGTGGTCCCAGCTAGTTGGGGGGCTGAGGCAAGAAACTTGCTTGGGCCCAGGGGTTGGAGATTGCTGTGAGCTGTGATGCCACGGCACTCTACCCAGGGCAACAGCTTGAGGCTCTGTCTCAAAAAAAAATAAAGGTAGTAAGTCAGAATTCAACTCAACATCATTGGCACTGTTTTGCTTTTTTGCACATTTTGGAATAAGTACAAAATGCTATTATATTACTATATTAAGTATATTATTAACAATAATAAATATTTTTATATATGAATATAGAATCACCCTGAATGCAACAGCTACAATGCAGACATCACATGTTATACTAATGACTTGGCTATTATAGGACTTTGGCTATTGGTGACACAATTTTCTAAAGTGGCAAATAATTAATCTTCATAGCAACCTTATATATGCATTAGCTACTGCTATTATCCCCAATTTATAGATGGGGAACTGAGGCCCACAGGGGATAAGTAACTTACCTAAACTTATACAAGCTAGAAAGTAGTGACAGTCGGCTCCAAAGCAGACACATCTGTTACTACCTCTTCCCTGTAAGTAATATACACCAATAATAAACAAAAGGACCACACATGGAGATCATCGTTTTGTATTTCGACTTTTCTATATTTCTATATTTCAAACTTTTCATTATGAGTAGTGGAAAGGAAATGAAACTCTACACTACGAGTTTTTATGATACACATGAATCTATGGATCTTAGTGCATTTCGTATAAATCATACCTGCTACCTAACTGTCTCAGGTAATTTAGGAATTAGAAAAGACTTTCCTAAAAGACTTTAAAAAGAAATTTGTGGTAATTTTGAGTACTTACTGTTTACCAGGTACTGAGCTAGCTTTCGTGATGGAGCTGTGAGGGATGGGGGACCTCAAGGACTATTGCTCAGTCCAGTGATTTTTCACACAGGCCCAGAGCTGTCACGGCAGGAAGGAAGACTTCTGTCCCCTTCCCACCCCACATATACCCCTCTGTATCCCCAGAGCTGAGGGGCTCTGAGTTCTACCAGCCTTTCTTTGATTAAAGGAAAAGTTATGCTTAAAAAAAAAAAAAAGTTGGAAGCTACTAATTTAGTCCAATTCACTTCATCATACGTAGGTGAAGAAACTGAAGCTCAGAGAAGTTAATTAATCCCAGAAGCCAGGTTTAGAACTTAGAACTGCTCTTTCTGTTTTTACCATGCTAGTCTATGTTTCCTGTTTGGAATTTTATAACATGTTTTGATGGGATAAGATGTTTGTCGAATAAATGCTTACAGTAGTGAGAGTCAGAATTGCTAGAAAAAATAAACAATATATTATGCCTATATATTTTAAGTCAGCGACTTAGGAAAGAGTATCCTGAAAATGTCTACGTTGATTCTGAAAAATCTTTTATGAAGTTTGTCAGCCAGGAGGTCCCTGTAGGAGCCTAACAACAACAACAAAATGTATTAACAGGTGACATAGTTACAGTCATGATTTGAGGGAACTTTTTTTTCTGAGACAGAGTCTCACTATGCCACCCTCGGTAGAGCACCATGGCTTCACAGCTCACAGCAACCTCAAACTCTTAGGCTCAAATGGTTCCCTTGCCTCAGCCTCCCAAGTAGCTGGGACTACAGGCGTCTACCCCAATGCCCAGCTATTTTTAGAGACGAAGTCTCGCTCTGGCTCAGGCTGGTCCTGACCCTGTGAGCTTAGGCAATCCTCTGGCCTCAGCCTCCCAGAGTGCTAGGATTCCAGTAATGAGCCACCATACCCAGCCCCGTGATTTGAAGGAACTTTTGACCAGCCAGCTCTTCCTTTAAAAGCAACCCTTTGATGTGGTTGTCCAACCCCTACTTGTGTATACTAAATGACAGGAACTCACTACTTTCTGCTTTAACCTATCCCATTTTGAACAGCTTTCAGAGTTAACAACTAGGTGAAAGTTTTGCTTGTTGACATTGGGAGGCTGAGGCAGGCAGATCACCTGAGCTCAAGAGTTCAAGAGCCTGAGCTAGAATGAGACCCTGTCTCTAACAATAGCCAGGCATTGTGGCAGTCCCGGCTACTTGGGAGGCTGAGGCAAGAGAATCACTTGAGCCCAAGAGTTTGAGGTTGCCGTGATCTTGATGCCCCAGCACTCTACCAGGGGAGACAAAGTAAGACTGTCTCTCGAAAAAAAAGAAAGTTTTGCCTGTTGACTCTCCATATCCTCAGACTCCATCTTCCCTCATGTTTCCTACCTTTTATTTGTGACATCACTGCAAGTTTAAGAAAATATAAGCCTTTTCTTACTCTCGCCACAGTGTTTCAGTCTGGTGGAAACACCAAGCAAACATGTATACATCTTTAATTGTCACTGATCTGTTGTAAACCTGGACCATGCTATCCCTCTGATTCTGCAGGTCCCCGTTGGCAATGAGATTGAAGGGATGAACATTTTAGGATTGGTGCTTTTTGCACTGGTGTTGGGCGTGGCCCTAAAGAAACTAGGCTCTGAAGGGGAAGAGCTCATCCGTTTCTTTAATGCCTTCAATGAGGCGACGATGGTGCTGGTGTCATGGATTATGTGGTGAGTACTACCCCGCCATCTACTCTCCCTCCCTTATCTCCCACCATCCAAAAGAACCCAACTTTGCTGTTCTAGATCACCCCTGTGGGGCTACCTGTCCACAGGCCAATCATGGTACTGGGGATGATGGAAGTGAAGTTGGTTTCTCCTCTTGTTCAAGACCTCAAAGAACCAGGCAAGCATCAGGGTTACCAGTCACATCCTTCGTGCCCACACTGACCCCTTGGGGCAGAGCTATCCAACTTTTTTTTCCTTTTCTGTCATACATTGGAAGAGTAAGAGTCTTGGGCCACACAGTAAATATATACAAACACTAATGAAACATGATTAACAACAATAGAAAAAAAAAATAGGGGCCAAGCCTGGAGGATTGCTTGACCTAAGGCATTTGAGACCAGCCTGAGCAAGATTGAGACCCCATGTCTTAAAAAAAAAAAAAAAGTAGCCAGAAGAGAATCGCTTAAGCCCAAGAGTTGGAGGTTGCTGTGAGCTATGATGTCACAGCACTCTACCAAGGGTGACAAAGTGAGACTCTGTCTTAAAAAAAAAGCCAGATGTTGTTGCAGGCACCTGTAAGCCTCAGACTAGCTGGGTGTTGTGATGGACACCCATAGTCCCAGCTACTTGGGAGGCTGAAGCAAGAGAATCAGGTAAGCCCAAGAGTTTGAGGTTGTTGTGAGCTATGATGTCACAGCGCTCTACCCAGGGTGACAAAGTGAAACTCCATCTCCAAACTATAAAAATAAAAGGTCCATGTAGACTTTTTGTGATATCCAAAACCACAGATAAGCAAAAAAAAAAATCCATATATCAGCATGCACCCTACAAGATGCAGGTTAAACACTCCTATGGGTGGTTTTATCACCTTGATTAATTTATGGGCTTTTTTTTTTTTTGGAGACAGTCTCATTCTGTCACCCTGGGTAGAGTACAGAGGCATCATAACTTACAGTAACCTCAATTCCTGGGCTTAAGTGATCCTCTTGCCTCAGCCTCCCAAGTAGCTGGGACTATAGGTGTCCACAACACCCAGCTACTTTTTCTATTTATTGTAGTAGAGAGGAGGTCTCACTCTTTCCCAGGCTTGTCTCAAATACATGAGCTGAGGTGAGCCACTGTGCCCAGCCCTTTTTTTTTTTTTTTTTGAGACATAGTTTCACTCTGTTGCCCTCAGTAGAGTGCCATGGCACAAGCCTACCTCACAGCAACCTCAAACTCTTGGACTCAAGCGATCCTCTTGCCTCAGCCTCCCAAGTAGCTGGGACTACAGGCATGCACCACCCATGCCCAGCTAATTTCTCTATTTTTAGTAGAGACAGGGTCTCTCTCTTGCTCAGGCTGATCTGAAGTTCAAGGGATCCTCCCACCTCTGCCTTTGAGAGTGCTAGGATTATAGGCGTGAGCCACCGCAGCTGGCCAAGTCTCAATTATCTTAAGATGGTCAGTGGACTTCAAGCTTCAACAGGACCTTTACTATAGTATTTCACAGCATGGAAAACAAGTCCATGTTTACTCCACACATATATAAGCTTGGAATGGTTTTCTTTCAGTAGGTTTTTAATTCATAAATGTGTCCTTGTGTAATATCAATGAAAGGATGATTGTTCAATGAAAACCACTCTATTAGGGGTTTGGAGGGTCACTATGTAACACTCCTTTCAGGGGCAGGACACAATTATAAGAGGGACTTTACCTAACAAATGCAATCAAAGTAACCTGTGGGCTGTGATGCCATAGCACTCTACCAAGGGTGACAAAGTGAGACTCTGTCTCAAAAAAAAAAAAAAATAGCCAGATGTTGCCACAGGCTATTGTACCCTCAATGAATCCCCAACAACTAAAAAAGAAAGAAAGAAAGAAAAGTCATTAGATTGATTCTTGGCTGAAAAGTAAAAACTATGGCCAACTTCCTCAAAGCAGCTTTTTAGAAATCATATCACTTCTGGTAGCAGTCCCCCATAGCTTTATCCTACTGTTTTACCCAAAACAGACTCCTATGGGTTTCAACTTCTACCCATTAGTTATTAAGAAATAGTTTGTCCTTTCATGCTCAAAGCATTTTTCTTATTGTCAAGTCTTTTTTTTTTTGAGACAGAGTCTCAAGCTGTCCTCCTGGGTAGAGTGCCAAGGCATCACAGCTCACAGCAACCTCCAACTCCTGGGCTCAAGCGAGTCTCCTGCCTCCGCCTCCCAAGTAGCTGGGACCA
>NW_003852419.1:21945433-21949345 GCF_000181295.1 Otolemur garnettii
GTAGCTGGGACTACAGGCACCCGCCACAATGCCCAGCTATTTTTGTTGTTGTTGTTGCAGTTATTATTGTTGTTTAGATATTATAGACAATCTAAAAACAGGCCAATGTGCTAGAAGTTCTGGGTTAGGGTTAGGGTTAGCCCTACACACTCAGCTTTGGGCGCCGTCCTACATTTTTTAATCTATTCATCCACCATTAGATGGTGGTTATGATTGCACAACAGTATGAATGTACTTAATGCCATTGAACTATACACTTCAAATGGTTAAAATGATAAATTTTATGTTATGTATGTTTTGCCACAATAAAAAAAGAAGGTAGATGTCTATGTATTGATATAAAAATATCTCAAAGACATAACATAGGGTGGAAAATAAACATACATATTTAAGTACGTACCTATGTATCTATATACATAGAAAGTAGGAGTGGCTATCTGAGGGCCTTGGCCTGAGGATGGTACCTAAAAGGATTTTGGTCTAATCTATAATATTTTAATTTTTTGAAAGGAGGACGTATTCATGTATTACTCTGGGATTTAAAATTTTTTTCTTCCTTTCTTTCTTTTTTTTTTTTTGCAGTTTTTTGGGGTTTTTTGGCTAGAGCTGGGTTTAAACCTGCCACCTCCAGCATATGGGACCCGTGCCCTACTCCTTTGAGCCACAGGCACCACCCAGGATTTAAAATTATTAGCACTGCTTTCTCTAGAAAGAAAACCCAAGAAATCAGTGACATTGGCTGTCTCCAGGGAGATAGAAACTGGGGGATGAGGGGCAGAGGCAAGAGGGAGACTTCACACAGTTTGCCCTTTTGCACCCTGAAGTTTGAACTATATGACATCATTGCCCATATAATTCAATTTTACAAGTAAAGTCGATAGTTATAAAATTCTTCCTGAATTTACCGAAAATTCAAAACAATTGACTTTTGTTCTTTGTAGCTCCCACAATAATTCCTTCCTTCCCACTCTGCCTTTAAAAAAATCTTCACGCTCCGAGAGTGTTCCCAGAGTGTCATTGTGAATGACTTTTTCCCACGGGATCGTGTTTTTCAATCCACAAAGAATTTAAAACTTCACCAGATTCTCGGCTTTGGCTCAATTTTGTATCGCTGCAATTCTGTGAAATAGGTATTAGTCTTTTGTGTTTCTAAATTCTCCTGAGCAAAGCCAAAAGTCAAGCTCACAGTCCCAGAGGCTTTGATCTTGAGTTCTTTGCCTTTCTGCCTGGGAGGCCATGTCGTTGTAGCAGCCATCTATTAAGAACATACTCTATCCAAGAGGAAAGAAGTCTGGATTCTTGGTCCTACTGCATTCATTACCCATGGGGCAGGATTGTCTTTACTCAGTCTCACAGCCTGTAAAATAGGGCTGGCATACCCTAGCCTTTTCTGTTCCTGAGGGTTATCCCCGGGGAGAGAGGAAGGTAGCCTCGTTGAAAGTCCCTGCATTCTGCATCAGGAGGGGCCCGCGTCCACCAGCCCCAGCCTCACCGCCCTTAGTGATGAGCTCCCTTTGCTTGTGTCCTAGGTACGTACCTGTGGGCATCATGTTCCTGGTTGGAAGCAAGATTGTGGAAATGAAGGACATCATCGTGCTGGTGACCAGCCTGGGGAAATATATCTTTGCATCTATATTGGGCCACGTTATTCATGGAGGAATTGTTCTACCACTTATTTATTTTGTTTGCACAAGAAAAAACCCGTTCAGATTCCTCCTGGGCCTCCTCACACCATTTGCAACAGCATTTGCTACCTGCTCCAGGTGAGTGAGTTTTGGGTGCCCTTAGCTGCTCCCACTGTATTAATATGGAACCAGGTGAGCCCAGTGGCAGAGGCACAATCAGCATCATGACATATTTTTATTTCTTGAAAACTCTAAATTGGTCTCATATGATTGTTTTGTTTTTTTTTTTAGAGACAGGAGTCTTGCTACATTACCCAACCTGGTCTCCAACTCCTAGGTTTAAGTAGTCCTCCCTCCTCAGCCTCCTGAATAGCTGAAAATACAGGTGCATGCCACCATGCCCAGTCTCATATGATTTTTTTCTTTTTTTTTTTTTTTTTTAGAGACAGGACTCTTGCTACATTACCCAACCTGGTCTCCAACTCCTAGGTTTAAGCAGTCCTCCCTCCTCAGACTCCTGAATAGCTGAAACTATAGGTGCATGCCACCATGCCCAGTCTCATATGATTTTTTAAAATTCTCAACCCCACAGCTTTTCCATATTCCTGTGGGGTGAGTTTCTGTTTCATCTCCTGATCTGCCGAGGTTACTTCATTTCCTTCTCCCTCTTCTTGCTCCTTAAAGATCAGGCAGATCCTTAGTTAGCTCTGGTCCCTGTCCTAATTAGGAAAACTCTGCCTGAGTAAAAGGCAGCAGCCCACCTAACTCAAGGAAATGCATTTCAGGGGAGTTTCTAGAATGGTTCATGCCCAGTTCTTTTCTGTAAGTGTGAATTATTTCTAATTCACCAAGGCACCATGGTTAGATATGTGTGCTTAGCTTTCTAGAGGTCCACTATACTCTGGGACAGGGGTCCTCAAACTTTTTAAACAGGGGGCCAGTTCACTGTCCCTCAGACCATTGGAGAGCCAGACTGCAGGCCCCGGGATGAGTCGGCTGCTAAGCAGGACAGGCAGCAGTGGCAAAAACACCCTGCAGGCCAGATAAATGTCCTAGGCGGGCTGCATGTGGCCCACAGGCCGTAGTTTGAGGACACCTGCTCTGGGATCATCTAATTTAGCCCAAAAGATGTACCTGGTTATTCTCTAGACATCCTTCAAAAAAAAAATATTGGGCCTTCCAAACATGTTAAAGAAAACTTTTAAAGGATGGCAGCACATTTTGCCTCTCCACAGCTTACTTTCGTTCTGGATGGTTATTTATACATGTATGACAAGAAGGGGTGGTAGTAAAAAAAGAATTAGGGAGGGAAGTGCCTCTGACCTTGGCAAAAACAAACCATGCTATTTCTCAGCTGCACCAGCTCACCTCTGTGGAACCTGCAGAGCCAGCCGGAGGGAGCAGGTGCTTATCTGCTTACTCAGTTCTTCCTTCCAGATTCACAAAGCCACTTCTGCTTCTTGGCCTAAAAGGGAAAAAAAAACAAACATAGTTTACATTTTACTTTTTTTGAGGTAAGAGCGTTCAAGAGAGGAAATGCACATGTAGGTAAATAGTTTTTGTTCTTGGGAACCTTTTCCACCAAGAGGCAATGTGTAGGTCTTGGGAAATGTGGAGCAGATGAGCCCCAGTAAATCCAGGGAGTCTTATTTTGAGTCCTTGTGGCAGAAACTTTGAAACAGTTCTGTTCTTTCCCTTATTTCAGGAGAAGAAAGACAGAGATTGGGATGGCACTGTGTGTGTTCAGTAATTGCTGTACCCAGAGTTTGAGATGAGTCATGTTAACTGTGTTTAGCTGTTTGTTTTTCCCATTGTAGCTCAGCAACCCTTCCCTCTATGATTAAGTGCATTGAAGAAAACAATGGTGTAGACAAAAGGATCAGCCGATTTATACTCCCCATCGGGGCCACTGTGAACATGGATGGAGCAGCCATCTTCCAGTGTGTGGCCGCAGTGTTCATCGCCCAGCTGAACAATGTACAGCTGAACGCAGGACAAATTTTCACAATTCTGTAAGTTCTTTATTCTTTCCCGCTTCAAAACTTGAGGTTTTTCTTCTGATTTCCTTTTAAAAATCAATCTTGCGGCTCGGCGCCTGTGGCTCAAGCGGCTAAGGCGCCAGCCACATACACCTAATGTGACGGGTTCGAATCCCCAGCCCAGGCCTGCCAAACAACAATGATGGCTGCAACCAAAAAATGGCCAGGCGTTGTGTGGGCGCCTGTTGTCCCAGCTACTTGGGAGGCGGAGGCAGGAGACTCACTTGAGCCCAGGAGTTGGAGGTTGC
>NW_003852419.1:21949365-21956835 GCF_000181295.1 Otolemur garnettii
TGTGATGCCATGGCACTCTACCCAGGGGGATAGCTTGAGGCTCCGTATCAAAAAAAAAAAAAAAACCAATCTTGCTGTGACTTGGTGTCTCATTTGCAAAAAAAAAAAATACAGTAGAGACTCATTACTTAACAGCAGTGGCTTGCCTCTCACAGCAGAACCTGTGACGGTGTGGTTTTCAGTGTCCAAGCCCTGGCTGCCACTGTCTGCATTTCTCTGCACCCACTCTCTCCTCTGTGTTAGTAGCTGCCCTGCTTTCCTGTCCCCTAGGGTGACGGCCACAGCATCCAGCGTTGGAGCAGCAGGTGTACCAGCTGGAGGGGTCCTCACCATCGCCATCATCCTGGAGGCCATTGGGCTGCCCACTCACGACCTCTCTCTGATCCTGGCCGTGGACTGGATTGTGTAAGTAGCAAGTCCTAGGGATACCAAGAAAAGTCTATATAGAGTTCCTGGAGCTTGATGCTGCTGGGTCTGGGGCAAGCAGAGGAACTTAACGCACACTCCTTGCCTTAGAAAGGAGCCTGTATTTGAGCTGTCAAGGCAAGATTTAGGGCTAGGAAAAATTAAATAATATGAGAGTCAAATGGCTGTCAACATGCACGAATAACCATGATTGCCAGGAACTTGCCAATAGTGTCCAGCAAAGTGAGGATCGAAAGCCAAAGCCCTCAGTGCAGGTCGGGAGGTCCAAGTATCTATGAGGCTATTGGTGGCATAGAATAAGCTATTGGAGCAGTGGTCCTTCAGAAATGATTGTCTCTGGCCTTTCTGTGAAGGCAGAGAACCATGCTTATATGAGTGGCTTGGGCTCAGGCTCAGCCTAGGAAGAGTTAGGGAAATAAATATGATTCAGACCACCTTCTCCAGGTCTCCTATGAAGACAGAAAACAGTTTCTGGGGATTGATTCCTTGGCTTGCATGATACCTTTGGCTGATGTGAAATATTATTATTTTTTTCTTTTGGGGGAGGGACAGAGTCTCACTATGTCACCCTTGGTAGAATGCCGTGGTGTCAAGCTCACAGCAACCTCAAAATCGTGGGCTTAAGAGATTCTCTTGCCTCTACCTCCCAAGTAGCTGGGACTACAGGCACCCACCACAACGCTTGGCTATTTTTTGTTGCAGTTGCCATTGTTGTTTAGCTGGCCCAGGCTGGGTTCAAACCCACCACCCTCGGTGTATGTGGCTGGCGCTGTCACCACTGAGCTACGAGAGCTGAGCCCAATGTGAAATATTATAATACCTGTTTTATAGGGAAGGTCCGCTGAGGTGCGGATGTTGAGACAGCAGAGCATGTGGTTAAGAAAATGAGCCGGGCGACCCAGGTGCCAGAGTTCAAATCCCAGCTTCACTATGTAATGGATACATGCTGTGCTTTGGTCTGCTCAACTATAAAATAGGGATGCTAACAGAAACCGCACAGGGTTGTGGTGGAGGTTAAGTGAGCGGGCACAGGCATAGCACCAGAACACTGAGCTTGTAGTGAAGCATTTAGTAAACGGTAGAGAAGGAAGACACTCCTGGCCCAGCTAGTCGCAGCCAGGCATGAGAGGTCCTGGCCCAGGGCTCACAGACCTGCCCATTGTGGTTGGGAAGGGCAGTTCCCGCGGGCAATAGGGTGAGTGTGCAGCAGACACTTGTGTTGTCCCGACACCTCATCAGAGGGAAGTCCATCCCTGAGCTAGCCAGCACCCTGTCTCCTCCTTACCCAGCTGCCTCCTGTGCAGAGAAGGGGTACCCAGCTGACTGCCCAGTGCAGACCCAAAGGCCCCCAGCCACCACAGCCTCTGCTTCTGTAGCCAGACTGCCCTCTGCAGGGTCCTCAGCTCTCCACTGCCTTTAGGGAAGATCACGTTTTCCCCTGCTTCAAAATAGGAATAATACTGCCTCTGAGCTTCAAGGATTGAGTGGGGGTGGTTACTGGGCTGATCTATGGCGAGACAAGTAAGCTTCTGGGAAGGACAGCGCTATTTTTCTCTGAGGTGGTGGTTGCTAACAACCATGGAACACATATGAGGATTGACAGTCAGAAGTGACAGTGTTGAAATGAGAAAAAGAAGGGGGACTCCCACAGTGTAACGCTCTGTGAAAGAAAAGCTAGACCCCAAACTGTACCCACACTGTTATCCCAGTTATGTAAGTTTTATATGATGGCATCTATTACATGCAAAGTATGTGTGAAAAAGATCAGAATGTTGGTGCCAATTCAGAGTTGTGGACTATGGGTGAGTGACTTGTCCGCTTCTGTGGACTTCGCTTTCCTCCACGTTCTCTGCAATGAAGGTCTATTACTTTTGTAAGAATAAAAAACATTCGAAGAAATTCAATTTAAAGTAAAGTCTTCTGTCCTTGGAAGTGTGCACAGTCACGACTTTTCCATGGTGTTCCAGCTGCTCGTGACAGGGCTGCTCCCCGGCAGCTCCTATCCAAGCTGGATGTGACATCTGCCTTCTTTCCCCACCAGGGACCGGACCACCACAGTGGTGAATGTGGAAGGGGATGCCCTGGGCGCAGGCATTCTCCACCACCTGAATCAGAAGGCAATGAAGAAAGGGGAGCAGGAACTGAGTGAAGTCAAAGTGGAAGCCATCCCGAACTACAAGTCTGAGGAGGAGACGTCACCCTTGGTGACACACCAGAACCCCGCTGTCCCTGTGGCCAGTGCCACAGAACTGGAATCAAAGGAATCGGTTCTGTGATGGGGTTGGGCTCTAGGTTCATCTGCCAGCAGTGGCACCCTGCCCTGGTGGCACGGATGTGGGACATGGACACAAGGCATGCCCTCGCCGACTCTTAGCCTCCTGAGCGATGATTTGGCCCATCCCTAGTCTGAGGATTACCTCTTGGCACTTGCATTGGGCTCCCCACTGGGAACGGGTTACCAAGGACCAGGACACTCTGCCATTTGGCTTGATCCACGTCCAGGTGCAATTGTGTGTACACCAGGGCTCTGCTTGGAAATACCCCTTGACCTGCCAGGCTTGGGAAATAACAGGCTTCTTGGGGTCCTGCAGCTAAGGCTTGAAAAATGCAGATGTATTCTTCATTACTCCCTCCCCGTCAGATCTATAGCGGGTGCTTTCTGGGCAAGCCTGGGGATTTACTGTCATCTGTTACATTGCCTCGAGTCATAGAAATTAGAAAATTCCCAGATTCCTAGCTGTGCCTGGAATTTGCTGACTAGAACTCAGGTGGTTAAAGAGTTTGTGCTACAGCGAGGTGTGTGGGCTTCTGACTTGCTAGATGCTGGAAGACCAAAGGCACTGCACAGTGTCAAGTTAGAAATATTCTGGGTAGGTAATTATACTGCTGGGATTGCTGGTCAGTAGCCTTAAGTCAACAATCTAAATTCTAGGGTCAAACAAAGGAATAAAGGCAGCCTGCGGTGTATGTGTGTGTGCATGTGCGTTCCCTAGTCAGGACAGGACAGGGCACACACACAAAGGTCCCTCTTCCCACCCCAACCCTAAGGCCTTTCTGCTCCCAAGGCCTGGGCCTCTGACAACACTGCAGCTTCATCTCCACTCACTCTGACGTGGAACGGGCCAGAGTGGGGCCTCCTTCTCTGGAGAGGTGTGATGTCATCACATTCAGGACCTTTGTTCGTTTATTGATCTATTGTTTTAATTTGGCTAGACCCTCCCTAAAACACTGTGTTATAGCAAAAACAAAACAACACCCCCACCAAATATACCCAGGTACTAACTGGGGTGGGGTACCCCTGTTCCTGGGTTCCCGAGTCCCCTGGCTTTGGCTGACTTCCACAGATAAAGATCCCTTTCCTGCCAGTACATCTGAGTCTGAAATGATCAGTGAAACAGTTCACACCCTTCCAGTTACCCGCCAACTCGGGTCGACTCCAGGTCGACTTTCCGAGGGAAGTCAGCGTGTAGCCCGTGAGAGGGAACACCTCAGCGCCTGCTCTTGGACTGTGGCTGCTCCGTCTCCGGGTGTGACCCACAGCAGGTCCTGGGCCTTGCTTTACCCCGTTTGTAAAATGGGGCTAACACTGCCTGCCTCTTACCTACCTCAGAGGGATTTGGTGAGGCAAGCTTAAATCTGTGACACCACCGTTTTTCTTCTAAAGTATATAGTGCTGACGCTGCAGGCTCTTATCTTTTACCAAGTGACAGCTTGCCCCACGGAGGCGCCTCCGAGTGAACACAGTGTCTGGGAGCAGGGCAGTGCTCTCCGCCTGCGTTGATACTTCCGTCACACCACTTGTTGTCTTTGTAGTTACATTAGCATCAGTGTCTCCTGTTCCCAATGTCCTTCAAGTTTGAATGAACCAGCTACCCACCCCCCACCACATTTCTAGGTGCCTGACTTCGAGGTGACTCCTGACCCAGGCCATTAAAGTCTTCAGCTTCTGGCCTCATTCATTCCCTCACTTTCCCCATTGCCGTGGACCCCCAAGGACAGGGCTACATACCTTTCTATGTGCACACCATTGAGATGACTGGGCGGTGGGGCAGAGACCATCAAGCACCTCCTCGTTTTAAAATTGGGGCCATATGCCTATGTGGAAGGGTGGGGAAGAACTGCAGGGCACAGAGTTGAGCCAGCAGTAGAAAGACCCAGCTCTCCTTACACCAGCTTAGCCACTCCAGTCTCCCCGCAAAGTCAGGGGTGACCAGGAGTGAGCAGAGGTGCCTGGAAACTTTCACCCTCTGGCTGGAGCTTGTTGCTAATTCCCTCCTGTTCCCAAAAGGGAAACAATCACATCATTTGATTCCAAACTGCAAACAGCTATTCACTATTTTCCAGGCTTCAGGAAATCTCTTTTATGTCCATGTACACATGTGTGTATACCTATATATATACATGTGTGTATACGCACACATGTGTGTTTTGTGTATACATAATTTTAGGTCCAATGTAAGCAAGTTTTCATTTGGATAGCGGAGAATTTTTAACTACAAGTTGTATGTCTTTTTTTGGTATCATGATATTCCCATTTCTTTCTTTTTTTTTCTTTTTTTTTTGAGATAGAGCCTCAAGCTCTGGGTAGAGTGCCATGGTGTCACAGCTCACAGCAACCTCCAACTCCTGGGCTTAAGGGATTCTCTTGCTTCAGCCTCCCAAGTAGCTGGGTCTACAGGTGCCTGCCACAATGCCCGGCTATTTTTGGGTTTTAGTTGTCTTTGTTTGGCAGGCCCAGGCTGGATTCAAACCTGCCAGCTCTGGTATATGTAGCTGGTGCCCTAGTTGCTTGAGCTATAGGCACCGAGCCGATTTTCCTATTTCTAAAGATGATTTTCACAAAGCATAGAAATTAGAACTAGACAGTAAGACTCATTGCTTCCGCCCATATCCTAGCCTAGAGTGCCCCAGTCTAGAAGCGGCTGCTTCTGTGTAACGGTCAGGTCACCCTCCCCCTGGGGCAAGAAGTGAGAGAAGGTGCCCTGTCTCTGCTGGTCTTCAGTCCACAGAGGGCCAGGACACCAGGGGTAACCGACCGGAGAAAATCTCTCTGCTCATTGTCTGGAAATGTCTCCTATTCTAACATGTTGTCATAAATATTGATCAAATGCTGTTCATCTCTGACCGTGTTGTATGTGTGACACTTGCCTTAAAACATAGCACAGTCCTCAAAACTGAATACAGTGTTTCTATGGGATCCAGCAGTTCTGCAGTTACTCGTTCCTTTCTTGCGTTTCGAAGTGGCACTTACCGATGGAGCTATTGCTGTCCCGGGGGTGGCTGGTGGATGACTGGAGGGATCCTTTTTCTTGCTCCTTTCATGGACATGAACCCCCAAGGCAGGACAGGCACTCAGGGGGGTGACGCTGCTGCAGAGCTTATGTCGCTGACCCTTCTGTGGCCACCAGGTTGCAACTGGGGAGCATCAGACAGCTTAGGGGCTTCCCAGTCCACACAAGCAGGGCTCTCCCAAAAAGTGTACAGGTTTGCCACCTACCTCCAAGACGTTACCTTTATCGGGACAACTGGGTGGACAGGCCTCACCTGAGCATCTGCTGTCATCCAGGTGCCAAGCAGAATAGCAAGGAAGAGTGCCTCAGGCCACAAAAGCCCTGGGGAGGTCCCTGTGAGAGAACAGCTGCCCTGGCCTCGGGGCCACCACCACACCCAGCCCACTTTCATATAATCTTGTTTTCAATGGCACATATTCCAGCCCAACTAGGGAATCTGAAAGCCTCTAATAACAGGATCAGCCTGCACTCACACTAGAAGCCTTGTTTCCGGACTCTGGGGCCTGTGAAGGAACAGGTCCCTGTTCTGACCTGGACATTTCCAGCTCTTTATATAATACAGGAACTGGTTTTAATTGTTGGGCAACACCCAAAGGATGAAGAGTTAGTTTGCCCAGGTTGGGGTCCTGATGGAGCGTGTTAGGAGTGATGTTTGGACTCCTACCCTGGGGTGTGGTTGCCTTGCCTTGCTGGTGTGGAGGCTGGATCAGTTCTCGGTGATCCAGCTTTTCCATGTAACCAAATCAAGAGGAGCAATTCCACATGCTCAAGCTGCCTCTTCCCAGATGACCAAAGGAACACTGATCTGTTGGGCCATTTGAACCTGCACAAAGGAACTTTCACTTATGTCAGTGAACAGCATGGCGCAGTGAGAAGGAACGTGGGCTGTCGGGTTCCAGTCCCAGGTCTGCCACTTGCTTGCTGTGTGACCCTGGGTGCCTCTCTGTGCCTCGTATTCAAAACGGGGAGAATAATTGCAGCAATCCCATAGTCTCCTATAAGGATTAGATGGGTTAGTATATGCAAAGTGATCAGAAAAGCACCTGGCACACGGCATGTGCAGTGTTGGTGTTTGCTCTCAAATCAGACAGTGGCCTGAAAGGTTCCTGAGCAGACTGTGTGCCTTTATATCTGGACCCAACATGTGGCATGAACACGTCTGAGCCCGCTGCTTGTCAGAGAGACAGGAAGACCTGTCTCAACTTGTGGGCCCCTCTGGCTCATCCCTGCCTGTATCATATAGGAGTGTGTCCATTTTGAACATTTGGTCTTAAAAATGTCTAGACAACTGCTTAAAAGAAAGTGGACTTGGAAAACAATTGTTAGGATGCACTTGAATGTCCCTTTCTCACAAAAGAAGCTTTCCATTCACTATTTTCTCTCTTCAGCTATATCCTTCCAGGTTGCAATCCAGGAAGCAGACAATTCCCTGCACCCCCTGTCTTCCAGACAGGGATTGACTCTCAGCCGACACTCCACTGCTTATTCATCACTCGGGGAGCATGTTGATAGCCCTGGGAGTTTGGGTTCTGTTCTGCCTGTGATCTCAGAGCCTTGCCTTGCAGGCCCTGTTGCTTGGGGCTCTTGGTGAATGACAGAGTACATAGCAAGAGGGAAAATCGGGTTATTTTTGTTTTTTTTTTAGACGGAGCCTCAAGTTATCCCCCTGGGTAGAGTGCTATGGCATCACAGCTCACAGCAACCTCCAACTCCTGGGCTCAAGCGAGTCTCCTGCCTCAGCCTCCCAAGTAGC
>NW_003852419.1:21957883-21969819 GCF_000181295.1 Otolemur garnettii
CTTGAGCCCAGGAGTTGGAGGTTGCTGTGAGCTGTAATGCCACGGCACTCTACCCAGGGGGACAGCTTGAGGCTCTGTCTCAAAAAAAAATAATAATAATAGCTTTATTGGGATGTACTATGCATACCATATACCATAAAATCATCCTTTTAAAGTAAACAATTCAGTGGTTTTTAGTATATGCACAGAGTTGTGCAACCATCACAACAACGTAATTCCAAAAGATTTTCATCACCTCAAAAAGAAACCAAGGCAGCTGACAGCCACTAATCTATTTTCTGTCTTTACAGATTTGCCTATTCTGGACATTTCATGTAAATAGAATCACAGAATCTTTTCCTCTTACAGATATATCCCAGATAAAGAGAATTGACGTTCAAACCATAACCACTGTCCACTTTCCCACTACACACCATTCTCTCCACACCTCCTTAAAGGGGCCCTGTAAGCTTGGGTTCTCCTAACCATCAAATACAGGTTCAATCATTTTAGTCTGTTCTGTTTTTCCTCTATTCAGAAAAGGTTCTTTTTTCATGAGGGGTTGGACCAAAAAAAAAAAAAAATATTCTAGTTAATTCATTAACCAGGACACTTAACAAATTAGAAGAGCCTATTGTGTAAACAAGCGTGTTTAAGTCCATAAATCTAGAATAGACCACATGCTGAGTTAAAATGTCTAGATTATGGCAACCAGTTGTGTGAATACTGGCTGGGCAGCAGCACCGTGCAGTTTCGTGGGGTGCCCATTCACACTGTGTCCCATGCGGATGACATTTCCAAGACACATGTATGCTGCCTTTGAAGTTATAATGCGGCAGACCTGAACTCCTGGGGTAAGTTGGAGTTAAAAGGTTGAAGTCACACTCAAACACAAAGCATGTTGAATCTGTCTTCCCTATAAGTGTTTTTCTTGGAATCTGTCTTCCCTATAAGTTTCAAAGGCAATAGTGTTGGAGTCAAGAGGAACTGTTGTGTGTGTGTGTGTGAGAGAGAGAGAGAGACAGTGTTTCACTGTCACCCAGGCTAGAGTGCAGTGGTATCATCATAGCTCATTACAACCTCAAATCCTGGACTCATGCCTCAGCCTGCTGGGTGGCTGGGACTATAGGTTCATGCCACCATACCTGGCTAAATTTTCTACTTTTTGTGGAGACAAGGAGTAGGGTGGTTCACTCTTGCTCAGGCTGGTCTTAAACTCCTGACCTCAAACAATCCTGCCTCGTTGGCCTCCCACAGTGCCAGGATTACTGGCACGAGGCACCATGCAAGAAGAATGTTCTTCACCAGCTTCACCATCATGATTTTTCCATCTGTGGCCTTCCTCTCACAAGGCATCTAGGTTGGTTGCTAGGCCCTTTGTAACATCAACACACAGACACCTTACAGGCCTGCCACTTCTAGCCAAGCTCCTTTAAGAAAACCAATCTCATCGCAAAAAGGTGGCTCCCAGGTGGTAGCCTGCTCCATTCAGTTCTCCATAAACAAAGTGCAGCGATGACCAAGGATGAACGAGGCCATATGACAAAGAGTGCAGTGTTATCTTCAGTATTACTGTGTGGATACCAGCTCAAAACCCAACTGATCTGTAGTGTGGAGGTGAGTTTAGTACACTCCTTTAGGTAGGAGGAGAGGGACAAGAGGTGCCTCTAGAAGTGCTGGCCATGTTCTGTTTCTTAATCTGGATGAGTGTTTGCTTTATGATAATTTATCAAGTTGCACACTTAAGTCTTATGTACTTTTCCGTAAGTGAGAAAGAAAAGACAACAATGGGGGAGTTAATTAGGAGCTGGCAGAAGGTCTAAATCTCTGTAGTGGTTGCTGCTCACTTTGGATGACTGTGTCTTTTCTCAGGTGTCCTATGGCCCCTCAAATTCTCTCATCTAATTGCACCTTGAGTATCAAGAGCAAGAATTAGCAAATTATGGCCCACAGGCCAAAGCCAGCCCACTGCCTGTTTTTGTGTGGCCCGTGGGCTCCGCTCCAGCACCCTAGCAGCGTGAGCCACAGAGACCAAGCTTGGGTGTCTCCATCCACCCAAGTCAGGGCCGACTTACCCACAGGCACAATAACCCACAGGGCCTAAGGCCCACAGTGATTTTAGGAGCCCATGAAAAAAAAATTATTAAAAAAAACATAACCATGCCTTGATTATATTTGTCTGTATACTCACACAATTATAAAATAGAACTTTTGGCTTGGCACCTGTGGCTCAAGCGGCTAAGGCGCCAGCCACATACACCTAAGGTGGCGGGTTCGAATCCCCAGCCCGGGCCCGCCAAACAACAATGAAGACTGCAACCGAAAAAATGGCCAGGCGTTGTGGCGGCCGCCCGTAGTCCCAGCTACTTGGGAGGCTGAGGCAGGAGACTCACTTGAGCCCAGGAGTTGGAGGTTGCTGTGAGCATGATGCCATGGCACTCTACCCAGGTGGATAGCTTGAGGCTCCATCTCAAAAAAAATAAATAAATAAAATAGAACTTTTAACATTTTTTAATGGAGGAAGAGCCCATGAAGGCAAAAATGCCAAGGCCCACGAAAGTCATAGCAACCCTGGCCCTTGTTCCCCCTAGCACTAGCCTCCTTGGTTGGTGGTAGCATCTCACCCCTGGTGACCACCCCATGTGGTCACCACCACCTATGTGTTGTGGACTTCACTGTTGGCAACTGCAGTTGAGATTCCAAGCACTGGAATCTTAGGCCAGGAGTCAGCAACTCTGTGAATTGCCTCACCTCTGGCCAGTGGTCAAGACAAGCCCCTCCCATCAAGTCAGTGGTTCTTTGTCCTGAGAATTTCTGGTGCAGGGTAGGATGGGGCAGGAGTTTTCTTTTTTGTTTTATAAGAACCTACAAGATACCCATCATTTTGCCTCTTCTCCAGATAGCCTAAGTAGTTACCACCTTGTCCTTTATGGGAAAAGTCTGCCAAATCCTGCTCTAAAGATTATATCATATTTCCCCCCTCTCCTGACCCATTTGCCACTGGCATCATTTGGTAAAAGCCAAGTATAAACTATGCTGTAACATTAAGCCCAGGAAAGAAGATTCAGCCATCCCAATCCTAGGACAATGAATGTTCTGGACAAGAGAAATGGCCTGAGGTTTGTTGGTTAGCTGGTTGAAATTTTAACTAGCTGGCAGATAAACTAAAGCATATATATCTAAGGGGCCTCCAAGATGGCCCCCAGTGATCCCTGCCTGCTGTATTCATGATTTATCTAGTATCTATCCACACCAAATAGGCCTGGTTTATGTAAACAATGCAATATTGTGGGAAAGAGGGTTTGGAACCTTCACAGTTTTACGTCCATAAAAGATATTAGAGCTGGCTCAGTGCCTGTGGCTCAAGTGGCTAAGGCGCCAGCCACATACACCTGAGCTGGCAGGTTCAAATCCATCCTGGGCCCGCCAAACAACAATGATGGCTACAACCAAAAAACAGCCAGGCGTTGTGGTGGGCACCTGTAGTCCCAGTTACTTGGGAGGCAGAGGCAAGAGACTCGCTTAAGCCCAGGAGTTGGAGGTTGCTGTGAGCTGTGATGCCACAGCACTCTACCCAGGGTGACAGCTGAGGCTCTGTCTCAAAAAAAAAAAAAAAAAAAGACATTAGGGCTTCTACCTTGCTCACTCATGGAGTGATCTCACTCTGGAGAAAGCCAGCAGCATGTTGAGCCGTCATCATGGGTAGAAACTGAAGCACGCTGTCGAGAGTCAGCACCAATTTACCCGTCATGTGAGCCCATCGTCTTGGAAACAGATTCTGCAGGCCTAGTCAAGCTTTCAGATGACTACAGCCCCAACAGTCACCGTGACTACAACCTTAACCCAGAGCTCCACTCTTAAATTCTTGACCTGTAGAAAATGTGTGACATAAATGTTTGTTACTTGTTTAAGCTGCTAAGTTGTGGGGGTAATTTGTTACACAGCAATAGAGAAATAAAACTATGCAATGAGGCGGTGCCTGTGGCTCAGGGTAGGGCGCCAGTCCCATATGCCAGAGGTGGTGGGTTCAAACCCAGCCCCGGCCAAAAACTGCAAAAAAACAAACAAACAAAAAAACCCACGCAATTAGAATAGAAATCTCTCTAAAGTGTTGTCTGTTCCATGGAAAGCAGAGTTAAAGTACTGTCTCTCAGCTCCAAGATATTAAACAATATCTAGATTTGGTTGTCCATAAATTCTGTTTGTATATAAAAAATATTATCCTGCAGGGCATGGTGGTTCGTGCCTGTGATCCTAGCACTCTGGGAGGCTGAGGCGGGAGGATTCCTCAAGCTCAGGAGTTCAAGACTAGCTTGAGCAAAGTCTCTACTACAAATAGAAAAATTAGCTGGGCATTGTGGCAGGCACCTGTAGTACCAGCAACTTGGGAATCTGAGGCAGGAAGATCACCTGAACCCAGGAGTTGAGGTTGCTGTGAGCTAGGCTGAGGCCGCAGCACTCTAGCCTGGGGCAACGAAGTGAGACTGACTCAGAAAAGAAAAGAAAAAAGAAAAAAAAATATATATATATACACATATGCATATACATATATATGACTCTTATTTTTTGTAATTTTTTCTTTATGTTGGCCTCACACACATGAAAAACCATCAACTGTTCACAGGTTGCAATTTAACAGCTTTCAGATATAATTCATATGCTACACCGTTAAAGTTCAGTGGTTTTTGACATGTTCACAGAGTTGTACAAACAGCAGTACAGCCAATTTTAGGACATTTTCTTCACTTACTAAAGAAACCCCATATGCCTTAGCAGTCACTCTCCATTCTGCCCTCTCACCCCCCTATAGCCCCAGACAACCACTGTCTAACTTTTGTCTCTGTAAGTTGGCCTATTCTAGACATTTCATGTCAACGGAACCACATAATATATGGTCTGACCACCTTCTTTCACTGAGCATACCATATTGTACTACAGTATTATCAATACTTTTGTTTGCTGAATCACATTTTACAAATAGACCACATTTTACTTATCCATTCGTCTGTTGATAGTTATTCCCACTTTTTGACTATTATGAACAACAATATGAATAACATATTTAATATGAATAAATAATATGTGTGTATGAACATATACATACAAGTTTTTGTGCAGACGTATGGCTTAACTTCCCTTGAGTATCTTCTCTTGGGCATATACTTAGGATTTAATTTCACTTGGGTATATATCCATATAATTCCACTTAAGAGTGGAATTTCTGGGTCATATGGTAACTCTTCAACCTTTTGAGGAACTTCCACCTTGTTTTCCAAGGTGGCTGCACTGTTTTACATCTCCACCAGCAGTGCATAACGGTTCTAATTTCTAACTATGGTCATCCTAATGGGCATGAAGTGATGTCTCACTGTGATATTTATTTGCATTTCCCGGACGACTAGTGATTCTGGGCATCTTTTTGTGTGTTCACTGGCCATTTGGGTGTTTTCTTTGATCGGTGATTTTTTTAGAACCCTGCTATTTGTCATCATGAAGAATAATAAATGTAAAATTATACTTAAATTTCTTTCTTGAGTTGATTAGACATTCTTGCAATTGAAGCAGGATCACTTTTTATCCAGTTCTGTATAAACTGAGCATAGATTTGTAGTAGTCAGAACTGAACAAATCTTTCAAATAATGAGCTTAATGCTGGCAAAATTGTACTTCCAATGCTGAAATGAAATGTGTTATCATATATTTATAAATAGTTTTTAGTGTTCCATTAAAACACTCAGATAATCTCTTTCCATAAGCAAAGACTGCCCAGCAGTGATTCCAAGGCCCCAAAAGTCCCAGATCCCTCTGGGGTGACCCAATTGTGAAACTAGTATTATGTCACTGACCTTATGGCATAATAGGCACACAATAAATGCCTGTGGAACAACTGGCAGGAAGAAATGAGAAATGGATGAAGAATTGAGCCTCCCCGGGACAGTGGGATGATGCTGGCAGGTGGCTTGTATTTAAGCAGAAATGTACAGACGGTTTTCCTGTTAGCAGTCTTGTTCTCTACAAAATGAACTCTCTGTCTACAAAATGGGGCACTGAAGCTCTGACAAGGCACTGCCAAGTCTTAGGATGACTGTACACATATTCACCACCTTGCAGGGCTCTCCAGGGGAACAGCCCCCCTTTGGCAGTCCCCTATACCCTGACACCCAGGGAAAGTGGGCATATCAGGGCCCCTTCCTCAATAAATTGCTAGCTGAGAAGTATCTTGTCCAGAAAGCCCCGATCTGACCAATTTTCACTTTACTAGTGAGCCTTGAAAGGCATTAGCTTGATACACACAAGATAGCTGATGTGTATCTTGGAGGTTTAGGAAAGAAAAGCAACAACCCACTGCTAAAATATTTCTTTGGAAACTCAGCCTGTCCATCAGAACCCAAATGGAATCTGTCCCTGAGAGTGACAGTCAGGGACAAGAACACACTTTTTAGTAAATCTGTGGCCTGGTAGGAACATGAATCATTGCCCCTAGATAACCAGCCTTACTTTGTAAATACGGACGACAGTGTGAAGTTACAAATTGTGAAGACATTTAAAGATCTTTTAAGGACTGAATAATATTTTAAAAAATGACTAAGTAATATTATCACTGCTTTAATGTTTTGTAGCAGTTTGCTTCTTCCAAAATTCCCTCTCTATTCCAGCAGGCAGCATGATGGAGGAAGGGCAATGAGCAGGGGAGGCGGCCGCCCCCTGGGGCGAGGCATAGTGGGGGGGTGCTGGGTGGTCACTTCGCCTTCCTGCAAACTGAGGGGGTTGCATCAAATCGTGGAAAAGGACTTTCCAAGAGGAAAAGGAAAACAGGAACAAAAGTCCACAGTAGTGCTTTTTTGCCACTGTCTCCGAGCCCTGGCTGCAATCTGGAAACTTTAGAAAATCCCCTTGCCCAGACAATAGCCCGAGGCAAATAATCAAAATTTCTAGTAGGGGGTGGGAGGACTCAAGCAGCAGTATTTCTAAATCTGCAGATTTGTAAATGTGCAGACAAGATGTAGAGCTGCTGGGTCAGCAGCACTGTGGCAGGCCCAGGAGCTCTGCATTTAACCCACTCCCGGCCGAGTCTGGGGTGTGTGAATGTTTGAGAACCACACACCCACCTAGCGCTCTGGTAGGTGTGGTGGATTGCCTGAGCTCCAGACCAGACTGAGCGAGAGGGAGACCCATCTCTAACAATGGCTGAGTGTTGTGGCAGGCACCTGTAGTCCCAGGTACTTGGGAGGCTGAGGCAAGAGAATCACTTGAGCCCAAGAGTTTGAGGTTGCTGTGAGCTGTGACACCATAGCACTCTACCCAGGCCGACAAAGTGAGACTCTGTCTCAAAAAAAAAAAAAAAAGAGAGAGAGAGAGAGAGAAAACCACAGACCTAGAAAAGTCAGCATCTGTGGTCACCCCTGGCTCATGGTCTTTGCTGTAAAACTCCATTCTAGGTAATGCTCCCAAATTTCTAACTTGAGAGGCCACGGGTGACCTCATCTGGGGAGAATTCTGCTCTTGTTTGTATCTGTCTGACAAGGAGGTGATCTTCCCTAGACAAAACACCAATGCAATGCATACCCTGGTTTGTGTGAAGAGGATGGTTACAGGATCATCTTTACATTTCTCACCTTGCTGATTATCTGTGGTTCCGCTAATAATCAAAGATTCCCCAACCTGAATTTTGTGCAGAAGTCCCTGAATGCTTTTAGGAGAGACAGTCTTTGAATGGGAAGCTTATCTCCAGCCATAAGTGCAAGTTATGAGGACAACCTATGTGGTTGCTTCTCTGAAGCCACAGATGACAGACACTGGAGAGAGAAGAAAAAGCCACATTCATCAGGCCAAATAGGGCAGAGTAGAAAGCTGCTCCCAGCCACTCTCAACCCTGAAGCCTCATTAGAAGGTCCCACACTTTAAAAATTGCCAGTGCCTCACCCTCAAAGATTCTGATTAGAGTAGTCTGGTTTGGGCCTGCATATCGATATTTTATTTATTTCTTTATTTATTTTTAAGACACAGTCTCACTATGTCACCCTCATAGAGTGCCGCAGCATCACAGCTCACAGCAACCTCAAACTCTTGGGCTTAAGCAGTTCTCTTGCCTCAGCCTCCCAAGTAGCTGGGACTACAGGTGCCCACTACAACACCCAGCTATTTTTTTGGTGGTGTTGTCATTGTTGTTTAGCTGGCCCAGAGCTGGGTTTGAACCTGCCTGTCTCAGGGTATGTGGCTGGCGTCCTAACTGCTGAGCAACAGGCGCTGAGCCCATTTGGTATTTCAGACCCGCAGGGGCCAAGGCTGCAAACTACTGGGCCGCTCCCTTCATGCCCCTTTCTTCGCACAGGTGTCTTTTCTCCCTGTCTACTCAGTGCTGTTTATACAAAGCATCTCCAGGTGGCTTTCAACGTCTCTGTATTTGAACTTCCTGCCACATGCTCTTTTGTACAATAAAAGCACATATACCACACTTAGTATTGTCCTATGCAAAGCAGACAGAGCTGATCACGTGAGAAATAACATTATTAAAGAAAAGAGTTACACAGACTTTTGTACAGCATGCAGGCAAGCGTGGTCTGTGCTCTCCTGGCACGGGGAACTCCGCATCCGTGCACGCTCAGGCTTTGTTCTGTCATTTTGAGTCCTGCAAGTTGATCTGCCCACTTCCCCATAGTGTTTGTGTTCTTGTGGTAACAGCTGTCAAATGACATGCAAATGACAGTGCTGGAGGTGCCACAAAAGTGCCAAGGAAGAGTTTCAGGCTGGATGGCAACGTGAACATCTTTGAGGAACTGGGGGAGGGAAGGAAGGGTACAAGCCAGCAGCCGGGTAGGGCGTGCTGGCTCCCTCCGGCTGATAAACGTCAGAGCTAACGAGGGGGAAGCCAAAACTCTGAACAAGTCTGAAGAAAGTGTAACAGGAGACTCTGCCAACTTCAGGGGATTTGGAGAGAATACTGTCAAAACAGGGCTTTGGAGCCCATGCTGAGTATCTCTGATTTCGGTAGAGTATTCTTGTGGTAAGAGGTTCATGTTACAGAAAACGGAATCTACTCTAGTTTCCAAAAGCAGAACAGTATTGACTACAGGGTATTATTAAGAACAGAATTTGGGGGAGGGACAGAAAAAGAGGTAGGTTGCTAAAAGCTGGGAACAATACAGCTGAGAGTTCTAGAACTATTCTGACACCAGTTGTGTTGCTGCTGCCCACCTGTGATAGTAGGAACCAGGCAGTGAGTGGACCCTCCGCCAGGGCTACTCCAGTCTGACCTCCCAGTGTAGCTCCAACCCTGTATGGCTCACATCCACTTTCCCAGACATAGCGTCTGCGTTTCACCCAGGTACTCTACTTGGCAGACCTGCAAGGAAGTGGGGAAAGCAGTTTCTCGGTGACAGGAGTTAGATGGGGCCTTGAGTAGCCACTCTGCAGGATCTCCGCTGCTCCGGCTCACAAGACACATGCCCCATTCCAGACAACATCTGGAGTCCCATAGTGCTGCCACATGACAAACGCAAAGCTGCTGTGAATGAATACGTCAAACCTTCTCGTGATGCTCCCATCTGCCAGCCAGAGGCTCTGCTTCTGTGTTGTCATCCACCATCTTTTTGAGCAAAATTCATTTTACAGCTATTTGAGTATTTGATTGCATGTGCCCTGTTCTCTCTCTAATGAGAGGGAAACCAAGAAATGAACAGTAACAACATGTTATAAGAGGCGTAGGTCTTAAAAATCTTACAAAACTGGCTCGGAGCCCATAGCACAGTGGTTATGGCACCAGCCACATACACCAAGGGTGGTGGATTCAGGCCCAGGCCAGCTAAACAACAATGACAACTGCAACAAAAAATAGCCAAGCGTTGTGGCAGGCGCTTATAGTCCCAGCTACTTGGGAGGCTGAGGCAAGAGAATTGCTTAAGCTCAAGAGTTTGAGGTTGCTGTGAGCTGTGGCACCACAGCACTCTACCAAGGATGACATAGTGAGACTCTGTCTCTCAAAAACACAAACAAACTTACAAAACTGAAACAAAGATTAAAATTACCAGTAGTACCCAAAGCAGTCGATCTATAACCTCAATGAGACCTCATTGGAAAAAGAGGTCTATGTTTAAACTGCTAAGACTGTGTCATTGAAAAACATGACTATTGGGGTATGGTGGTATTTTTGAGACAGGAGTCTGACAGCCTCCTCATTTGCTGTTCTATAAAGGAAAGATGAAAATCTCAGGACCATGGAAATCATTATGCCAAAAGAGAGACCTGAGCCTGGAAACTGAGTCACACAATCCTCTCCCCAGTAAGGTAATCAGGTGTGGATTAAGGATTGGAACCTGAGCCCTCTGAAACAGTAGAAAGGTCCCTACCTGGCGATCCTGTCCACACCAACAGCAGTGAAGGCAGATGTCACTCCTACCTGGCTACATCACTCATATGTGAAACCAGCCAGTGATGAGAAGTGGATGGTCCGATGACACCCAGAGCATCCCTACTGCCTTACTCTGAGAAAACAGATTGCAGCCCAGCCCCAGGCACCTACCGGGAGCTGACTGGTCTGAGCATGGTAGAAGCGTGAGGATCAGCAGCAGCAGCGTGTGACTGTTTCCTTGCTTTGGATTTCTTCACCTTTCCTCTTTAATCTTAGATGAAAAATAAACTGTCGAAACTGTGTTATTGGTCTACTCTTATTCTGAATGTACATGGAAGAGACTTATCATAGGTATAACAACTAAAAGTAAAATAACTCAAAGAAACTCAAAGCCTATGTACCAGGCTTCTTTCTTTCTTTCTTTCTTTCTTTCTTTCTTTCTTTCTTTCTTTCTTTCTTTCTTTCGACAGAGTCTCAAGCTGTCATCCTGGGTAGAGTGCCGTGGTATCACAGCTTACAGCAAACCTCCAACTCCTGGGCTTAAGCGATTCTTTTGCCTCAGCCTCCCAAGTAGCTGGGACTACAGGCGCCCGCCACAACACCCAGCTATTTTTTGGTTGTAGTTATCGTTGTTGTTTGGCAGGCCTGGGCTGGATTCGAACCGGCCAGCTCTGGTGTATGTGGCTGGCACCTTAGCCGCTTAAGCTACAGACACCCGCCTGTACCAGGCTTTCTATGATAAATTACAACCTACTCCAGACCTTCCTCCTAAAACTAAAAACTTAATCCTCTATCTGGCAGAAAACATTGCTCAGTCTTTAAACATAACATCTTGCTTTGTCTGTGGTGGGACGAGGATGAGCAGCCAATGACCCTGGGAAGCCAGAGAAGCCATTCACTCAGATCCTACTTCTAATGTACTCACTATAAGCAAGCAATAGGTGTAAACTTTTGGACACTAAAAATGTCCATTGTAGGTCAATACTGTTTAACCAGAGAAGGAAACAACCTCACCATCCGGTAGGGAAGCTGTCATGGCCTAAAAATGTATAATTGAAAGCACTAATAGTACTACCTGGTGGAGCAAGGACATAAATGAACTAAACCCCCCTAAGTAGGTTCCCAAAGCACAGAGCTACTTGGGACTCTCTGGGGATCAGTATTAACTGGGCATATTCTTAACAAATGACTCCTTTTAGTTTGTATTGTAATATTAAGCTTAATTTATTCCCTTCTGTTTGTACTGAAAAGGACTCCTTTAAAATTCCAGGCTTTTAGAGAAGCTTAACTGAGACTCTGTATACAAACTTCTTCTTCCTTTTTTCTGAGTTTAGAGTTAAAATAAAAGGAACCAGTAAGTAGGGGAGAGAGAGAAGTATAGAAAGACATGGGTATAAAGTGCACTTTTGTAAGGAAGGATAAACGAAAAGAGAATAATTTTGTATAGGAAGGAATCTTGCATGAAAACTTTTTGTCTTCAAGTGACTGATGGTATTAAGAAAGAAGATTTAGGCTCGGTGCCTGTGGCTCAACCGGCTAAGGCGCCAGCCCCGTACACCTGAGGTGGCGGGTTCAAATCCCCAGCCCGGACCCGCCAAACAACAATGAC
>NW_003852419.1:21970562-21983725 GCF_000181295.1 Otolemur garnettii
GGGGGATAGCTTGAGGCTCTGTCTCAAAAAATAAAATAAAATAAAATAAAAAATAAAAGGACTCCTCTTAAAAAAAAACCAAAAAAACACAGTTGTCTATTCTCAGTTAATAAGACTTATGTTTGAAGCCTCTTTTTTTTGTATTTAACCAGAGTCAGTGCAGATGTGTGAAGCCTCTTAAATTTCTATTCTTGTATACATGTTTAAAGTAATATAAAATACATCAAAACTCAGAACTCAAAGGGTCAATTCACCATTATAGAGTTAATACAAAGTTTGTTAAACTGTTAAAAAAAAAAAAAAAGAAAAAGAAAAATATGGCTATTGCACAAAGAATCATTAGGCATTTTACAGTTATCATTGTCTGTCTGGGAGTTGATCCCCCTAATAATATGGAGGGCTGTTATTAACCTTTGCACATTCTCTCTCAGATGCATTTTCCAGGCTCCATTAATGTCTGACCTGGGGCATCACTCTACAAAGAGAAGCAGAACAGCAGGTGTAGGGAAAGAAGAGGGAGGACCTGCAGGTGGGGCCACTGTGGGGCCTCCCCTGGGCCAGCTCTCCTGAACTCAACACTTTGGCTGTCAGCTGCCAGCCCAACCAACCTGCTCAGGTGCCAACACCAGCCCGCATGTGACAGCCCAGGCAGGTGGCATAGCTGGACACTCAATCCCTATCCTTGTGGCTCACTCCTGCTGCTCCCTATCACCCTTATCTAGGAGTGAGGTGAAGACGCTGGGAAAGTCCATTCTCTTCACCACAGTAATAGGGGTTTGGAGGAGCCTTCCAGGTGAGGGCTCCTGCAGTGTCCATTGTGTGTGTGGTGTCATCAGGCACATGAGGGTGGACATTTGTCTTGTGCGTGGTCTCTTCTTGTGAGCTAAAATGAAATCCTCTTTATGCTTCTGATATAATGTCGTGTCCTTACAAACCTACTTTCTGTGTGTTATTTCAACAGAGCGCAGTCTTATGCTGCTGAGAAAACCATCACCGTGTCCCATGGGGTACCTACCGTGGTGTGAATAGCAAACTCCTGGTCTTTTTTTTTTTTTTTTTTTAGAGACAGAGTCTTCACTTTGTCGCCCTCAGTAAAGTACTATGGCATCACAGCTCACAGCAACCTACAGCTCTTGGGCTTAGGCGATTCTCTTGCCTCAGCATCCCAAGGAACTGGGACTACAAGGCTCCTACCACAATGCCCAGCTATTCTTTTTGTTGCAGTTTGGCCAGGGTCGGATTAGAACTCGCCATCCTCAGTATATGAGGCCAGCGCCCTACTCACTGAGACACAGGTGTCCCCCACCCCAAACTCCTGGCCTTAGAGCTAGTTTTCTTTCTTTCTTTCTTTCTTTTTTTCTTAAGAGAAATGACTTGGAACTTCTCCAAATAACAAAAAGTGTTTTAATTGGGGGCCAAGGGAGGAATTACTGGAACTAGGGGGTCACCCTATGGCTAAGTGTCCAAAAAGGAGGCCTAGGGGTCCCCCCATATATTTGCAATTAATTTTTTTACCCAGAGAGACATACTGAAATACCAGGCCAAAATTTGCCAAAATTCTGCCTATAATGGTGCTTTGATTTTCCATGTTAGAATCCTTAGGCCACAGTATATGCTTAGACTAGCATCTCCCAGAAACTTGTTAGGATATGTAAATTTTTAGACCACCCCAGACTGTCTGAGTTTTAACAAGTCTCAAATGATTTTTCTGCCAAGTAAGGTGTGACAACCACCAGTTAACACCAGCTGGGTAAAATCTCTAGGATGGGCTGAGTAGGGCTAGCCGTACAAATTACAAGCCATACAAATAAATATAATTATAATTATTTAATCAAATAAATTAAATTCATTCATTCAACAAATATATATATTGTGTGTTTAAAGAACAAAAAAGAGAAGGGCAGGTGTGGCAACTCATGCCTGTAATCCTAGCACTCTGGGAGGTCCAGATGCGTGGATTGCCTGAGCTCAGGAGTTTCAAACCAGCCTGAGCAACAGCAAAACCCCCGTCTCTAAAACTAGCCCGGCATTATGGTGGGCACTTGTAGTCCCAGCTACTCTGGAGACTGAGGCAAGAGGATTGCTTGAGCCTGTGAGGACCAGATCAGCTCCATTTTGTTGTTTCGACATAAGTTACTGTTCCTGGGCCCTGGCCTGCAGGGCCCACCCTATAACCCTCCCCATTCCATTCCTAGTTGCTTAAACCACACCCGCAGGGCCCACCCTGCAACCTTTCTCATTCCTTTCATAGTTACTCAACCAAATAGTACCACCCTGGGCAACAGATAAGTTTCTATTACCTTGAAATACAGGTAACCAGGTTGCACCAACTCTAGCCCCCGGTTAAGGGACCCTCCACCCCTTACCTGTACCAATCCAAATTCACCTTTACTAATGAAATCACCAACCACCAATGAAAAGTGTACTCGTATCCGACCCTATCCCTCTTGCTTTCTGTACCCCATAAAAACTGCCTTCACCCCGAGTTCGGGGCTCGTCCTCGGCTTGCATGCCAGGAGAGTCCAGGCCCGGGGCCCCCGGGCCTCCCGGGTCTGTAATAAATCTCATCTTATGCCCTTTACATCGGAGTTTGTCGGTTGGGGTTAATTTGGCAGGCTTTTTCGGACCCAATAAGCCCAAGAGTTTGAGGTTGCTGGGAGCTATGATGCCACAGCATTCTACCCAGGGTGACAAAGTGAGACTCTGTCTCCAAAAAACAAAACAATAAAGAACAAAAAAGAGGTCCATGTGATTGGCGTAGAGTGGTGGGGGCGGGGTGTTGAAAAATAAATCCTAGGAGGTAGGTAGGGGTCAGGGGACCAGGATGAGTACTTGTGTGTCAGGGGATGCCCTGGAGGGGACAGAGCAAGGAAGAGCTGTGATGCCACTGCTCTCTTATCAATAATTGAAAATCGATTCAGCAACTAGATATAGAACAGGCAGTGGTGGAAGCAGGAGACCAGATAGGGGGCTAACACAAAGCACAGGGAGGGCCAGGGGTGACTTGGATGGGGCACAGCAGTGGAGGTGCTGAGATGAAGGCAGAGATGACAGGATTTACTGACGGATCGGGTTTGAGATGAGACCCGGAGGAATCTAGGATGACTCCAAAGTTTTGGGTCTGAGCAAAACTGTATTTAGTGAAAAATAATTAAGTGCCAATCAAAGCTGCACTTAACTTTAACTTTAGTAGTTTTCTTTTTGTTTGTTTGTTTTGTTTCGAGATAAAGTCTCACTTTGTCACCCTCGGTAGAGTGCCATGGCATGTTAGCTCAAACTCTTGGGCTCAAGAAATTCTCTTGCCTCAGCCTCAAGAGTAGCTTGGGTCTACAGGCACCCGCCACAACGCCCAGTTATTTTTAGAGGTGGAGGTCTCGCTCTGGCTCTGGTTGGTCTCAAACCTGTGAGCTCAGGGCAATCCATCTGCCTCAGCCTCCCAGAGTGCTAGGATTTCAAGTGTGAGCCACTGTGCCAGGCCAATTTTAGTAGTTTTTAAACCTAGCTAAAATGTTTTAGTAGGAAAGACCAATTAAGTTAAGATTATGTTAATATGTCGTGGGATTAGAGTTAAAAATCAAGCGTTAGGGTGTGAAGTTTGTACTCAGGCGAGAAAGCTTTCTCAGTTTAGGATAGAAAAAGCACAAAGTTGGGCAGTGCCTGTGGCTCAGTGTGTAGGGCACCGGCCCCATATACAGAAGGTGGTGGGTTCAAACCTAGCCCTGGCTCAACTGCAACAAAAAAATAGCCAGGCATTGCAGCGGGCGCCTGTGGTCCCAGCTACTCGGGAGGCTGAGGCAAGAGGATCGTGTAAGCCCAGGAGTTGGAGGTTGCTGTGAGCTGTGATGCCACAGCATTCTACCAAGGATGGCATAGTGAGACTCTGTCTCTAAAAAAAAAAAAGAAAGAAAGAAAGAATGAGGAAGAAAAGAAAAAACACAAAGTTTATTTACTCTTTCTCTGAAGAAAAAGAGCGCACAGCACCAGAAATGAGAGAGATGCTAGCCCTAAAGACGCACCACTCTGTTTATTAGAGCAGGCTGGAGAGGGGTGAGGGGAATTTGCGACTGTAGTCCAGTTAGCAGAAGACAGCTGGGATACTGCTGCCGCGTTCATCTTTTTTCTGTCTCTCCCCTTATAGGCTGATGTGTCATTTTTTAAGACAGAAAGAAGAAACATCTGTCACCCTGAGTAGAATGCCGTGGCATCATCATAGCTCAAACTCCTGGGCTCCCAATTCTCCTGCCTCAGCCTCATGAGTAGCCAGGACTACAGGTGCCTGCCACAACTCGAGGCTAGTTTTTTGCCTATTTTTAGTAGAGATAGTGGCCTGTGTGGGAGAGGGTGTCTCACTCTTGCTCAGGCTAGTCTGGAACTCCTAAGGTCAGGAGATCCATCCACCTTGGCCTCCCCTAGGGCTAAGATTACAGGCGTGAACCAGCACACCCAGCCTGGTTTTTCTCTTCTTGGCCACGGATTGATAGTGGGAGACAACTGGTGCTGGCCTCTCCCTGGGGAGGTGGGCGTGCCCTCGTTGCCCCATCAGGAGCTCATCAAGGCTGTTTAAACAAACTGGAGGAAAGACTTTTTACTGCCAGTGAATTTTTGATCCATCAGATAGTCTATCCTTTCCTCTCCTTTCCAGAGACTACTTTTCCTTTGGAATGTGAATTGACCAGCTCTGGTAAATGTCCCTGAGCATTTATACCTTCTTTTGTCTGCTCAGCCTCTTGTAATTGCCAGGTAAACACTTCTGTGGGCCAGTTACTAACCTTAGAAGTAGAGTTCAGACAGCTCTAAGTGGCTGCCAGTTAGAAATTTACTTTTTAGCTCGGCACCTGTGGCTCAAGTGGCTAAGGCGCCAGCCACATACACCTAAGGTGGCGGGTTCGAATCCAGCCTGGGCCCACCAAAAACAACAATGACGGCTGCAACAAAAAAATAGCCGGGCGTTGTGGCGGGCACCTGTGGTCCCAGCTCCTTGGGAGGCTGAGGCAGGAGACTCACTTGAGCCCAGGAGTTGGAGGTTACTGTGAGCTGTGATGCCACGGCACTCTACCCAGGGGGACAGCTTGAGGCTCTGTCTCAAAAAAAAGAAAAAAGAAAAGAAAAAGAAATTTACTTTTCCTCGTTAGCCCTTTAGTAAGACCTTTCCTTCAGTAAGATTATGTTTGGTATTTTATTTTTATTTATTTATTTATTTTTTTGAGACAGAGTCTCACTATGTCACCCTCAGTAGAGTGCTGTGCCGGCACAGCACACAGCAACCTCAAACTCTTGGGCTTAAGCGATTCTCATGCCTCAGCCTCCCAAGTAGCTAGGACTACAGATGCCCACCACAACACCCAGCTATTTTTTTGTTGCAGTTGTCATTATTGTTTAGCAGGCCCGGGCAGGGGTTGAATCCGCCAGCCTTGGTGTATGTGGCCAGCACCTTAACCACTGAGCTATGGGTGCCTAGTTGTATGTGTGGTATTTTTAAAAAAATAGATTATGGGTCATTTTTTTGCTTCCACACAATTCAGCTAATTCTGTGTTTGAGTCAAAATATGTCATCATCCTTTATAAAATTGTGTTTTGGCTCAGCACCTGTGGCTTAAGCAGCTAAGGTGCCAGCCACATACACCAAAGGTGGTGGGTTCAAATCCAGCTCGGGCCTGTCAAACAACAATGACAGCTGTGACAAAAAATTAGCCGGGCCCTGTGGCGGGCACCTGTGGTCCAAGCTACTTGGAGGCAGGAGACTCGCTTGAGCCCAGGAGTTGGAGGTTGCTGTGAGCTGTGATGCTACGGCACTCTACCCAGGGTAACAGCTTGAGGCTCTGTCTCAAAAAAAAAAGTGTGTTTTAATTTCAACAAGTGGTTTTGAATTTCATAGACAATACTTTCATACCCTGGTATGATATAGTGAAGGCAGGGATTGTATTTAGGATGATCACGGGCTATTTTCTCTCTCTCTTTTTTTCGTTATCTGTATAACACCTTTGGGGAGGATACATAGTCTTCATTACAGAAGCAGAAATAAGATTCCCATATCAATTTTCTACTTTTATTCCTCCTGCTGCACAAATTAGCAGCAATTATTGATGCCTGCAAACCCACATTTTAATATAGTGCCATACCCCCCCCCCCATTTAATTCGGCAGCCAGATTGCTGACGACCTCAACCATTTAGAACTCAGGTATGAATTCCCAAATTAAGGTTAATGAGTTAACAAGCTCAATTATTTTGTTTCCTCTGGCAAACTTCCAGTGTTCCCAGGTTTACTCTGACTCAATAATAAGTTACTGAGCGCTTACTGAGTTCAGGGCACCTCGTTAGGCTATGATGAGGGGCAGAAAGGGGAGAGCGAAGGACAGAGCACAATCCCTGGGAGGGAAGCAGACTAGCTGATGGCAGCAGGATGGGAGGAAATGGGCCATCACCACCTAGAAGAGAATAAAAGCCTCTGAGCTTCCGAATTAGCACTAATAACCCCAGATAATGAAATAGCCCCCAGGGCTGGAGTACAGCCAGGACAGTGCCTAAGGTTTCATAACAATGACTCTGAGTCATACAATTAAAAAAAAAACAACAGATAAGACTAATTCAATTTCCTCTGGCTGGGAACTATTTAAGACATTTTGGAAAAAACACTAATCAAAACAATTAGCATTTATCTTAAAGGGGTCATTTTAAGTTGTCTGAATAACTAATAGGATGTTGTGGTAAATGTGCCTGAAAAGTTCTATCCAGGGAGAATTTGAAAACTGGAAGATTGCTAGTCTTTGAATCTTCTTGGGAATAGAGGGGATAATTGCTAACATTATTATTAGTTCCCTGACAATTTTTCTTTCTCCTTCTTTTCCTTTTTTAAAAACTTTTTATTAGAGAAATTTAAAAATATGCATAAAAGTAAGCAAAATAGCATAAAGAACCTTTCAGTACCGAGTTCATCATCCACTGCTCGACCTCACTCCGTATATGCCATCCGCATCTTCCTCCTGCATTACTTTGAAGCAAATCCCAGACATCATATAAGTTTATCCATAAATATTTCAGTATGTATCTCTAACAGGAAAGGGATTTTTTTTTACATTCCCCAAATTCTATTATCATATCCAGAAACATAATGATAACTCTTTTTTTATTGCAGTTTTTGGCCAGAGCTAGGTTTGAACCCGCCACCTCCGGCATATGGGGCTGGCACCCTACTCCTTTGAGCCACAGGTGTCGCCCGATAATTCTTTAATATAATAAAATATCTACTCAGAATTCAAATTTCCAATTGCTTCATAAAGTTGTAACTTTTAAATGATTTGAATGAGGATCTGCAATCAGTTGATGTTGCTTAATCCCTATGCCCCCTCCCCCACTATTTAAAAAATTTTTTCATTGAAATTAATTTGTTGGCTCAGTGCCTGTGGCTAAGGTGCCAGCCACATACACCTAAGGTGGCGGGTTCGAATCCAGCCCGAGCCCACCAAAAACAACAATGACGGCTGCAACCAAAAAATAGCCAGGCGTTGTGGCCGGCGCCTGTGGTCCTAGCTACTTGGGAGGCTGAGGCAAGAGACTTGCTTGAGCCCAGGAATTGGAGGTTGTTGTGAGCTGTGACGCCACAGCCCTCTACCCAGGGGGATAGCTTGAGGCTCTGTCTCAAAAAAAAAAAAATTAATTTGTTGAATTCGGTGGGCCTTTGACCTGGAGAATTTCCCATAGTCTAGATTTTGCTGATTATATGGTGGCATCATCTGGTGTGTTCCTCTCTCCTCCTTTGAATACCTGTAAAGTGGCTGTTGGAACTACAGACTTGTTTAGATTCAAGTTCAATGTGTTTTACAAGACTGCTTCATGGGTAGTAGTAATGTGTTCCTCTAGCTCTGCTTTTCATCTGTGTTTGTCTCTCTCTTTGTTATGACAACAGCTACTGATGCTATACCTAGATCCTTTAATACATTAAGGATTGTAAAACTGTAATAGTTAATTCTATCATATTTCATACAGCACTTAAAGAGAGAACAGGAGGCTAAGGTAGGATGATTGCTTGAGCTCAGGAGTTTGAATCCAGGCTGGGCAACCCCATTGCTAAAAGTAAAGGGAAAAAAAAAAAAAACCAGATGGGAAGGAGTGGCTCATGCCTATAATCCTAGCAGTCTAGGAGGAGGATCCTAGCCAAGGCAGGAGGATCCAGAGAGAGAGAAAGAAAATTTGGTTCTCCAGTGGTACAGTTCATGTAGATGAACAAACTGGGTACAGGAACTCACACCTGTAATCCCAGCACTTTAGGAAGTTGAGGCAGGAGGATCTCTTGAGGCCAGGAGTTAGAGATCAGCCACAGCAACATAGTGAGTGAGGTGGTCTATGCCTGTAGTCCCCGCGACTTGGACCTAGGTCAGGAGGATCACTTGAGTCAGGGGTCTGGGGTTGCTGTGAGCTGTGATGATGCCACTATAGCCTGAGTGATAAAGCGAGACCCTGTCTCTAAAAACAAAAACATATAGAACAACAAGATAAATGCTTATTGTGGTGGGCGCCTGTAACCCCAGCTACTTGGGAGGCTGAGGCAAGAGAATCGCCTAAGCCCAAGAAGTGGAGGTTCCTGTGAGCTATAACATCATGGTGCTCTACCAAGGGCGACAAATTGAGGCTCTGCCTCTAAAAAAAAATGATAAATGCTTAATGTGCTGGCTCACACCTGTTATCCTAGCACTCTGGGAGGCCGAGGTGGGTGGATTGCCTGAGTTCACAGGTTGGAGATCAGCCTGAGCCAGAGTGAGATCTCGTCTCTAAAAATAGCTGGAGGTGGCACCTGTGGCTCAAAAGGGTAGGGCACCAGCCCCATATGCTGGAGGTAGTTCAAACCCAGCCCCGGTCAAAAATAAAAAATAAAATAAAAATAGCTGGGTGTGGTGGTGGGCACCTGTAGTCCCAGCTACTTGGGAGGCTGAGGCAAGAGAATCACTTGAGCCCAAGAGTTTGAGGTTGTTGTGAGCTGTGACGCCACTCTACCAGGGGTGACAAAATGCAACTCTGTCTCCAAAAAAAAAAGATAAATGCTTGAATCTTTTTCTTTACTTACCGGTTTTCAAAATAATGAGCTGACTACCTAGCATCTTCCAACAGGGAACACCTGTCTTCTCAATAATATTATTAAATCATATTGAAATACACATATTTGATGTATTTTGATCTGTTGCAGTTTTATCCTGATTGATACTGAAATCATCCCATCTTCGTCCACCGGAGCCTTTCGGATTAGTTCCCAAATCTTTTTGGCATGACTCTAGTCATGTCTGAAAGCTTCCCTACTCTTTGGTATGACAAGATCTTCCAGGTTCATCTGGCTTATTTCCTGCCCAAGACCTGGTCCTAGTGATTTCTCCAAAGCCTTCTGGTTCCTTTGGTGGGAAGTGATTGTTGGTGATCTCAATCTCAAACACTTGAGCCAGGAGTCTGAGGTTGCTGAGAGCTATGATGCTGCCACTGCAGCCTGAGGGACAAAGCAAGACCATGGGCAAGGAGTGCTCATCGCTATAAAGTTGTCAGTTTCTAGGTTTTTTTCCCACAAACAGAAATAGAAAATTCATTCTGAATTCATACTGATGGTCCCATTCACAGTCCGGACTACAGGTTTTAACTTGATCTTCTATACATCCTATCCCCTTTCTCCCACAGTGAGAACTCTGGTTTCCATTGACTCTGGGAATGACAGAATTATAAGGCCACACATACTGTACCACTTTATCATACCACAATAAACATCCAACAGTCACAGAAAAACAATTCTGCTAGCAAAAATATAACTGCTATAGATTGATGTTACTTGTCTTTTAAAAAATATGTACATGTGTATTTTTTAAAATATAGTCACATATTCTATACATGTATACTTTTTTCACTCCACAATGTATCTTGGGTATCACTACATGCTAATATATATATTTTTTTTTTTTGAGACAGGGTTTTGCTCTGTCAGCTAGGCTGGAGCATAGTAATGAGATCATAGTATGGCTGCAGCAATTTTCCTGCCTCAGCCTTTAGAGTAGCTGGGACTACAGATGTCCACCTTACCTGGCTAATTTTTCTTCTATTTTGTACAGACAAGAGTCTTGCTATATTGCTTGGGCTGGTCTTGAATTCCTGGCCTCGAGTGATTCTCCTACCTCAGCTTCCCAAAGTGCTGAGATTACAGGCGTGAGCCAACATGCCCCACCTCCGTGGTATTTAGAGATATCTTCCATTTATTTTTATATGGATAGCTGCCATATGTGACAGAGCGCTTGGTTAAATGGTTTATACAGATTATCTCATTTATTCCTCAGAATAACCCAGTAATGTTGGCACTATTAAAATTGATATTTTATAAATGAGAAATTGAAAAAGTTATTTGTGCAAGGTCCTGAAGCTGAAAAGCAGTGAATAGTCTTTTAAGATGGAAGAAGAAAATGGACAGATTTTCATATCATCATCATTCACATATTTCTACTTCTCTAGCTAGCATAGAAATAGAAAAATAATTACATTGGTAAATTAGTAGACACCTGTGTCCCAGAATACCCAGAAGCCCTGTCTGGTTCACAAATAAGGATTCATGAAGAAGTTTCCATGGATGCAGAGGGATTACTAAGTAGGCAGAAAATTTAAATACACACACAAAGTAACTTGGAAACTATTTTAAAAAGCTATTCCAGGCTGAGTGTGGTGGCTCATGCCTGTAGTCCCACCACTCAGGTAGGCCAAGGGTCCCAGCTACTTGGGAGGCAGAGGCAGGGGAATCGCTTGAGCCCAGGAGTTGGAGGTTGCTGTGAGCTGTTATGCCACAGCACTCTACCCAAGGCGACAACTTGAGGCTCTGTCTCAAAAAAAATAAAAAAATAAAGAGTTGCAAAGCAGGTATAACATCACAAAAGTCATCTGAGGATTGGAAATTCTCTTTGGGGGCAGAACCAGGGATGTCCCTACCGACACACTCCATCTTCTCCTGCTGTTGTTGTTTGTTTATTTGTATATTTTTTATAACAGGCTTTCTTGCCATTCCCTGTAGCTGGCCCCCACTCCAGGGCACGTGGAGCAGGTTCTAGATAAAGGAAAACACCTGGGGGACTGGGGTGATGCCCCAGATGGCATCTACTCTGGGCCTCAGATTCTAGTAATTTATGTGATCATTTTCTCCTCTCTTTTAAACTGCTACAAATTCAGGCGGGCCCTAGCATAATGGTCCCTGTGTACCTCTCCTCTCTCAGCCTAGCTAATGGGCCAGGTGGCACCTGACTCGAGGGAAGCCATCAGACTCTTTCATTGGAACTTGCCATTTGGTCCCAGAGATGCTGGGAGGCCTCAAGCCACTGACCTTCCAATGCCCACTGCCACCTCCACCAACAGGACTCAACAATCAGACCAGCAGTTGAGGACTCACTCTACATCCTTTACCTCCCACCCATCCCATCCCATCAATTTGTCAGTCGTGCCAATTTCATCTCTAAAACACATGTCCACTGCGGGCACCCTGCCTAGGTCTTTGCCATCTGTCACCTGAACAATGCAGCATCTTCCAAATGAGTGCCCTTATTCCCAGAGTGATCTTAAACAGAAATAGACTAAGTCACACCCTTTCACCCTCTCTGTGCACCCAGATGGAACCCAGCCCAGGCCCAGGAAGCCTGCCTGCCTCACCGACCTCGTGCAGCTGGCTCTCCCCTTGCTCTCCTCACTCCAGCCACACTGGCCTCACCCACATTCTTCCACAGCTGGTTCTCACCCATCCTTAAGCTGTGCACAGCAAGAGTTCCGGTCGTCCCATTCACTTGCTGTCTGTCTTCTCATCTTTCAGCCTCAGCTTCACATCACCTCCTCAGAGGAGCCGTTCCCGGTCACATGATCTGAAATAGGCCATCCAAATTTGTCTTCTTTTTGTGCCTCATTTGTTTCCTTCCTAATTATCTTTTTTCTTTTTGAGACAGAGTCTCACTCTGTCACCCTAGATAGAGTGTTGTGGTATCATTGTAGCTCATAGCAATCAAATTCTTGGGCTCAGGAGATCCTCTTGCCTCAGCCTTCAGGTGCGTGCCACAATGCCTAGCTTTTTTTCTGTTTTTAGTGGAGATGGGGTCTTGGTCTTGCTCAAGCTGGTCTCAAACTCCTGAGCTCAGGCAATGCACCCGAATCGGCCTCCCAGAGTGCTAGGGTTACAGTGCCCAGCCTGATGTATAATTATCTTATTTGTATACTTAATTGTTTCCCCAGCTACGCTGTAAGCTCCATGGCAGCAGGAGCCACACCTGTCTCACTGCTCATTGCATTGTATCTGGTCAGGAAAATAAGGACAAGCTTCAGAGAAGGAGATGGCGCTCAGGGGCCTGGGTGGGATTCCCTCCTTTCATTCAGGACTGCTGCACCTGGATTTTGTTTTGGGGAAAATCACCTCTTGCACATGTCTTTTTTCTTTTCTTTTTTTTTTTGAGACAGAGTCTCACTATGTTGCCCTTGGTAGAGTGCTGTGGTGTCATAGCTCACAGCAACCTTAGAATCTTGGGCTCAAGCAATTCTCTTGCCTCAGCTTCCCAAGTAGCTGGGACTACAGGCGCCCCTCGCAACACCCAGCTATTTTTAGAGACAGGGTCTTGCTCTTGCTCAGGCTATTCTGGAACCTGTGAGCTCAGGCAATCCACTCACCTCGGGCCTCCCAGAGTGCTAGGATTCTAGGCATGAGCCACCTATCCAGCCCCCTGGCCCTTTTCTGTTCAGGTGACCCCGCCCTCAGCACCAGGGGAGTCTCTTACTACTTTAGGCAGATCAGCACACTCCCTTCCCACCACCACCCCACAGTGATTGGTGGGTGAGACAATCGAGGCCCTGAGCAGTGTAGTGTGAAGATGTGTGATTTAGGATTGCTTTATCAGTCAAGGTCCCAGCAGGAAACAGATGTCACACTCAAATTAGGCAATTTGAGGAGCAATTAATAAATGGACTGTTTACAAAGGGGTGAGCAGTGTAGGAAAACGTAAGGAATAGAGAAGTATCTTGGGGTCAGGACGACCCTAGGTGTACAGAAAGTGGTTATTGGAATGTAAAGAGAGAGAGAGAGAGGGCTCGGCACCTGTGGCTCAAGCGGCTAAGGCGCCAGCCACATACACCTAAGGTGGTGGGTTTGAATCCCCAGCCCGGACCCGCCAAACAACAATGA
>NW_003852419.1:21984203-21991347 GCF_000181295.1 Otolemur garnettii
CGGCACTCTGCCCAGGGGGATAGCTTGAGGCTCTGTCTCAAAAAAAAAAAAAATAAAAAAATAAATACCCCAACCATCTGCTGAGTTTGCGTGGTGCTCTTCTCTGGTCAAACCCAAGTGGATGGGCAGAGAGGGCAATGCAGCCCACTAATGTATTCCAGGGAAGGCCTTGGGGGCACTGAGCAGGGTAGAGAAAAATAGAAGCGAAAGGAAGCTATGGGGCACACCCACCACTGCCAAGGGAGGATCGAGGGAGACATGGGGGCGTCCGAACACAAGCTGACACTGCAAAAGGCAGAAGAGAAAAGTGGAATAAAACCACATCACTTGTGGTGCTGTCTTAGCTGCTGGGTCAGATACCAGCTGAAGGCAGATGCCTCTATTTCTCCGTACAGGAGCCAGTGGGTTCCCTTTATTGTTTGAGTGTTCCTTGAAATATAAAAAGCCCTCACAGATAAAATGATTGAGATTTCAACAAACAGAAGTGGAGAAAGAACTTTCTAGAAGTAGGGAACAAAGACAGAAATTGGAAAATCAGGAGCACATTTGGGGATCAGCGAGTAAGCAGCTGACCGCAGCATATAGGACAGGTATAAAAATGTAAGTAGAAGATTCTGGAAAGTTGGATCCATAAAATGGAGGTCCTAGAATTGCCAAGTAGAAGAGTTGGGAAGTCATGCAATTGGCAATGAAGAGCTATGAGGTTAACTGTTACAGTAATAATTATTTTATTTATGGCTACTTTGAGGTCCTGGGAGTATATAGTGGCTGTCTATGTGGTTGTGAAACTTGAAGTCATGAAAACTCAGTCACACGGGTAGGAGGAAGAAGGTACATGGGACTTGTCTGCCGAGCTGGACTGGGAGATCTGTGGCTGCTACGGGAATCTGATCGTGGACTTGCTGAGTCCCTCACCTGAACAGGGAAAGTCACTTCCACTTACTGTGTCCTCCCAGGAGGCACCAAATGGCTGCCCCTTAACTGTAATAACCACAGTAGCAGAAGCACACCTGCAGGCTATTCCTAAACGGAGGCGGCTGGGTGCTTCTAATGAGCAGTCATTTAATTTCTGCACATAACCAAGCCTCACCCTCCCTTGCTCCCAGTGATGACACAACTGCCTACTTCCAGCAGTGGAAGGAAATAGTCTGTCTATCAAAATACAAGAAAAACAAAATTAGTTGGGGGCTGCTATCATTAACACATTATTCTCAGTATAATCATTCCCTTAGAAACCAATGAACTCAAGTTATACAATAAAACTATTAGCCTTTATTAGTGTTCTCAGGTTGCTATAATAACATATTATAGACTGGATTACTTAAACAACAAGACTAATTTTCTCACAGTTCCAGAAACTCGGAAATTCAAAATCAAGGTGCCAGCAGCAATGGTGTCTAAGACATGTTCTCTCCTTGGGTTGCAGACAGGTGCCTTCTCGCGATGTGCTCACGTGGCCCTTCCTCATTGCATTAGGTGGCAGATGAAGAATGGGCTCTCTGGCATCTTCTTAAAGAGACACTGATCCTGGCTTGGTGCCTATAGCTTAGTGGTTAGGGCGCCAGCCACATACACTGAGGCTGGTGGGTTTGAACCCAGCCTGGGCCTGCTAAACAACAATGACAACTATAACAAAAAAGTAGCCAGGCATTGTGGCAGGCGCCTGTAGTCCCAGCTACTTGGGAGGCTGAAGCAAGAGAATCACTTAAGCCCAAGAGTTTGAAGTCGCTGTGAGCTGTGGCACCACAGCAGGGTGGCAACATAGTGAGACTCTGTCTCAAAAAAAAAAAAGGACACTAATCCTATCAGATCAGAGCCCCACCCTTACAACCTCTTTTAACCTTAATTAACTTCATTATTCTAAATATAGCCATACTGGGGGTTGGGGTTTCAATATATGAATTTTGGAAGGACACATAAATTCAATCTACATAGTCTAATGTAATGGTTAAGAATGTAGGTTGTGAAACCAGATTGCTTCTGTTCAAATCCTGGCTCTCTTACTAGTTTTATGGCCTTAAGAATATTAAGCTTTACCTCTATGCACCTCAGTTTCCTCATCTGTAAAATGGGGATAATAAAAGCATATGAATACCAAAAATAGTATTTAATAATAATGGATTAGATGAGATCATTGATATGTAAATTGCTTAGCAGGGTCTGGCACATGGTATATGCCCATTAAAAGTTAGCTGTTCCTATTGTAATGAATATTAAATTAAAAGTTTAAACTGAGGCACCTAAATATAATAGATTTTGTATACTAATGTGAGTTGTGAGTTAGACAACTCTGTAGGATTTTCAAAGTAGAGAGTGGGTCCAAAACCAGATTAGAGAGTTGAGGTGAATGGGCCTAGGAGCCAGGGACAGAAGATAGATTACACTTTCCTCGACATACCTGCATCCCATAACAGTAGGGAGAAGGGAGAAGATTTAAAATCACATTTGAACTCCTCTTTACTTAGGACTGACGTGATAAAGGCTAAATTGAGTCTATATTTATGATTTAATCTTTTTACTCAGAAGTAACCAGAAAAATGATGGAGTTTACTGAGTTCAATGCAGGGAAGGGGATGAACTACTAATCCTCCTAAGGAGAATATAGGATTTAAAACTAAAGTTGCAGAGTCAGTGCCTGTGGCTCAAAAGGGTAGGGCACCAGCCCCATATGCCGGAGGTGGTGGGTTCAAACCCAGCCCCAGCCAAAAAAAAGAATAAGACTAAAGTTGACAGACTTAGGCCAATAAGGGCTGATAGCAGTGTTGTGACTGTTAATAAGGCACCTTATTTTCTTTAGATAGTATTCTCTGAATACTCTGCAGAAATCTATGCCTTCAGTCATCTTTGTCCTTTCTAAATGTGTCAATGTCTTCATTTTTTTTTTTTTTGAGACAGAGTCTCACTATGTCACCCTTGGTAGAGTGCTATGGCATCATAGCTCACCATAACCTCAAACTCTTGGGCTTAAGCGATTCTCTTGCCTCAGCCTCCCGAGTAGCTGGGACTACAGATGCCTGCCACAATGTCTGGCTATTTTTTGTTGCAGTTGTCATTATTGTTTAGCTGGCCCAGGCCGGGTTCAAACCCACCAGCCTCGGCGTATGTGGCTGGCACTGTAACCACTGTGCTATTGGCACAGAGCCTCTTCATTTTTTTAAAAAAAGGAGGTGGGGAATAGCTTTGTTCCAAGGCCCCAAGAAATCTCTCGAGTTCTGTTAAATGTTCCCTTTTTATTAAGTGCATTTTCAGAAATACTATAGAAAATTACCTCCAGAGCTGACTCTGGCACTGGTTCTGATACTACAGTAGATACCCGGCACTCTGCCTTCTGAATATACCAGTGGCCAACCTGGAAAGAAACTTTTCTAATCAGGTCAAGCCCTAAAACCATACAGTAGTATAAAAAAAAAACTGACTCCTCTCCCACCAAGCTATATCCTCCAGCCATACAAGTCAGGGAGCTTTTGCAAGGCAGAAGCTAACACAGAGAATGTGCTCAGTGGACATTTTGCAGATGAACACTGCACTCTTAAACTCGGTTAAGCTTTTTAAGTCAAAGTGGGCTCCACCTTGTGGTCATATTGAAGAACTGCACCACTCCCTCATGGTACTACCGACAAGGGCAGCGGGATCATCTTCCCTTTTCCTCTTGGACCTTAAGAACCCTTAAAAAATAAGCGCATACTAAGATAAAGTCTATTTCATGCATCCTAAACACAAAGGATCTCAAACTTTATTCTTTATTATCCTGACATCCTCTTCTAGCGATATTTTCTGTTTTCATTTATTCTTTCAAAGCCTTTTTTTTTTTTTTTTGAGGCAGAGTCTCACTTTGTATCCTGCCGTAGAGTGCTGTGTCATCACAACTCACAGCAACCTCAGACTCCTGGGCTCAAGTGATCCTCTTGCCTTAGCCTCCAGGGTAGCTGGGACTGAGGGAGCCCATCACAACACCCATCTATTTTTAGAGACAGGGTCTCTCTCTCTCTCTCTCTCTCTCTCTCTCTCTGTCTAGCTCAGGCTGGTCTCGAACCTGTGAGCTCAGGTGATCTGCCTGCCTCAGCTTCCCAGAATGCTGGGATCACAGATGTGGGACACCCACCGTGCCCAGCCCAATTCCTACAAAGCCTTAATGGGCCAGATGGTTAAAAAACATTTTCATATTAAATTCTTACAACAATCCAAGAGACAAAAATGTTACCATAGCTTTTTGTAAATAGGGAGATCAAGGCACATGGGCTCAGAGAGTTTTAACAACTTGCCCAAGGCTACACAGCTAATTAGCAGGGAGAGCTGGAACGTGAATTAGGTTAATTAGACCCACAATACAAAGGCTTTCCACCAAACCCCACTGCCTCTTAGTTCACCAGGTTTTTTATTTACTCAAATTTTCAAGATGAAAATTAGAAAGAGGATCTTTATTGTTGCCTCTTCCATACTTCATCACCCATATGCACAGAAGGCTTACTGACATCATCTCTGCAATGATACTGGGATTTATCCCTTCCTCTCTTTCCCTACTGACACAATCTCACTTTGGCCCTTCCTTCATGCTCACATGAAATATTTCAATAGCCTCCGAGCAGGTTCGCAGGATCTCCTCCACCTCCACCTCACGGAAGGGAGAGGGTTCTAGTTTTTAAAGTCCATATTGGTAAAGGCACAATTCTTGTACAGGCCATATATTATCAAAAGCCCTAAAAATGTCTTTTTTAAAATCCTGTATTATAAAAAAGCTATGTGCACAAAGATGGTCAGACATTAAGTGTTACTCATGTGGTATATTTGTCCCTTACAACTTTCAAAAATTCCATTATGGGATAAATTGTTGAAATCAACTCAATTTCTACTCTAAACCTATAGGATCTTCTCCCTCAGGTAGTCCTTGGAGGTCCTAAGAAGACTCTGCAGATATAAGTCATCACTGGTCACTGTCAAGAGTGCCAGTACCTCAACTGACCTGGTTCCTTCGATTCTTATAGCCCACTAGCTTTCATGCCACCCTTGGGGCCTATGGCTATTTGGTGGGACCTCTGTTCCTTTCTGAGGTCTAGGCACCTCCCTGGGTGCCGTTAGAGAGCAGGGTGCAGGGTCCCAGCTGTTGCAGGACCCAGGAGTCCTCCCCTATGGGGCAAATCCACCACTGCCTGCTGAGAGACTTCCTGTCTCCTCTAGCTGCTATACACTAAGGCACCTCAAGAGTTTAGTAGGCTTTTGAAAACAAAGCCAGGAAGGGAAGTGTTTTGCAGGCAACTTCTGCGTTCAGCCTGCTGTAAGCGTCCCCAGAGAAAAGTAAAACAAAGCCTGCTACCCACTTGAGGAGGGAAAAGGAGGAAATACAAGAAGCCCTACATTTATAGCTCAAAAAATTATCCTACTCTAAGAAGCTTAATGCTGAGACCATGTCATAAAACGTGAATGTTAGATCATATCTAACATTCTGTGGAGTCTGTGGATTGCACATAGATGCTGACATAGCCTGGTACCATACAGTTGGCAAAACCCATTTACTTCACTCAGTTATCCTAGATGTAAATTTCCAAATCTGCTGAAAATGGTTGAATAAATAGTTAGCATTACAGATATTTCCCTTGGTCTTTCCAGCTTTACACTCCCTTCCATCTCTGGAACTCTCTTCCCTGTCTGTAGCTTTAACCATTGCATCTGTACGATCAACCATCCCATCTTCATCTCCCGCCCTGACATCTTAACTTCAGCTGCATGTCTTCAACAGGCTGAAAGGCAGTCCCACCTGGGATCCTCACTGTCACTTTCATGCCCCAGATCAACTCACTGTCTTCAACCCGAGTCAGCTTCCTCTGCTCATGTCTCCTTCTATCAATGAGACAGAAGGGTAAAGTTCATTTCTCTCTTCTGTCCCCTAGTCCCAACTACTTGGGAGGCTGAGGCAAGAGAATTGCTTAAGCCCAAGAGTTTGAGGTTGCTGTGAGCTGGGACTCCACAGCACTCTACCAAGGGCAATATAGTGAGACTCTGTCTCCAAAAAAAAAAAAAAAAGACTCAAAATGCCTACAGATGTCCCTAATCTTTGAAGAACTTGCTCTGCTTGGTACTGCCTTACAGGCAAATGAATGGATTAGAGGGAGCCCTTATCACAAGGGCATCCAAGGTATTGGCCAAGCCAGACTTTCTGAAGGAGCATGGAGTGAAAGTTCTGACCAACAAGAACACCCTCTGTTAAACAGGTAACAGCCCAACAATCAAATCATCTCTCTTGGGGCTCTACACAGACACAGAGGAGGGTGATAATGGCAGGAGGGTAAAAGCAAAGATAGGAAGAGATAGTAGTTGAGCTCCCATGAGGAGTCTGCGAGAATTAGGTCATGGGGAACTCTGCTGACCTCACCCTCTTCTATGGCAGTGAGCTTTCTGGGCAGCTGGGGAATAGAGGAGTAGGGGACACAGAGCAGATGTTTCTTGTCTTTTCTCTTCCTCTTTTCTCTCCTCCCTTCAGTCTTACTCCCCCCTCCCTTTCTTTTTCTTTTCCTTTCTTCATCTTTGTATTCATTTTCCTTCCTTTAGTTGTCTACCCAGTGTCTGAATAACCTGACTATTTAAGAGGAATCCCCTGCGGTATAAGTCCTGGCAGAAGGCAGGGCCACAATTCCCACTATGGAAACCAAGAGGGTCAGGTACTTTCTGGCCCACACTCTGGAAGCTGGGGCTTGGGCACAAGATGATCCTGGTAATGAATCAGATACCGAGTCAGTTAAGAAATAATTTATTGGCCAGGTACATGGCTCGCGCCTATAATCCTACCACTCTGGGAGGCCAAGGAAGGAGTATCACCTGAGATCAGAGTTCAAGACTAGCCTGAGGAAGAACAGGCTTTACTAAAAATAGAAAAATCAGCCGGCATGGTGGCAGGTGCTTGTTGTCCTAGCTATAGGATCACTTGAGGCCAAGAGTTTGAAGTTGCAGAGAGTTATGATGACACTGCTGTGTTCAGCCAGGATGACAGGGGAAGACTCTGTCTCAAAAAAAAAAAAAAAAAAAAGAAAAAGAAAGAAAGAAAAAAGAAAAAAAATATAAAAACTAGCCAGATGTAGTGGCACATGCCAATATGCAGTGGCCATGGTACTAGCAGCACTGTGCTTGCTAGACGGTCCCTGAAGGAAGAAAA
>NW_003852419.1:21991367-21994388 GCF_000181295.1 Otolemur garnettii
ATTTACTGTAGCAGCATTAAGTAGCAGTAGTTAATATGCAGTGGCCATGGTACTAGCAGCACTGTGCTTGCTAGACGGTCCCTGAAGGAAGAAAAATGCCAATCTACAGAAAAGTTGAAAGAGTATAATGGATATACTCTTTACTTAGTGAATTAGTTAGTGTAAAATAAATTACTGGTACTCTAAAACATAAGAGCTTAATGTAAGAAGCATTCATTATGCCATAGTTTCTGCAGGCCAGAAACCCAGGCACTAATTACCTGAGTCTCTGGCTCAGGGTCTCTCATAGGCTACAGTTAAGGCATCAAGAGGCTGCAGTCTTGCATGAAGGTGAAGATCGGCTTTGAAGCTCACTCCCATGGTTGTTGGTAGGATTCAGTTCCTCACAGGATTTTGGACTGAGGGTTTCAGTTCCTCACTGGCTGTTGGCTGGAGGCTTCCCCCCAACCTCCACCCCTTTTTTTTGGGACAGAGTTTCACTTTGTTGGCCTCAGTAGAGTGCTGTGACATCATAGCTCACAGCAACCTCAAACTCTTGGGCTCAAGCAATCCTCCTGCCTCAGCCTCCCGAGTAGCTGAGATGACAGGTGCCTGCCACAACACCCAGCTATTTTTAGAGACAGAGTCTCACTCTTGCTCAGGCTGGTCTCAAACTCCTGGGCTCTAGCAATCCACTCACCTCGGCCTCCCAGAGTATTGAGATAACAGGTGTGAGCCACCACATCTAGCCTTGGCGGCCTCCCTTGATTCCTCAAACATGGGCCTCTTCTCCATGAGGCAGTTAACAAGATGGCAGCTAGCTTCTATCTGGGCAAGTGAGGGAAAGAGAATGTCCCAGATGGAAGCCCCAGTCTTTTTGTAACCCAATAACAGAAGTGACATCACATGTGCTGTTTGCTAGAAGCAGTCTCTAAATCCAGCCCATACTCAAGAGAAAGGGATTACACAAAGGTGTTAATTCTGGGAGGAAAAGTCAGGATTCATCGAGTACCATCTTAGGACCACCAACCACAGTTTCGTCAATTATTAACATTTTATCACATTTGCAAATGCCCTCCCATATAGATAGACAGCAATAAGCTGGGCCCAGGGGCATGCACCTGTAGACCCAGCTACTCAGGAGGCTGAGGCAGGAATTCGAGGCTGCAGTGAGCTATAATGATGCCACTGCACTCTAGCCTGGGCAGCAGAGGGAAAACTTTTCACTAAAAAAGTAAATAAATAAATAAGCAAATAAAATGGTTCTTTTTTTAAAAGATAGCTATAAATACAGATACAGATTTTGTTAAACAACCAAAATCAGGGTACAAACATTACACATGTATAACATTTTCTTCTAATTACTTCAGCACATATCTACTAAGAATATTTTCCAGCACAATCACAATGTCATCCCCTCAAATTTAACAGTAATGTTATAATATCATCTAATATCAGCCCCAATTCGACTCTCTCCAACAATCTCCCCAACACAGTAGCCTTTATAGTTCTTTCTTGCTCTGGTATCTGACCAAAGTTCATGTATTTGGGGGGGGGGGTTGTTGCTGTCTACTTAATCTCTTTTTTTATTTTTTTTTTGAGACGGAGCCTCAAGCTATCCCCCTGGGTAGAGTGCCATGGCATCACGCTCACAGCAACCTCCAACTCCTGGGCTCAAGCGAGTCTCCTGCCTCAGCCTCCCAAGTAGCTGGGACTACAGGCGCCCACCACAACGCCTGGCCATTTTTGCAGCCATCATTGTTGTTTGGCGGGCCCGGGCTGGGGATTCGAACCCGCCACCTTAGGTGTATGTGGCTAGCGCCTTAGCCGCTTGATCCACTGGCGCCGAGCCATACTTAATCTCTTTTGATCTAGAAAAATTATTTCCAGTACCATCTGTTTCTGGGGTTTCTGGGGTTTCTTAAACAATTTTTGAAACGTTCAGTTCAGTTGTTTTGTGTAACACCCCATATTCTAGACCTGATTGTTTCCTCACGGAGTTTATCTTATTCCAGTATCCACTGTATTTCCCATAAGCAGGAAGTTAAGTTAATATTGTTAGAATATTAGTATTGAAAGAATACTACTTAGGAGGCATATATCTTGTGGTCGCATTATTGATGATGTTTGATCACTTGGTTATGGTGGCAACTGTTCAATCTCTCCACTATAGATACATGAATTTCCTCTTCTCATTAGTAAATCTGTGGGGCACTACTAAGAGTCTGTGGCAAATCCTGTTCCCGACAAGATGTCTCCCAGTGGTCTTAGTATCCACCAGTAATCCCTGACTTGGGTAATTATTACATTTGGGTTTGCAAAAAGGTGACTGTCTAATATTCCTTCTACAATTATCACTCTATAAAGGTGAGCTCGTCTTTTTCTCCCCTTAGTTTTTTTTTTTTTTGAGACAGAGTCTCCAGATGTCGCCTGAGGTAGAGTGCCATGGTGTCACAGCTCACAGCAAACTCAAACTCTTGGGCTTTGGCGATTCTCAGCCTCCCAAGTAGCTAGGACTACAGTAACCCGCCACAATGCCTGGCTGTTTTTTTGTTGCAGTTGTTGTTGTTGTTTTAGCTGGCCTGGGCCAGGCTCCAACCCGCCAGCCTCAGTGTATGTTGCTGGCACCCTACCCTCTGAGCTATAGGTGCCACCCATCTCCCCTAGTTTTTATATTTTGTTTGAGATTGATTATATTCTTGTGGATTATTTATTAACGTATTATATATAAATATTATTATATATTAATATATTATAATCAATTAACATTATCATTTTTGATTTGCAATTGTCCCAAATTTGGCCAATAAAAAAATCCTTCAAGCTTACTTCTATATCTTTATCTTTTTTAAGAAAATGTTTATTGAAATATAATTCACCTGGCTCGGCGCCTGTAGCTCAAGTGGCTAAGGCGCTAGCCACATACACCTAAGGTGGCGGGTTCAAATCCAGCCCGGGCCCACCAAACAACAATGACGGCTGCAACCAAAAAATAGCCAGGCGTTGTGGCGGGCGCCTGTGGTCCCAGCTACTTGGGAGGCT
>NW_003852419.1:21994715-21994950 GCF_000181295.1 Otolemur garnettii
TGACCATTCATTCACAGGTTTTTGTATGAAGATGTTTCTCTTGGGTATATACACATAGGTGTAGAATTGCTAGGGCCTGTGGTAATTTTATGCTTCATCTTTTGAGAAACTTCCAGATTGTCCTTCAAACTGGCTATGCCATTTTATAATACATTCCTACCAGGCTCAGCGCCCACAGCACAGTGGTTCCGGTGCCAGCCACATACACCAAAAGTGGCAAGTTCGAACCCAGCCC
>NW_003852419.1:21995521-21997016 GCF_000181295.1 Otolemur garnettii
GGCTATTTTTTGGTTGCAGCTGTCATTGTTGTTTGGTGGGCTGGGCTGGATTTGAACCCACCACCTTAGGTGTATGTGGCTGGCGCCTTAGCTACTTGAGCCACAGGTGCTGAGCGGAGACTCTGTTTCAAAAAAAAACATTCCTATCAGTAGTACATGAATATCCTAATTTCTCCGCATCTTTCCCAACAATTGTTGTTACCTATTTTTTATTATAGCCATCCTAGTGGGCATATAGGGACATCTCATTGTAGCTTTGATTTACATTCCCTTTGGCTAGTGATATTAAGTCAGTTTTTCCCTAGTTACCCTTGGTCCCTTCCAAAAATTCACATCGTATTTTACTTCCAGAAAAGTTTCTGGAATTATACTTTTATTTCATTGTTAATGGTTTTCTTCTTTATTGACACTAATGATAGGCCAGGTGCAGTGGGTCACCTAGGATTATGCCTGTAATCCTAGCACTCTGGAGGCCAAGACAGTGTGGATTGCTTGAGCTCTGGAGTTCAAGACCAGCCTGAGCTAAAGTGAGACCCTATCTCTGCTAAAAATAGAAAAATTAGCCAGGCGTAATGGCACAGGCGTGTAGTCTCAGCTACTGAAGAGGTTGAGGCAATAGGATCTTTGAACCTAAGAGTTTGAGGTTGCTGTGAGTGATAATGATGCCATGGCACTCTAGCCTGAAGAATAGAGTGAAACTGTCTCAAAAAGAGAGAGAAAGAGACTCCAATCATGCATGTTTTGTATATCTCTCACTGTTTTCTGCTATTTTTACTTCTATTCCAAATTTGATTTGGTTCTGTTGGCCATTTTAGATTTTTTCCTCAATGTCCCTATTTCCCTTGGATACCATGTAGTTTTGATGTCTCAAGATTATTGGCCTTTTCTTCTATTTCTTTCCTGAATTCAGTCAATTTTATTTCATAACTGTTTTAAACCTACTTCTATTTTGAGCTTTTATACCTGTAATTGTTTGCTGAATGGTACTTAATTTATGTTAAGAGTGCTGTGTTACAGTTTACCTCTGCTTTTTGATTACTGCGAGGGGAGGGGTAATTTTCATTAGCCTAAAAGGTTTGGTTTTTATTTTGTTCTTACAGTTGTTTTATAGGGATGTTGGCTACAATTTTCTGTTTATTTCAAAATATCTTGTATCTTCCTAACAAGTGTTTCTGCATAAGGGAGATGACGATGCAGAAGGCCTAAGAGTAACAAGTCAAGGTTTGGGGCAAGAGATTTGAAGGAAAGAAGAGAGACTTCTTAGGAAAGAAATCTCAGGGGTTTCGTGGAAATGATAGAATTTATGATTAATGTGAGCTTTTAAAAATAAATTGCTAATGAAATAGGACACATTTGATGGAAAAGATAAGAATACAATGAAGTCTATGTAAGTGAACAAATAATTAGATCCAGGAAAAAACAAAAAGTTGTAAAAGAAGGAGGGCTCGGCTCGGCGCCTATAGCTCAACCGGCTAGGGCGCCAGCCACGTACACC
>NW_003852419.1:21997450-22000367 GCF_000181295.1 Otolemur garnettii
AAAAAAAAAAAAAAAAAAAGAAGGAGGGCTCATGCCTATAAGCCTAGCACACTGGGAGGCTGAGGAGGGCGGACTGCTTAAATTTAGGAGTTTGAGACCAGCCTGTGTGAAACTGAGATCCCTGTCTCTACTAAAAAAAAAGAAAAAAGAAAAAGAAAAAGAAAAACTAGCAGGGCGTGGCAGTGCAGGCCTGTAGTTCCAGTTACTTAGGAGGCTGAGGCAAGAGGGTCCCTTGAGCCCAAGAGTTTAAAGTTGCTGTAAGCTAGTCTGAAACTATGGCACTCTAGCCTGGGGCAACGGAGTTAGCCGCTGTCTAAAAAAAACAAGAGAATGAAAACATAACCTTAATATAGAACTTGACTCAGCAGTAAACAACATGTACCAACTTGTAATGATAGATATGCTGCCCGGTGTGGTGGCTTATGCCTGCAATCCCAGCACTTTCACAGGCCAGATGGCAGAATAGCTTGGGAACAGGAGTTCAAGACCAGCCTGAGCAAGATAGCAGAACCCATCTCCACAAAACCTTTAAAAATTAGCCAGGCCTGATGGTGTGCACCTGTGGCTCCAGCTACTGGGGAGGCTGAAGAGGGAGAAAGGTTTGAGCCCAGGAATTTGAGATTGCAGTGAAGTACGATTGTGCCACTGAACTCTAGTCTAGGCAATAGAACAAGACCCTATCTCTAAAAAAAGAAAAGAAGACAAAAATTTTTTTTAATTAATAAAAAGAATACTGTTGGTTGAACTACATGATGATAACTGTGATGCAGAGAATATAAGGTAGATGAGGGAAAATGGGACAAGGACAATTTATCAACAATAATTAGAAATCAACAGATCAGGTCTCAAGTTCATAAACCAAGTAAAAAATATGAAAACAGAAGAGAAAGCTAAAAATTTGGCATTGCTTCTGATAATGAAGATTAAGGGGTTGAAGGGGCAGTAAGATTGTCTTGTAAGTTTTTTAGCACTACATGAATTGTTAAGAACAATATGTGGGTGTATTACTTTAATAACATAAAATTTTTAATATTTTTTAAGCTTAACCTTCTGCCTGTGTAGGAAATTGATTTTATTAAACAATAAGCTGCAACAGGACTTATATATTTTGACATAAATCAATTTTCCTCCTATTATTAAGATTTAATTTTCATGTATAAACAGGAATAAAAAACTCACTGCAAATTTTTTTTAAATTTTTTTTTAATTGTTGGAGACTCATTGATGGTGTAAGAAATCAGGTTACACTGATTGTATTTGTTAGGTAAAGTCCCTCTTATAATTGTGTTTTGCCCCCAAAAGGTGTGTCATACACACGGGATCCCCACCCCTCTCCCTCACTGCAAATTAAAAAAAAAAAAAAAAACTATTGAAAAAAACATTAAATGAGGCCAGGCGTGGTAGCTCACGCCTATAATCCTAGCACTCAGGGAGGCCGAAGCAGATGGATTGCCTGAGCAAGACCCTGTCTCTAAAAATAACGGGGAGTTGTGTCAAGTGCCTATAGTCCTAGGTACTTTGGAGGCTGAGGCAAGAGAATCACTTGAGCCCTACAGTTTGAGGTTGCTGCGAGCTATGTCTACTGAGGGTGACAAAGTGAGACTCTGTCTCTAAAAAACAAAGCAAACAAACAAACAAAAAAAATTAACTATTTTGAGAGTCCATAACTTTGAAATTCCAAAAAAAATCATTTCCTTAAGTTATACTTTTATAAAAAACAAAACTCCACTATAAATGTATTTAATATGTTCTATTATTACCGATGTCAAAAATAAACTTTGAAATTCCAAAAAAAATATTTCCTTAAGTTATACTTATAAAAAACAAAACTCTAGGGCAGCGCCTGTGGTTTAGTGAGTAGGGCACCGGCCCCATATACCAAGGGTGGCAGGTTCAAACCTGGCCCTGGCCAAACTGCAACAACAAAATAGCCAGGTATTGTCATGGGCACCTATAGTCCCAACTACTTGGGAGGCTGAGGCAAGAGAATCACCTAAGCCCAGGAGTTGGAGGTTGCTGTGAGCTGTGACGCCACAGCACCCTACCGAAGGTGATAGAGTGAGACTCTGTCTTTACAAAAAAACTCCACTAAAAATGTATTTAGCATGGCGCCTGTGGCTCAAAGGAGTAGGGCGCCGGCCCCATATGCCGGAGGTGGCAGGTTCAAACCCAGCCCCCCAAAATAAAAAAAAAAAAGGTATTTAATATGTTCCATTATTACAGATGTTAAAAATAGTCAAAAATACATTTTGAGTTAAAGTTTTATATAGTGCCAGGTCGGTGGCTCATGCCTATAATCCTAGCACTCTAAGAGGCTGAGGTGGGAAAATCCCTCCCTGAGCTCAGGAGTTCAAGACCAGCTTGAGTATGAGCAAGACCCCATCTCTACTAAAAACAGAAGAATTAGCCAGGTGTTATGACGGATGCCTATAGTCCCAGCTACTTGGGAGGCTGAAGCATGAGGATCACTTGAATCCAGGAGTTTTTTGTTGTTTTTTTTTTTTTTTAATATGGAACGCTTCACAAATTTGCATGTCATCCTTGCGCAGGGGCCATGCTAATCTTCTCTGTATCGTCCCAATTTTAGTATATGTGCTACTGAAGCAAGCACTTGAATCCAGGAGTTTGACGTTGCTGTGAGCTAGGCTGATGCCATGGCAATCTAACCTGGGCAATAGAGTGAGACTCTGTCTCAAAAAACAAAACAAAATAAAACAAAACACTGTATTCACTAGGAAGAACTAGACACTATAGCTTAAAAAAAAGATGGCTGAGGATGTGGACAGGTGGAGAAGCAGACAGTGGCAACCTCTGGACAATGGAATCTCCTCTCTAGGCTTGGTCCCTAAAGGGCTGAAATTCAGTCCCTGGGCACTCAGCAGCCTTGGCTCCTGAGCAGTGAGAGGCCACAGCCCAG
>NW_003852419.1:22000798-22006302 GCF_000181295.1 Otolemur garnettii
CCGGCTATTTTTTTTTTGGTTGCAGCCATCATTGTTGTTTGGCGGGTCCGGGCTGGGGATTCGAACCCGCCACCTTAGGTGTACGTGGCTGGCGCCTTAACCGGTTGAGCTATAGGCGCCGAGCCAGCCAAACTTTTAAATTAAGTTTTCTGGAGCAAGAAGTATAACCATAGACAGTTCCTGGCTTACTTTGCCCAAGCTTAGAAAAACACTAGAGGAAAGAAAGAGCCTCATTCTTCCAGCTTCATTCTCTAAAATCCTGGACAAGGGCTCAGACCATCCCAGGGTGAGTCACATGCCCTTCCCTAGGGAAACCTTTGAGGATAAGAGGAGGGAGACTCTAGTTAGCCAGGCCTGGGTTCCATGTTTCCCCTTCTCCACACTCAACCTGCCTTGGGAGGCCAGAGAAGTGTGGTGCTAAAGAAAATTCCTCAAGGAAAGATTACTTGTCAGGCAGAAACAAAAGATGCTCACAACACAAAATTACAGAACGTCAGAGCTGAAAGGAACCTCAGAACTCATCCATTCCATCCCCTCTTACAGAGGAGAAACCATACACCATAGAAGATGTTAGAGGCCTCAGAAAAGGGAGAGTGGTACAGGCATTCAAATTCAAAGGATGGACAAGTACATGTCTGGTTCAGGATATCAGGGCTTAATGAAGGTAGGTGGATTTGACCTGGGACTTCACACACAGTGAGCGTAACGTGCTTGTCTTTTCCTGACTTCTGAATTACATTCTGCTCATACTTTGCTTATCTCAAGTTCTATCACCTATAACTTCCTTGGTTTTTTGAGTTTTTATTCAACTGGTCTTGATTTTTCTTCCAAGTTCCCTCTATTTGAATCTGGTGCCCTGGTTCTTTGCTTGACCTGGTTGCCTGTTTGGACTTGGTCCAGTTCTCTGTCTAGCAGGATTTCTGGGCTGGGAAAAACCCAAGTCTCAGCTGTGGGATTTGGAGACTCCCCTGGAAGTCTTCTGTGTATACAGAAAGGATCTAGGGTCACAGATAAATGTCTTCAGGTAGGTAACAAATGTCTGAAGGCTGGTTATTAATACACAAGTGGTCCTTGTGGGAGTTAAATTCTTGTTGAAAAACCAAAGCAAACAAGCAAGCATACCTGCGGCCCAAACAAAACGATCTGTAAGCTAGTGGTTACAAATGTTGTGACCCCTGGATTAGATAAAAACCTCTGAGCTGTCCTGACATGTTTGGGAAAACCCAACAAGTCCTTGTAGCTTCAACTACCTGGGGCTCAGGAGTTCCATGACAAATAATTTTGCCCACAAATGGGGTACAGACTTTTTTTAGGATCTGGCGGGAGGGACACTCAGTAGAAGCCAGATTGCTGAAAACTCTGTGAGAGAAAATCATCAGAAGGGCGGAATGGGTCTGAAGTTGGTTACAATCGGACCCCTTTCTCATGCCATCCTGTGGCATTCCTCTGCCTCCGGGTTCCCCCAGCAGTAAAAGCTAAAGAGCCGGGTCATTAAGCTCTTACGTCACCCGGCTGGCGGGGACGGGTGTGTATCACAGCTTCCCACAAGCTGATACCCTCTCCTAGGACTCCATCACCGACTTTCCATCGGTCCAGGACGTCAGAGAGCCGCCAAGGAGCTCCTGGTTCGTTTACCTACACCCTTCCCATCCTTTCTGCGTCTCAGGGCCACCTCCTCCCCGAAGCTGTCCCTAAGCGCCCGCACAGCCGCACCTGCTCCAGCTGGGTCAAACTGCTGGGCTGTCCAGACGCGAACATAAACAGGGAAAAACTGCGGGACCGCCTCCCAGGGAGAGGCGCGCCACGAACGCATCAGGGCGCAGAGCGCCAAATGAATGAACGAATGCATGACCACGGACGCCGCATGACTCGGCGTGAAGAAAGCGCGCCTCCCGACTCCGAGTCGCAGCAGCCCCTAGCGCCCGCCGTAGCACGACGCGGCCTCGCACGACCCGGCTCGCCCCCAAGGGGAGAACCCGAGGTCGTAAGCGCCGAAACAGAGGGAGGCCGACGCCGAAGAAGATCCGGCCTCCCATAGGCCAAGACAACACAAGGGGGTGGGCTCTTCGTTCAAGAGTGGGCCGCGTATTGGTCGAGCCTTCGGACTGAGGACAGAGATTGGCTGCACCGACTCTCCGCGCCGAGGGACAAGGGGCGGGCCCAAAGGGAGTGGCTGGCGCTGGGTCCCGCCCCGAGCGTTCTGGGCTCTGGCGGGAGGGCCTTTCTAGCAGCCTGGGACCCCCGGGCTCGGGGCCGCCGCATGGGACTGCTGGAGCCGCTTGGGACGTGCAAGGCATTCGCTGTGCGGTAGGCAGGCAGTAGCAGCGGGCGGGCGCGGGTGTCGAGGGCGCCTGCGGCGCTGGGGGCGGTGGCCCAGGCCAGACCTGCGCGTGGCCCGGCCCCCTCCGCCTCCGCCCTCCGGTCTCTAGCGGTCGGCCCTCCTGACCGTGGCGATACGGGCCGCAGCGCATCTTGTCCCTGGCCGAGGGGGCACAAAGGCTTTCTGGGGGGCGGGGGCGCCTTTGCCTTCGCCTCCATTTCGCGAGCAGAACGGCGAGTGCTGCCTCGGCCGAGGAGGGAGGCCGGGATCGGCAAAGGCCTGGGCGCGGCGGGGGAGCGCGCGTGTCTGCGCATCTCACGTCCCACGGCTGCGCCGCTGGTTGGCTTAGGCCGCAGGGAGAGTCGCTTTCCCTCGGGCTTCTCCCAGCGTTTACCCTGCTCCCCAGTCGGGGGTGAAGCACTAAGGTGGTTCACTGGCGAGATTGAGACGAATCACGCCGCCCTCCTGCCGCGAGCGCGGCAGCCCCCAGACGCAGAGGAGAAGCCATATGTCTCACTTTGTTGCCCAGAAGGACTACCCTTTATAACTGTCATCAGTGGGATAGTTCTCAGCAGACCACGGGCGTGTGTCCAAAAACTGTTCCAGGCCTTTTATAATTATTAGTTTGGGTGCAGCGTATTGTTTGCAATAAAAATGAGCGGAATCCTGCCAGTGCCAGGGCAGATTGGACTTCTTGGGAAGAGGGGGCGGAGCAAGAAGGGAAGTGTGGTTTGTAAATACTCCAACAGTTCTCAGATCTAAGCTGTAAAGGTTGTTATTAAAGTGTATGGAAAAGAAGTGTTGAGTTGGTTTGCCTTAGGCTTGGTTAAAGGAGTAGAAGTCCCCACTTTTCACTTTGTTTTCTCCATTCTCTTCCCCCCACCTGTTTAGTTTAGCCATTCACTGCAGAAAAGAGCAAAGAACTCAGTTTCATCTCTTCTGGAAAGCTTTTTAAAGCTCTTACCTACCCTACAACTGGTGATTACTCCTGTCTTTGGCTACCTTCTGTGGTCTCTGTTTTTATACAGCAGGCTGTGTTATGGTTTCCCCAGTCCCTGGCACAATGCTTGGAACACAGAAGGCAGTCAGTGGTGGAAGGAAGCCAGAAGAAAACAAAAAAATCAGCATGGTAACCCAAAATTGACAAAACAGAAACATTTATTCCTTTAACTTCTTCGGTCACTTATTCTAACAGGTTAGGGAGGCGACTCAGCTCAGGCTGTCAGGTTAGGTTAAGATTTGAGCTCTGCCATGTTACTCTGATTAAGTCGTTTAACTTCTCTGTGCCTCAGTTTCCTCATCCTTACAAGGGGAGTGGTAATAGTACTCAGGGGTTATGAGGATTAAATACCTGTAAAATATTGGTATAAATTGCCTAACATAATTCCTGGCACAAAGACAATGTTAAGTAGCTGTTAGCAGTTGTTAAGATAAAAATAAACAGATACCTAGACTCAGCAATACTAAGTACTATTATAGTACTTGACCCTTCAGAGTCACTCTGCCTTTTGCATCTTATCTGATCCTTGATTTTAAAAAATCCCTTAAGCCTTTCCTGATTGTCCAGCATAGTAAGTATTCCATAGATTATCTGCTTATGCAGCTAACTAGAGTCTTAACCACTCAATAAAAATTGATTAGGTGCCAAATAACAGTTTGGCCAAGAATACAGTAGTATTTGATATACTCTTTTTTTTTTTTTTTTTTTTTGAGACAGAGCCTCAAGCTGTCCCCCTGGGTAGAGTGCCATGGCATTACAGCTCACAGCAACCTCCAACTCCTGGGCTCAAGCGAGTCTCCTGCCTCAGCCTCCCAAGTAGCTGGGACCACAGGCGCCCGCCACAACGCCCAGCTATTTTTTGGTTGTAGCCATCATTGTTGTTTGGCGGGTCCAGGCTGGATTTGAACCCGCCACCTTAGGTGTATGTGGCTGGCGCCTTAGCCACTTGAGCCACAGGCGCTGAGCCTGATATACTGTTAATGAGATCTATTATTTGAAATGGTCATGTAAGAACAGAGTAGTGTTAGATGAAGGTTTATGTGGCTGACAAAAAAATCTTAAGAATGGTTTAGCCACACAGAAGCTTAGCTTGTGAAGATGGATGTGCATTATTTCTTTCTTTTCTTTCTTTTTTTCCTGAGATAGTCTTACTCTGTTGCCCAGTCTAGCAACCAGTGATGTCATCATAGCTCACTGCAACCTCTGACTCCAGGGTTCAAGTGATCCTCCTATCTCAGCCTCCCCCACCCCAGGATATGCCTTATATTTTAAATCTTTTTTCATAAAGAAACTGTCTTTTATTTTTAAAGTGGCTCTCAGAAATTGTGAAAAGTGGAAAAAGTCTTCCCATTGGTTTTAGACCTGTTTGCCAACCTAGAGGTGTCAGATCCACCCCCCAGGATATGCCTCACTTCCAGGTTTCCTGTACCATTTTATGGTGACAGGAAACAGGCTAAGCTGTATATTTCCTTCCAGCTGTAAGCACCCTTTGGCATATCAATTTCTCTGAAATTATTTGGAGTATGGAAAACAAATACTTTTTTCTTTCTCACTTGCAACTGTCTGGGGAGAAATTTAGGTTTGTAATTCTGTTTTTAGTATGGTCACAATGAACCGCGAATCCTTTCTAGAGAAAACTGTCTGGGGACTTCCTTCCAACCATGACGTTCTATAATGAGCCATTAAAAACCTGCCACACGATGTGAGCCTTTTCTAGTGTCCTATTGCAAAGGCCTTTAGGACAAGGACCATAAATTTCCTTATTGGTATTTCTGGCATAGACGTGCCCAAGGAATGGTTATAAAGCTATGATAGTCGTTTCTTTTTAGTGTGCTTACCGGTGTAGTGCTTCTGAAACATTATTGTACTTATCAGCTCCTCTGGAGATACTGCTGCTTAAACACAGTTTCTGATCCCAAGGCTCTGGGGCAAGGTCTGAGAATCTTCATTCCCATCAAGCTCTGAGGTGGTATGGATGCTGCTGGTCCTGGATCACATTTTGAGTAGTGAAGTACTAACCTAAGTACATGGGTTTGCTTTTTTGAAGTACTTGGTAAATGAGTTTTATTTTTTTACAGTATTGGAATAAAATCTTTTTTTTTTTTTTTTTTGAGACAGAGCCTCAAGCTGTCCCCCTGGGTAGAGTGCCATGGCATCACAGCTCACAGCAACCTCCAACTCCTG
>NW_003852419.1:22007381-22028152 GCF_000181295.1 Otolemur garnettii
GACCCTGAGGTTACTGCTGTTTTTTCAACTATTAACGTCTCAAAAAAAAAAAAAAAAAAAAACTATCAGTGTGGTAAAAGCAATGGCCTGTGGAACTCCAAGCATATGGTCCAGGTATGGCTTCCTCTGAGAGTAAGAATGATGTTTTTCCAGGAAAGCTATTTTTCCACTTTGCTCTTTGTCAGGGAAAAGGATGCAGGTATTGATATATTCAGTCCTCAGCATTCTCATAATGGGAGCTTTGTTGGACAAGGACACTCTGCAGACTGCTGAGGAGGCCAAAGGGATTGGGGCTAAGGGCAGGGGTAGTGGAAGTTTCTGTGGATTTCCAGGTTCCTAGGGATATGGCAATTGCCTCTTTTTAAAGACCATCTAAAGATGTTTCACATTAGTTGTACATGGTGGCACACACCTGTAGTCCCAGCTACTTAGGAAGCTGAGGCAGGATAATCACTTGTGGCCAAGAGTTCAAGATTGCAGTGAGCCATGATGATACCACCATTGTACTCAAGCCTGGGCAACAGAACAAAACCCCATCTCTAAAAATAAACAAAGACATCTCACAACAAGTGGGGAGATTGGCCTTGTTAAAAGCCTTATCTGGTGGTTCTACTCAGCCCACAGGTGAGCAAGTGAAGAGAGTGAGGGGACAAAGCCAAGCAGCCTGGCTCACAGCCCTCCCCCCCCACCCCAACATTGACCTAGAGGACCTACTGGCTCCTCCTAGGGCCCTGGAGGACGCCTTCTGTTTTGTTGATTATGTAGGAAAGAGAAGCAGCCCTGGGGGGTAGGAAAGAAAAGGGGCTACTGGCGCCCAAGGATCCTGGGGATGACCTCAGCCTATTGCCAAGGCAAGGCAGACATTCTGTCCTCTGTAGCTTTGAATCTGTTCTTAATTTTCATGTTACTCTGATTTCATCTTCAGAGAAAGGAGACGAATGCCCAGGGTGACCTACCACATAGAGAAAGATGGACTGGTACGGAGGACTGAGGGGCTACAAGGGTCTTCTACAGCCAGGGAAGGAGCAGATGGAATGGCAGTTGCTCTTTGCCACTGGCCTCTCAGTTTCAAACGTCCAGGCACAGTCTTCCTGGCTGCTACTCTGCCCTGAGGCAGGCCACTTATGACTGCCCTCTTTGTTGGCCTCCCCCACATGGATCCTTAGCCCTTTCCATGCTGCCTCCCCACTTTGATTGGCCTCCACCTTTAAGCTCCTTTCTCCAGTAACTCTCATTCCCCCCGGAGGCCTTCCAGCAACGTGGCCATACTGGGCTCTCCCTCTGCAGTTTCATGTTCCTGGAGAAAAGGCAACATGGAAAGCCTCTTTGTCTGGTTCCCTGGCCAGGTTGTACCCTGGTATGTTCATGGAATTTATCGCTTATTGCTGTGGCCTTCTGTGAAAATAAGTTGTAACGTTTGGCCCCTGAACTGGTAGGGCTTGCTCTGTCAGTCAGTACCTGGCCCCTGTGGTTGTGTGCTGGGTTCTGAGACAGCTGTTGCCAGTACAGCTTCCAGGGCAAAATGAGTATAAATGAGATTGTTTCAAAGGGAGCCCATGACCTAAAGAATCCTGGAGAAAGCTCTTTTTTGTTGTTGTTTAGCGGAGGACTACTCCCTAGTTGGTCACTCACCAAGAGCAGAACGTCACCCCTCCCCACTAATTCTTAGTACCCCTTTCTCCATCCTGGACAGGAGTGAGTGGGAGGAAGCCCTGCTGTGAGAGCAGTGCCTGAGGGTGATGCAGCAGACACGAGAGGGTCAGATGTCTGGGTGCACAGAGTCGCGTTACCACGTGTGTGATGTGTAGGCAGATTTTTACTGTAGGCAAGAGTAAGCCAGGCCCACATGACTCCAGATTATATCTGGTGGATCATATAGCTCCAGCAAGTTCTGGAAGCTACTGAAGAGTTTTAATAAGCTAACTTCAGGTGGTCTCTAAAATATCCTGAAGCTTGTCTCTTAGTTTAGACAAAGGACAGGGCAGTTCTGGCAAGACAGACCTTTCTCAGGGGGTTGAAGTCATTTATTGTATGTACTGATGCCTCCTGTCATTCAGTCCAATCTCCTGGTATTTCCCTCATTAGTCAGGAGCCCGGCTGAGGCCTCTGCCCCATCGGGAAGCCACTATCCTGTAGGAACATTATAAAACGTGCGATCTGAGAGCAAGGAGACCCCTTGTTAGTAGATTGTTTAAGGCTAATGACCTGGGAGATAGTGTTGGTCTAACACAGTCATGTTCACCAGTCTGAGCAGTCTCATCAGGCTGAAAAGGATAAGCTGTCTCTCTCCTTTGATGGTCAAAGCAGAATCTCCCACCCCACTTTATCCCCAGAGGGTTAGAAGGAATGATGTGTGAAATCCAGAGTCTGTAGAAATGAACACCAGGTAGACCTGCATGCTGTGATACAGATGCCCATCTGGCAGGTGCAGACAGGGTTGAGCCCTAGGAATCCAAACTTGTGCATATGCCGGAGCCTGGGCCAGTGTTTTCTTTGACATGATGGATGTTTTCAAAGAGTGGTTTATCTTTAGTCATTACTTAAAAGGAGTTTTCCCTATCTTTTCCCCTAGTCTATTACTCCCTTTCTCTGTATTTGGCAACATGTTGTATATAGTTTACAATCCATTATTTTAAACTGGTTTGCATTCTTTTCTTTCACATGTGCTGCCCTAGTTCTCATAATGAACTTCTGTAGTGCAGGGGGAAAAGCATGATTTTTCAGGCAAATTAATAAGCTTATGAAGGGGCTTGGCACCTAGCTCAGTGGCTAGGAGCTGGTGGGTTCAAATCCAGCCCGGGCCTGCCAAACAACAATGACAACTACAACTAAAAAAAATATATATAGCCAGGTGTTGTAGTGGACACCTGTAGTCCCAGCTACTTGGGAGACTGAGGCAAGAGAATCACTTAAGCCCAAGAGTTTGAGGTTGCTATGAGCTGTGACGCTATGGCACTCTACCCAGGGCAATATAGACTCTGTCTCAAAAATAATAATAAGTTTATGAAGGGACTGCTTATTCACACTGAGAAAATAACCACCTACATTTTGTCCTTTCAGAAGTACCATTTCCATGAAAATCACTGAACTTCAAACCTTCTTACTGGCTACTAAAGGGCCACTGGCCACATGGTTAATCTACTTAAAGTCTGTGTGTATCCTCTTGAGTTACTTAGGAGTGTCTCCTGAATAGTTTATAACAGTTTACCACTCCCACCCCTCCAGGATTAAGTGGGTTCCTTCTTTTTTATAAGTGTATCATCAAAACAGAGATATGGTAGGCCCAGTGACATGTGCCTATTGTCCTAGCTACTTAGGATGCTATGGTGGGAGCATCACTTGCCCCCAGGAGTTTGAGACCAGTATGGGCAACATAGCAAGACCTCATCTCTAAAATAAATGAACAAATTAGCCAGGCATGGTAGCAAGTGCCTGTAGTCCCAGCTTACTCAGGAGGCTGAGGTGGAAGGAACCCTTGAACACATGAGTTTGACCAGATGAGCAACATAACGAGACCCCCAACTCTTAAAAAAAAAAAAAAAAAACAGAGTTAGTTTGCCGCCCACTCTTTTTTTTTTTTTTTTTTGGCGGGCCTGGGCTGGATTCAAACCCACCAGCTCAGGTGTATGTGGCTGGTGCCTTAGCCGCTTGAGCCACAGGTGCTGAGCTGCAGCCCACTCTTGCCCCAGCATCATCTTATTCCAGCACCTCCCTCAAGACCATATTGTTTGATAAGGGAGGGGGCAGAGCTCTGGCCACTGAGAGAGTTTTTTTTTTTTTTTTTTAGACAGAGCCTCAAGCTGTCCCCCTGGGCAGAGTGCCGTGGCATCACAGCTCACAGCAACCTCCAACTCCTGGGCTCAAGCGAGTCTCCTGCCTCCGCCTCCCAAGTAGCTGGGACCACAGGCGCCCGCCACAACGCCCGGCCACCTTTTGGTTGCAGCCGTCATTGTTGTTTGGCGGGTCCGGGCTGGGGATTCGAACCCGCCACCTTAGGTGTACGTGGCTGGCGCCTTAGCCGGTTGAGCTATAGGCGCCGAGCCCCACTGAGAGAGTTTTTAGGAATAGGGCAAGAAGTAGCAGTTGGGAGTTGTGAGCTAGATTCAGCCTTCACCCTTTTTCCAGTCTATGGGCTCAGCTTTGCCCATCATAGTGAAGATTTGCCTATAAATGTCTTTATGTACAGTTTCTTAAAGAGCCACAGGTGAGGATGTGACTCCATGAAGATCTGTGTCTCAGCAGGACTCAGTCACTCTTCTCCTTGTCCCTCTGTCAGTCTTCCCCCTCTTGTGCTATATGCGTTCATCTGTCTTATAACTTGTTCTCATGTTGGTTCTAGAGTCAAATAATCTTGGAATTGACTCTCTTGGAGTCCTAGTTACCCCTTTTTCAAAGTGAGCGTTAGAGCCCTTCACTTCCATGGGAACCATGTGGCACTCAACATGTACTGGTGCCCGTGGACACTGATAGCAACCAGTAAAGGGCCCTCAGGCAGCGTGTGTCAGAAGCATGCCTGCGGGTACCCATCCCCTCAGCAGTTCTAATACTGTCGATGCTGTGACTATGGCAGCACCTCTGTGTGTGCGTGCTTATTCATCATAGTATTGTTTGTAATAGCAAAAGATTAGCGATAACCCAAATATTTATTAATAAGAGACCAGTGAAATAAACTAGAATGTGTTCTTATGCTGACATACAGCACTGGGCAGTGATGAAAAAGAAAGGAAGCTCTCCGTGCTTAGTTAAGTCCTCACCTGACGTTGTAAGATAGGTTCTTGGAACTGTGACTCTGTGCTACAAAAGGACCTGCAGCAAAACCACTTTTGCCATAGTCTGATTGACACAAACAGGAGTTCTGTTCTGTAATATGTTCCTGGTCACAAAAATTTCGCCAAACTTATAAATGAAAACCCAAAACACTTCTAATGTTACACATTTAGATAAATGTGAGCTATACAGCACATTTAAGAAAGGTGAATAAAAGCAAGTAGAATAATTATTTACCTACTTATTCTAGTTCAGGGTCACAGATAGCCAGAGCCTGTCTCAGCAGTTCAGGGTGCCGGGCAGCAGCTGACTATAGGTCAGCTATAGTATACTATAGTATAGTATAAAATAGTATATTTTATATTTGAGCCATATATTATTACCTGTCATCAAAAAAATTGTTTTTCTGATTAGTTCCTGCTCTATCTGGTGGTTGTGAAAATTAAAGGAGTATACCCATGAAGTGTTTACTCTTCTTTAGAGTCACCTCTGAATTGGCCTGCAGCCTCGTGTGCCCAGGCAGACAGGGTGGAGTAAGACCCCTTACTCCGGGCCGTCTCAGGGCACGGTGGTGCCCACCTAGGTTGTGTTTTTGGTGAGCCAAGGAGGATGGCCCACCGCCATGGCCACCTCCCTCTCTGCAGGCTCCCCTGCCTCTATCAGCAGCCACCTCTTACTATCGCTTTGCCTTCTGTCTGTGAGGAAACAAAGATATTTCTGTCCAATTTTGAGCTTTGAGGTTGACACAGTGCACACTAAGAGGCTGCTGACATCCTGGGCACTGGCATGCCCCTTGCTTCCCCTTCTAAATCCTCCCATCGTTGGTCTTCCTCCTATAGGTGTTTCAGCCCCCAGCCACATCCTACCAGTGCTCCTGGCAGCAGCTCTTGCTGGCACACTTAAGCCAAACAGAACTGCTCTGGGACTGAGCATGGGAGTGCCAACCAGGCCTCTTACCCAGTGGGGTTGAGCCAAAGGGACAGAGTGAAAAGGCTTGACTTTAGTTTGGACCTATATTGACCCTCCTGAGTGCCTGCTCAGGGGGGATGGTACCGGCCACTGTATGTAAAAGCAGAGGACAAAATGATGTATGTCTGCTTCCCCTTTGGAAGGGTCTAGGGCCAAAGAAAAGGTGGACCTCACTGTTCCCCTGAGGAAGTAGCCACCATTTGTTTCCTTTTTTTTTGACCAAAAAAAAAATGTTTGCCTTAATCATTAAAAAGCAAGGTTTCTTGGACACAGGTGTAGAACTTTTATGTTTTTCTCTTCCCTTTTTCTAGGAAGCCGAAAGCTTTAAGGGAACCCTGACCTAGGGAGTCTCAATGGCCCTGGGTGAAGAAGAAGCAGAGGTGGAAGCATCTGTAGGCACCAAGGCCGTGTCCTACAGGAGATGTAGCTGTGGGGAGCCAGAGGGGGATACCCCAGAGCCTGTGAGCAGGGAGCAGCCCCACTGCCTGGAAGTGGCGGGAGGACCCATCTCCCCTGTGTGGGGGGCAGAGAAGCCCCCTGCCCCTGCCTGCACCTCTGGAGCCAACAGAGAGCTGGTGGCTGATGGTCCTGAGCCTGCCCCTCGTTGCCTGCATCCTCCTGCCAGCGCGGGGACTGGAGACTTTTTGCACTCTGTGGGAAGCCAGGTAGGTATTAAGGACTGTGTATTGACCCTGTGCTCTCCTTGGGAGTTTGTTCCTGCATTTCCTTGCCATCTTGCATCCTTTCCTAGCCACTGTAGGATGGGAAGCTAGAGGAGCCTGGGTGTGATGATTTCTGTTCTACAGAAATCTGAGCCCAGGCTCGGCACTTGTGGTTCAAGTGGCTGAGGCACCAGCCATGTACACCTGAGGTGGCAGGTTCCAATCCAGCCCAGCCCGCCAAACAGCAATGACGGCTGCAACAAAAAAATAGCCGGGCGTTGTGGCTGGTGCCTGTGGTCCCAGCTACTTGGGAGGCTAAGGCAGGAGACTCGCTTGAGCCCAGGAGTTGGAGGCTGCTGTGAGCTGTGATGCCACGGCACTTTACCCAGGGGAACAGCTTGAGGCTCTGTCTCAAAAAAAAAAAGAAATCTGAACCTGTTTTACAGGTTCACTTAGAGAGCTGGGCCTCAGGGCCGCAGGGGCTCTGTCTGCAGCATCTCCTGTTCCTCAAGGGTGTGAACAATGACCTTTTTGAGGACTAGGCTATCTGGCCAAGACTCTGCTGACCTGAAGAGTAGGGCAAGAGAGCTCTGGCAAAGGGAGCCCTGTCCTGTTTCTGAATTGGGGAGGACCTGGAAGAGATCTGGGAATGGAGGGCCAAAGGCCGTGGGCTCCTGGGTTCTGAGACTGGTCTTTGGAACCAGGGGACCTGTCAGCCTTAGAGCCCCTGTGGTTGGCAGCACAGTCCCTTGCGGAGTTTTTCTGTTTGTTTGGGTTTTTTGCTTTGAGACACAGTCTCAAGCTGTTGCCCTTGGTAGAGTTCCGTGGTATCATAGCTTACAGCAACCTCAAACTCTTGGGCTTAAGTGATTCTCTTGACTCAGCCTCTCGAGTAGATGGGACTATAGGCGCCTGCCCCAACACCCAGCTATTTTTGGTTGCAGTTGTCATTGTTGTTTAGCAGGCCCAGCCGGGCTTGAACTCACTGAGCTATGAGCGCCGAGCCACTGTTCCTTGTTAAGGAAAACTTGGGCTTCCCTGACTCCCAGGCAGCCTCTTCTAGTGGGAGATACACAGGACAGAGACTTCTACCAGCTTCTATGACTATAAGCAAATCACCAAATCTTTCAAGCTTTCAGCATAATTGGGAGGGTGACCTTAATGATCTGTCCCTCCCAGCCCTGACTTCCTTTTATAGTCTGTTTGCCAAGGCCTTTCCTGAGAATGGCTTTGATTTCAGTGTCATTGTGGCCCTGGCTGCTGCCCACTTCCCTCATGGAGCACTATCCTGGGAGGAGGCTCTGAGTGAGACTGGGAGATGACGGAGGCTGGGCCTGGGAGCAAGGGGCAGTGGGAGGCCCTGGCACCTGTGAGCCAGAGAGTCAGTGAGGCAGGAAGCAAATAAGCAGACCCAAGAGTTTTGTTCCCTGAGTTTGAGTCTGGTGCTTATGGCCATGATGGGTGTTGTTTGTTGATTCTATGTGCTTTTCACACATGAGCTGATTCAGTCCTCACCTCCTGAGGAGGTGGTGCTATATCAGCCCCATTTCACGGAGATGGGAGGTAAAGCTCAAAGTCATGCATTGGGAAGGTGGCAGAAGTTGGGGTTGACGTCAGATCTTTCTGGTTCCAAAGTCTGTGCCCTTAGCCACAGTGCTGTCCTGCCTCCCTCAGGGGTAAGTTCTCCATCGAGCAGATAAAAAGTCCAAAGTGAAAAAGCTGAGATGAGTGACTCATTCTGCCAGTGTTCAGTTATGCTGACGTGTGAGCTGAGCGAGGTGGTGCCTACTGGCTTTGCCTACTGGCTTTGGATGTCTCCTGTTAGCAGGAGAACGATTGAGGGTTCCATCTGCTGGAATGTGCTTCTCAGGGCTTAGGCAGTGTATCCAAGAACAACTTTGAGAGGGCTGGGGACAGGGTTGACTGAGAGAGGACACAGTCACAGAGCAGGCTGGTCTCAGTAATGCTGGCAGTATTTAGAGATTTTTCCTACCTTCTGGGCCCACAAGGAAGCTCTTTTTCTTTTGAGACAGAGCCTCAAGCTGTCCCCCTGGGTAGAGTGCCATGGCATCATAGCTCATAGCAACCTCCAACTCCTGGGCTCAAGCAAGTCTCCTGCCTCAGCCTCCCAAGTAGCTGGGACCACAGGCACCCACCACAATGCCCAGCTATTTTTTGGTTGCAGCCGTCATTGTTGTTTGGTGGGCCTGGGCTGGATTCGAACCTGCCACCTCGGGTGTACGTGGCTGGCGCCTTAGCCACTTGAGCCACGGGCGCTGAGCCGAAGCTCTTGAGTTATCTAAGAAAGATATTTAAGCTGAGCACAGTGGGTCATGCCTATAATCCTAGCTTTCTAGGAGGCCAAGGCAGGTGAATTGCTTGAGCTCAGGAGTTTGAGACCAGCCTGAGCAAGAGTGAGACTCCCCATTTCTACTAAAAATAGAAAAATGAGCAGAGCACCTGTAGTCCCAGCTACTTGGGAGGCCGAGACAGGAAGATCACTTGAACCCAGGAGTTTGAGGTTGTTGTGAGATAGGCTGACTCCACGTCACTTTAGTGTGAGCAACAGAATGAGACTCTGTCTTAAAAAATAAATAAATAAATAAAAATAAAACAGGCATCTGGTTTGATGACTTTAACCTGAGTGCTTTTTCCATCCCTCTTACCACTACAGATGGAGGAATCCAAGCTTTCTACCTCTGGGGAGCTACCTCAGACTCTTACTCTTCCCAGGACTACAGCTCTTTGCTCAGGACACAATGCTGACACCGAAGAGAATCCATCCCCAGATGATTTGCCTCAGGTGCTGGACCTCAGCCAGCAGCCTCACAGCTCAGGGTTCCCTTTCCCATCCCAGCAGAAGGCCATGGTGAGCCAAGGTGCCACTGTTCCTCAGCTTTCCAGCTGCAACAACTCAGCCTCCTCTATGGGCAGCAGTTTTCAGAGTCAACAGGAGAAAGTGGAGACCCAGAATTGCTCCCTTGCCAAGGCCACCTCCTCCCAGAAGCTGGTTGTTCCCCAGGAACGGAATCCCTCTGTGGTGGGACTAGGGCCTCAGTTCAAGTGGTCACCACAGCCTGTGGTCTCAGGGGGTGATGCTCCTGGGCTAGGCCAGCGGCGCCTCTCCTTCCAGGCTGAGTACTGGGCCTGCGTGCTGCCGGACTCCCTGCCTCCCTCACCTGATCGCCAGTCCCCTCTCTGGAATCCAAATAAAGAGTATGAAGACCTGCTTGACTATACTTACCCACTGAGGCCTGGGCCTCAGCTCCCAAAGCACCTTGATAGCCGAGTGCTGACTGACCCTGTCCTGCAGGACTCAGGTGTAGACCTGGATAGCTTCTCTATCTCCCCAGCAAGCACCCTCAAATCACCCACTAATGTCTCCCCCAGTTGCCTACCAGCAGAGGTCACTGCGCTGCCATTTTCTGGGTCGAGAGAGCCAAGCATTAAGTGGTGGCCCTCTGGTGTACCCCAGAAGCAGGGCAGCATGGGCTTGGCATCTTGTAGCCAGCTCACATCTACCCCCAGAGCCCCAGGCAGTAGGGATGCTCCTTGGGAGAGCAGAGTGCCAGCCCTGAAGGGAAAGGACTGGTCATACATGGGCAAGAACCTTGAGGTGGGTTCTCCCCAGCAGAGGAAACAGGACAGCGGGTGGCCCTCATCTAGGACAGAGAACCAGAAGGCCAGCCAGGGTAACTGGCATCCTGCTTATGCAGAGTCTAGATGGAAAGCAGAAGAGGAAGTGGAGAGTGATGACGAGTACCTCGCCCTGCCCGCTCGGCTCACGCAGGTTTCTAGTTTGTTTTCATACCTGGGTTCTGTTCCCACCTTGGTTACCCTGCCTACCCGGGCTGCCAAAGGGCAGAGCTCCCTGGAAGTGTCAGACAGTGATGGGCCAGCTTCCTTCCCGTCTGACTCCAGCCAAAGCCAGCTTCCCCCTGCGGCTGCACTGCGAAGGCCTGGTGAAACTGAGGGACAGAACCACTGTTTCCTGCGCTCCATCATCCGTGCCCGGGACTCTGCAGAGGAAGGGAGTCTGGTGAGCAGCCAGGCCCTTGGGGTCACCTCTGGACTATTGAAAACACACCCCTCCTTGCCAGCTATGTTGGACCGGTGGTCATTCTCAGACCCAAGCGCTGAAGGGCAGCTTCCCAGGAAAGGTGGCGAGCAGGGAAAAGAGTCGCTGGTGCAGTGTGTGAAGGTAAAGACATCCAACATGAAGAGGCTCCGTGGCCAGGTTTCTCATCTCTTCTTCCCCAGTCTACTACATAATAAAACTTGCTAATGTTCATTGACCACTTTTTTTTGCCAGGCACTGTGCTTGCTGTACCTTATTTGGTCTTTACACTTTTACTAGATTAGTAAGTACTATTCTCATTTCACTGGAGAAAAAGGCAGAGAGAGGTTAAGTAATTTAGTGATTTAACCCAGGTAGAGGGGTGTGGCTGCTTCCCAACTCAGAGGTGTTCCACACAAAAAGGATCTGAGCCCAGACACCTTTGGGAAACACTGGGCTAAACAAAAGTAAGTGGCTTTCTTGAGTGTAGGACTTTCAGAGCTTTATTTGGCAAAGTGGTGTGTTTGTATAAAGTCAGGGGCATTAGATGTACAGTTTCCTAGACTTCTTGGCCCTGACCCTTCTGTTTTGGAACACCTATTAATATCTAGAGGCAAAATTAATACTGTGTGGAAGAGGGTTTTCAGAGTCCGACATATGAATTGAAATCATGGCCCTGCTGTCTTTGGAATTTAGCATCAGTCTCTTGAGTTTGCTCTTTCGTGAAATGTAGATCCCTGCCTTTTGGGATGTTGTGTGAATTAATTAAAATAATTTATGTTGAGGACTTTTGTAGTCCCAGAAACATGCTGAAGGTTCTGGAAGGTACTTTCTCACCACAGCCTGAGTGTTCCACTGCCCTGCCTCTCCAGTGAGCACTCAGATGCTATATCATCACTGCAGCATGGTGGGTGGCCTGTGAGCCACGAACTGTCCCTAGTACTCAAGGGGGGCTTTAACCTCAGGATGTCACATGGATTTGACTTGTCCTGTGAAACAGTGGGACCAATGCTATATACCTTTCTTTTTTTTTGTGAGACAGGAGCCTCAAGCTGTCCCTTTGGGTAGAGTGCTGTGGCATCACAGCTCACAGCAACCTCTAACTTCTGGGCTCAAGCGAGTCTCTTGCCTCAGCCTCCCGAGTAGCTGGGACCACAACACCCAGCTATTTTTTGGTTGCAGCCATCATTATTGCTTGGCGGGCCCAGGCTGGATTCGAACCCGCCACCTTGGGTGTACGTGGCTGGCGCCTTAGCCACTTGAGTCACAGGCGCCGAGCCATACCTTTCTTTTCTTATCATTTTTTTTTTTTTTGAGACACAGTCTTACTTTGTGACCCTCAGTAGAGTGCTATGGCGACATAGCTCACAGCAACCTCAAACTCTTGGGCTCAAGTGACTCTCTTGCCTCAGCCTCCCAACTACCTGGGACTACAGGCACCCATCACAATGCCCTGCCATTTTTAGAGACAGGGTCTTGCTCTTGCTCAGGCTGGTCTCAAACCCATGAACTCAGACAGTCCACCTGCCTCAGCCTCCAAGGGGTGAGCCACTGTGCCCAGCCTTATACCCTTCTTTTGTGATCAAAGATTGAGAAACCATAAGGTAAAGTTGGTTTGGGCTGTGGGTCAGGTTAGTCATGATTCCAGGCATTGATTTTACAGTTTTGTAGTAATGGTCCTGATATAAGATTGGTTTCTGTGGCAGGGGTACCTCCTCTGGGCTATTCCATTCCCAGCTGCAGGGCTGGATTCTCTCAGCCTGTCATTTCTGCTGTCACATCAGGCTGTGAGGAGACAGTACCAAGTGGGACTTCCCATTGTCCTGGCAGAGGGAAGTCTAGAGCTGTGGGGTAGGAACAGGCAGAGAGGACAGAGAGCAATGCCTCGGTGAGGGAAAGCATAACAGTTCAGGCAGTCATGCCATGTATTCTTTTGTCTCCACAGACATTTTGCTGTCAGCTGGAAGAGCTAATCCGCTGGCTGTATAATGTTGCAGATATTACTGACCACAAGACTCTGCCCAGATCCAATCTCACGGGTCTCAAGTCTTCTCTGCAGCTTTACCGGGTAATAATGTGGTCCTGGCTCTGGCTTGTTCACTCATGGAGTTGTGGCTAAGTTACTTGATTACAAAGTAAAATCTCAAATAACTGATACCTGGTATATTGTAATTCAGTTGATGGTTGTACCTGAAATCTAATCAGATGCCCTTTTCGAATTCCTTATTGATTGATTGATAGAGTCTTTGTCACCCTCAGTAGAGTGCTGTAATATCATAGCTCACAGCAACCTCAAACTCTTAGGCTCAAGCGATTGTCTTGCCTCAGCCTCCCCAGTAGCTGGGACTACAGGTGCCCACCGCATCACATGGCTGTTTTTTAGAGATGGGGTCTTGCTCTGGCTTAGGCTGGTCTCAAACTCCTGAGCTCAAGCAATTCACCCACCTTGGCTTGCCAGAGTGCTGGGATTACAGGCATAAGGCAGCACTCCCCCCTTTCAAATTCTTAATGATAAAAACTTTGTAAAATGCACAAGATATTTGCCAGGCCAGTAGAATATAGAAAAAAATAAATTATGTTTATCTTGAATCAAAAATACTTTAGAGTGATTTGCAATGTTTTGCAATGTCTCAGAAATTTTTAGTACAGATGGGCCCTATTGTGAAGCCACTAGTTACAGACACCTCTTTAAGTGACATTACAATTCAGATTTTTCAGTTGCTCTAGCCGCATTCTTCATGCTCAAGCACCACAGTTGTCTAAAGGCTACCATACTGACCAGTGCCATCAGCACAGAACTGCTGGACTGCACTGCTATTTAAGGATGGGAGCTGAAATTGTACTTACAACATATACAACAGGGCATTTTGACAGTATTTAAACAAAAATCTGACACGAGTTTGCTTGTTTATATGTTTAGGTTTGGGGGGGGGTGTGTTTTTCTTTTTCATTAAGGTTTTGTTTTTTTAAAAAATTTTTGTGGATTTTTGTTATCTTGATCCTAGAGTAAGTGCTTTTAGGGTGACTATAGGTCCCAGTTTGTGCCTATTATTCTGGCATAATCATAGGTCCTCTTTCATCCTCAGAAGTGACCTGATTTGGAGGGTAAATCATATAGTTGTTATCCCTCAGCATGATGTTAACCTTGCTGAACTACTGACTGATTTCTAGCATATCCAGATAGCCAAGCCTTTCTAACCTCTTCATGAAGGAACGCAGGTAATATCTGTGGTTTCAGCTTGATGCTAGTATAGATGGAGTTTTCCAGGACAGTTCTTCAAATTTCTGCAACCTTATAGCCTAACCAAGCATAAGAGGGTGTGATTTACATGTGCATGAGCCAAGGCTCCACAGCCCGGCTGAGCTGACTTGGGCCCTTGCTGGGACCACATCCCAGCTAATAGATGCCTTTGTTTTCCACCTTGGAGCCAACTTAAATTTAGGAGAGGAACATTCTCTGGCCTAAGTGGGCTGGACCAGTTTCTCTGCCCTAGTGGGGATGCTATTCCTGTGGTGTGGAGAGGTTACCGTAAGTCCCTCCCCCAGAGTGAGGTGAAGGGAGGAAAGGATGGCGGAGTCCAGGGGTCCTGTGTGCAGACTGCATTTGTGCGCCTAGCTGTGCAGGGCCCACCCCCTGGAGGTGCAGGGTAGTGTACCACTACAGGAAAGGAACCTACCCCGTTAGACTTAACTGTGTGGCCTTTCTATACTGGCAGACTAGGTACAAATAGATAACTCCATTCCCTCCTTTTACTCCTCATGCCATCAGCTTCAGTTTCCAAGCTAGCCAAAAGCCATTTCGTTTTGTGGGTAGAGCTGCGATCTGGACTAGGATTTACCCCTAGGTCAGTAAGGCTTAAGCCACTTAGGTCACCCATTCAACTAGGTCACAATGTGGGACTAAACCATGAACCCTTTCCCCATACAGAATGGTGCATGGCTTATGCGTACATCTAAGCTACCTTGACTTGTGCTTAGATGAAGACCTACTTTTGTAAGCAAATGTGTATATGTTCACATATCTTAACTGTCACTTATTTTCTTACATACTTGCACTTTCTCTTAATAACACAGTAGGGTTGAGGTAGCATATAAACCACATGCAGGCATCCTCAAACTTTACAGCCTGCGGGCCACATGTAGCCCACCTAGGACATTTATCCAGCCGCCGCGTGTTTTTGCCGCTGCTGCCTGTCCTGCTTAGCAGCCGACTTGTCCCGGGGCCTGCAGTCCGGCCCTCCAACAGTCTGAGGGACAGTGAACTGGCCCCCTGTTTAAATAAAGTTTGAGGACCCCTGACATACAGTATCGGAGAATAAAATAATATATAAGTATAGGCATCAGGGCAAAGGAAAACTAAAGATAGGAAAATAGTAAATCACAAAGTAAAACTATGGGGGCGGTGCCTGTGGCTCAGTGGGTAAGGTGCCAGCCCCTTCTATTGAGCATGGCGGGTTCAAACCCAGACCTGGCCAAACTGCAGCAACAACAACAACAACAAAAATCAGCCAGGTGTTGTGGCAGGCACCTTTAGTCCCAGCTACTCGGGAGGCTGAGGCAAGAGCATTGCCTAAGCCCAGGAGTTGGAGGTTGCTGTGAGCTGTGTGATGCCACGGCACTCTACCAAGGACAATAAAATGAGACTGTCTCTCTAAAAAAAAAAGAAAGAAAAGTAAAACTATCACTTTAAATTGTTAAACACCAAGTTTGGCAAATCAAGGATTTCACTTCACACTTCTTAGCTGCTAAAAGAACATTAGAGCCAATCAGCCTCAAGGCTTGGTGGCCATGAAGGGAGAACAGATGAGCTGCTTGGGTTACCCTGGAGGACTGCACTGCTTGAGGACGCCGGAGAGAAGCTGAGGTGGTCAGCTGAATGGCAGATCTCTCCTGGTTCAGCTTTGACAGCCCCCTTAGAATAGAATCATTTATTCTGAGTATCCTCTACCCTTGTGAGTTCAAGAAAGCCCTCTGAGGTGTGGGCACTACAAGGAAACCCTCACTCCAAGCTATTCCAGCTTCTTCCATAGAAAAGAAAATCTTCTGATGTCAAACTAAACAGAAAAAAGAAAATGTTGATGCTATCTACTTTTAGATCAAAGAGAATGAAGTTACAACCACTGCACTGTTTACTGGGGAATTATGCAGACTGGGTGGGGTATAATCTTCCACATTAGAGGGGAATTGAGCTACCCTGCATGGTGCTCATTTCGAATAAATTTACAAAACGATAGTAAACAAAGCTTATTTGTTTTCTTTTTCTGATATGTTTTAAGCAATTTAAGAAAGATATAGATGAACATCAGTCCCTGACGGAAAGCGTCCTACAGAAGGGAGAGATTCTTCTTCAGTGCCTGTTGGATAATACCCCAGGTGAGATGCTCGAGGTTTTGAATTTAGCCAGAGCTCCGTCCCTCTCAGCAGCAAGCCCAAGGGCTCACATTGTCCCTGATAAGGAGCCAGTATTGCAAGAGCCCTGCCTCCACATACCCACTGCCTTAGATTCCCTTGGTCTCTCTGCCACCAGCCCTGTAAACTCACAGGAGGCATAGTCATAAAAGTAAGTCCATTAGAAACTGGACAGCAAGCCTGCAAGAATGACTCTCTTTTGCATCTGCATCTGTATTTTTCTAGTGGTGTTCTGGCGGGGAATCCTGGTTTTAATTCAATGGTCCTTAGTTTGTAGCTGGAGTATTCAGTGGGTATCCCTAAGTGGATCCCTACCTCACTCAGCTCAGGTTGAACGCTCTGGTTGTCTTCTGTTGGTTCTGATTTGGGAAGGCTTTTTTTTTTCCAGAAAAAGATTGTATTGATCGAAAGGATTTGAAGGCAGTCTATTCTAAGGCAATAGACTGAAGTAGTGAAGTAATGAGGAATGGGTGGCAGTAGCACATGAACCAAGCTTGTGCCCATTCTGTATGATGAGTTTCCCCAATTTAGGAAAGTGTAAAAACCAGACTTCAAGAGTATGCCCAAGGATTTATGTTCCTTATTGTCTTTACAGGGCAGAGGGGTGAAGATATGATATGGAGGATAAACTAGGGGAGAATGCTAGGTTAAAGCCTTCAACTGAGAAGACTCCCTAAAGCAGCCCAATTTCCTGTAAGACTACAGTGAAGTCCTAAGAGATCCCTCTATATGATGCCTGAGTGTGTGTTTTGGAGTGAGGTGGTATTTACACAGGTATCTAGCAGCATGAGCAAAGCTGGGCAGGCCCTGGGGACTTGAGGCAGTGAGGACACGCTTTCCTTGTCAGCGCTATGGCAAGTGCATACTGGAGATAGGTCAGAGCAGGGCTGGTCACAAGAGCCTTTGCTATGGGGGTTGCCCTATGCATTGCAGGATGTTTAGCAGCACCCCTGACCCCACTGGATGCCAGCAAATCTTCCCGTCCCCCACAGTTGTAACCATCCAAAATGTTTCCAGACATTGCCAGATGTACTTTGGGAAGAAAAATCACTAGGGTTGAAAGCTGTGACTAGGCAGAGGGGTTTTGATGGACAGGGACCACTAAGGGTTTCCAACAGGTTAGTGATTTCTTGTGTGTTTCAAGTGAGCCCTTTGCAATCCCCTGCCTTCTTAAGGCCTTTGAGCTTCTCTGGTGTTTTCTTACATGAAAGTTCTAGGCTTTTTATTGGGGGCAGAAATTACATGTGCCTGGCTCTTTTGCTACTTATGACAAAAGCATTTTACTGAACATTTTCCACAGGCCACACAGTGGGCACATGAATTTTTTTCATTTAATCACAGCCTTGTAAGATGGATATGTAATATTACTGCTCTCATCTTACAGAGGTGTGAATTTGTGTCAGGTCATAGGTGGAATGATAGGCTGGCTATACACTGGCTCCCCGCTGCTGCTATAAGTGTCCCAAGGTGTAGAGGCCTGAGCAGGTCAGTAAAGACCTCAAGTACCAAGAACCTCCTCTCTTCACAGAGGCCATATGTAAAAGCAGCCTAATTTAAAAAGCTATAGGCTTTTGACCTTCATTTAAAAAAATCAGTTCAGGGCTCGGCGCCTATAGCTCAACCGGCTAAGGCGCTAGCCACGTACACCTAAGGTGGCAGGTTTGAATCCCCAGCCCGGACCCGCCAAACAACAATGATGGCTGCAACCAAAAAACAGCTGGGCGTTGTGGCGGGCGCCTGTGGTCCCAGCTACTTGGGAGGTGGAGGCAGGAGACTCGCTTGAGCCTAGGAGTTGGAGGTTGCTGTGAGCTGTAATGCCACGGCACTCTACCCAGGGGGACAGCTTGAGGCTCTGTCTCAAAAAAAAAATAAAATAAAAAAAAATAAAAATCAGTTCAGGTTGGGTGCTGTGGCTCATGCCTGTAATCCTAGCACTCTGGGTGGCCTCAGGAAGATTGCCTGAGCTCATGAGTTCAGCACCAGCCTGAGCCAGAGCAAGACCCTGTCTCTAAAAATAGCCAGAGGTTGTGGCAGGCACCTGTAGTCCCAGCTACTTGGGAGGCTGAGGCAACAGAATTACTTGAGCCCAAGAGTTTGAGATTGCTGAGAGCTGTGATAGCACGGCACTGTACTGGGGGTGACCAAATGAGACTGTCTACAAAGAAATCAGTTCAGTAATATTTTACTGCCTAGTCTGTAATAAGAATATCCCATTTTGCCTTCCTCTCAAAAGGCATCTAGGGGTATTTTACTGGAGAAAATTAGAGTTTAGAGTTTTCTGTAGTTTTTCAGATATGTATCCAGGCCATTCCAGATTTACACAGTGCCCCTGTCTTCTGCCTGTTATAATTAGGAAGTTGGCTGCTTTGAAAATCACAAGTTCCCCTTGACACTTCACACTATCTCCCTAGGTAGGTGCACAACTTGTTTTCTTCCTCCAGGAAGAAACAAACTGTCGAGCCAGTAGAACCAGCACACAAAGATGCCAATTTTATCCTTCCTAGCTTTTCTTTTTACTTAGTCCCAACCAAATACAGTAGAACCTCTGTAAGTTGACCACTTATGGGACTATAACAAACTGGTAGTGGTCACAGGCCTGCTGTACTGATAACATACATGTGGTGTATGTCCAGTTTGTGAAAATTAGGTCAACTTGAGGTGTCAATGCAGAGAGATAGAGGATGATGGAGGGTCTAACTGTATTTTTTTTTTAGAGACAGAGTCTCACTTTGAGGTGGAGATGGAGAATGATGGAGAGTCTAACTTTTTTTTTTTAATTTTTTTTAGAGACAGAGTCTCAGTTTGTCACCCTCAGTAGAGTGCCATTGCATCACAGCTCCCAGCAACCTCCAGCTCTTGGGCTTAAGTGATTCTCTTGCCTCAGCCTCCCGAGTAGCTAGGACTACAGGTGCCTGCCACAACGCCCACAATCTTTTTTGTTGCATTTTGGCCGGGGCCGGGTTTGAACCCACCACCCTTGGTATATGGGTCCGGTGCCCTACTCACTGAACCACAGGTGCCACCTAAGTCTACTATATTCTTAACAGTTAAAAATAAAAGTTCCCTGAAATGCACTGGCAGTGCACAGGAAAACTGGGTAAAGGTCTGATGAAGGTGGAGGGGAAAACCCAGCCCAGCCGCCCTAACAGCCAAGCTTTACTGCACACTCTGGTTGTACTCTTCTGCCAGCTCCTCATGGTTTGTCAGGACAGCACTCTGCCCTGATGACACTGCACTGATGTGGTTTCCCTAGGGGCTGATCTCAACACAGCCAGCCTGTGTTCCTTCTCCTTTCACACATCCAAGTCAGCACTGTCTGCAGATAGGCAGCTTCCCTTCTCCCTTCCTCTGCTGGCAGATGTTGCAGCTGTGGGAGGAAACTAAGTAGTGTGTTAACACAGCTGATAAAGGCGCAGGAAACTAAGGCAGCCTTTGTGTTTAACAAATGAAATAAGTTTTTTTAAAGAGGAAAAAAACAAGCCTGCTATGATGCACTCTGATTAGCCCATCCCTTCCTCACATGCACACTCTGACAGTGTAGGAATGGAATCTTGGCCTCACTAACGATCTTGTTGTAGCCTGTTCTCAGATCATTTTCTTTTTAAGTCTGTAAATGCAGACCCACAGAAAAGGGTTCACAAGCATTCTCAAGTACATCATCAGACCACCCATATGTAATGATAGTCCCACTCTCCAGCCAGCAAAAGTTTATAGGACCCAGTGGCAGGGTCCAGCATCTGAATCTTTGCATGCTGTTTTTATTTCATGTAAGCCTTATGCCTGACCAGATCTGGGTGTGCCCCATGATTTTATCTCTAAAGTCAGATAACACCAGTCATCAGAGAATCATCTCTATATGCCCTTCTGTGAATTACATAATTCCGAAGTGAAACCAGTGAATTCTTTCCTCAGCTTTAATCAGAAGTTGAAGTGCAACAGAGCCCAGAATCCCTGTTGAAAAAGGTGTACATTCTGAACTACTGCCAGGTCCCATTCTGTGCAGAATGCTGTCCTCTTGTATGCTCTGAAAATGCTTACGGGCAACACTTGGCATGGGTTTTTTGGTCTAACAGCTTTGAACCTCATTGTTAGCTTTAAAGGATGTCCTTGGGAGGATTGCAAAGCAGTCTGATGAGCTGGAGAGCCATGCAGATCGCCTATATGACTCTATCTTGGCATCTCTGGACATGTTGGCTGGTTGTACCCTTATGCCTGACAAAAAGCCCATGGCAGCAGAGGAGCGCTCATGTGAAGGGGTTTAACCTGGTAAGTAGAAGAACCCAAGAAAGAAGCTGCCCTCAACCCTAGTGTTCATTAGGGTATAGAAGCTTGCTGAGCTAAGAGCTATTGGAACAAGACAGCCAATGGTACTGAAAAAGAAGTTGCTAGTCTTCCTGTGGTAACAAAAGCTTGCTGTGGTATTTCCTGTTACTCAGTGTCACCCCTGCTGCCTGCTGAGGATGAGGGTGCCCCATGCTTCCGTTTTTATGGCAGTCTGCTCACCGCCACCTCATGTGTTCTACCTCCAGGCATTCCTGACAGCACCAAGTGCCACAGAAACCCACAATACCAATAAGTATACATCTACTTCAGCCCCCACCTTAGAGACTTAACAAGTAGTGCAACTTCCTTTTGCCCCCTTGGGAAAGTCTAACAGAAGGGAAAGAAGGGCTGGGAAAGCAGGAAGGGGCCCAGCACCCACTGTAAGGTTGTTACTGTCAGTGCTTTGAATTCCACAACTGCACTGTACGTTCTCTGAAATGTCTTCTATAGGCTCGGCGCCTGTGGCTCAAGTGGCTAAGGCGCCAGCCACATAACACCTAAGGTGGCGGGTTTGAATCCCCAGCCCGGCCCGCCAAACAATGATGGCTGCAACCAAAAAATGGCCGGGCGTTGTGGCAGGCGCC
>NW_003852419.1:22028254-22036155 GCF_000181295.1 Otolemur garnettii
AAAAAAAAAAAAAAAAAGAAACGTCTTCTATAAAATATTTGTAGTGCTTAACTAGGTGATTCTTGTATTGCGGCAGAAAGAACAGAAATAAAGGTGAATTTAACAAAAAAAAAATATTTCCTAAGTGAAAACTCACTGTAGATATGTCAAGAGCAGGGACATATAGCTACTCTTACATTTGCATCAATGTAACTTGGAGTAGTTACCTTCTAAAATGAATGCAGGTGGCTCATCGCCTGTGGCTCAAGTGGCTAAGGCGCCAGCCACATACACCTAAGGTGGCGGGTTCAAATCCAGCCCGGGGCGGCCAAACAACGATGGCTGCAAACAAAAAATTGGCAGGCGCCTGTGGTCCCAGCTACTTGGGAGGCAGAGGCAGGAGACTTGCTTGAGCCAGGAGTTGGAGGTTGCTATGAGCTGTGATGCTACAGCACTCTACCCAGGGTGACAGCTTGAGGCTCTTTCTCAAAAAAATAAAATAAAATGAATGCAGGGGACTGCTCTTGTCACTTTTTTCTCTACAACATTATGCCTGTGACCAATACTTCTTTCTCTTTCAGGCATTTCCTTAGGCAGAGATGTGAGCCAAATGCTGGGTGAAGAGAAAAACTTTCAAGAAGTCCTTGCAAGAACCATTCAACACTGAAGTCAAAGGAGAAACTTAACTCTAATATACTAGCTTTAAAATACCATTCCTTAAATGAGGGCTATTGAGTTACATTTTCATTTACAATGAATCCTTCCACACTAAGGTTTTCCTTTCGGTGCTTCTCTACAAAGAGCATGTGGCTTTGCAGTTTTTGATAAAATAAGACTTTAATGGTCTTGCCTCCTCTATCCATTTTTAAAAAGTGAGGACAAATCTCAACTGTTCCACCTGCTGAGATCATTTACAGAAGGCTGGGAAGAGAAAGGGGGTTCCAAATACTTGATATTCTCAGGCATAAAAGAGGACCTAAAACAAAAGACGAAAAAAGTGAATGGCCAGAAACTTGGATCTATTCATAAAACTAAACTTAGGTTTATAAATCTCTTTGAAGATTTAGAGAGAAAACACTTTAATCCTCTGTAGAAAAAGCGATAAATAACTAGAACCTCTACAAATTACTCTGGATTGTTGTGCCACCTTCTGCATCTTCAGGACTTCAGTCTAGGTCTGTACCTTCCTGCCTAACAGTATCTTAAAAGAAAATGTGTCAGGGACTTGAGGAGCTACCATCATACTTCAGCATGGCTCTGGAGATGATCAAGCTTAACGGTCCTCTGGGAGGACTCATCCTTCCACTCCTACTCTCCCTTAGAAGAGCAGTCCAGGGTCAGGGAAGGGAATGGATAGGATCACACAGCCTGGTTCAGTACAGAAACAAGCTGTCAGTAGTGACAGGAAAAGGGGGATTCTTTTTTGTTGTTGTTGCAATTTGGCCAGGGCCGGGTTTGAAACCACCGCCCTTTGTATATGGGGCTGGTGCCCTACCCACGGAGCCACAGGCACTGCAAAAAGGATTCTTTGTTGCTGGGAGTTGACACATGAACACCTTGATAGGTTGGGGAAGGGGAATCTAAGATCAACCATTGAAAGCATTATTCTATAGCTTTTTGAAGCAAAATCAGTTATTGCTGGTAACCACAGATCTACAGAGAAGAATTTTTTTTTTTTTTTGAGACAGAGCCTCAAGCTGTCCCCCTGGGTAGAGTGCCGTGGCATTACAGCTCATAGCAACCTCCAACTCTTGGGCTCAAGTGAGTCTCCTGCCTCCGCCTCCCAAGTAGCTGGGACTACAGGCGCCTGCCACAACACCCAGCTATTTTTTGGTTGCAGCCGTCATTGTTGTTTGGCGGGTCCGGGCTGGGGATTCGAACCTGCCACCTTAGGCGTACGTGGCTGGCGCCTTAGCCGGTTGAGCTATAGGCGCCGAGCCTACAGAGAAGAATTTTTTAAAGTTCTTTGTGGGCCTTCCTGGTAGGACAGCACACTATATAATGGGAACTGAAGTCCTTTTATTATATAATTGATATATGTTATCAATTATAAGTGTGTATGTATAACATTCTTTAAAACCTAGATTTTAAAAAACAAAAAAAAGACTACAGCAAATCACCTTTAGGGATGGTACCTGTGGCTCAAAAGGAGTAAGGCACTGGCCCTATATGCAGAGATGGCAGGTTCAAACCCAGCCCGGGCCAAAAACTAAAAAAAAAAAAAAAAAAACCCTACATTTTGAAGAGTACATCCTCTAATCATAAACTATTGGTCAAAATTATGCCCATTAAATGCAAAATGTGGCATTCTGTATGTATTCAGCTTAATTATAATCAGCTTCAACAGACAGAAAATTTCACAGAACACTTCATTTTTGGAATACTCTTGTTTCTCTACCTTACCTAGAGTGAACTTAAGAGCTAGTTTTGTTCATTCTCTTTGAAATAAGATGTGACTAAAGGTGCTCTCAATCTGGTTTTAAATACCACTGAAGGATATCAACACAATTGTATTAGCCATGTTTGAAGAGGTTTAAGACCTTATTCCCTTAAAACTCAAGTTGAAACTGTTTCAGCCTAGTAAGATGTTGCCAGCATCATTTCCATGAGCAAACATGGCTGGGTTCCATTCAAGTAGGATGGCTGGCTGGTGCATTGTGGTGCCACACTGGAATAGAAGTTCTTAGTAGCCCCTTAGTTGACAGGATCTGAGTCTATAAGGAAGTGGCAATACTAAAAGCCAGTTTTAAGACTTGGGTGCTTATAGATCCAAAGCTAAGCTCATCAGCAAATGGAAGACAGTGTCAGTACAGAGCTATTTTGAAGTTTAATGGGGAACACAAGGTTTGATTTAAGATATGCTGGGATGGCACCATGTAAATAATATGCTAAAGGAAATTTCAATCCAAAGTCAAAGAACAGATAGCACCAGTAGCTAAGTGAGTAGGGCGCCGGCCACATACACAAAGGTTGGCAGGTTTGAACCCTGGCTAGGCCTGCTGGAACAATGACAACTGTAACACCACCAACAACAAAATAGCCAGGTGTTGTGGCAGACCCCTGTAGTCTCAGCTACTTGGGAGGCTAAGGCAAGACAATTGCTTAAGCCCAAGAGTTGGAGATTACTGTAAGCTGTGATGCACTCTATCCAGGGTGACAGATTGTAGACTCTGTCTCAAAAAAAAACAAACACAAAGAACAGGAAGTTACTGCTCAGACCAACAATGGCTATCACTCTGTAAGGATTTCTCAGAGCTTGCAACTGCTTGGGTTTAAACACTCTACTAGGTAAGCTAATGGCAGTCACTTACATTTAAAATGGTGACGAACAGTAATTCACTAAAACTCAAACATTTTTGAAATGTTTGTACTTGAAAATGGGGGTAAAAATGGTTATATATAGTGTTCAAAACTGCATTTATTGGCATATACATAAAAGCAAACAGTGCAGCATGCTGAAATGTGTTGTGCTAATTCCCAAGCTTGACTGCTCTGAGGGAAAGAACACTACTACAGAATTTTTCAAAGTAAGCCTGTAAATATGTTCACATCTTAAATTCACACAGTGTTTCTCTGCTAACTTTCTAAGAATAAGCCTGCAGTTTGAACTTCGGCTGTATAAAACTGAAATGCACAGCATCACACTGTCTAACATTTGTTTTCCATCATTTACCTACTTTAGAAAATAGTTCCTGAATTCTTTCCCCCTTTATGGTGTATTGATTAAGGCAAAACCCCCCAAAATACCTAAAACATTAAAAGATCACCCAAACAACTATTGGTAACTTCAGGAATTTGTTAGTTGCCTTATGTGAGGATAAATAGATCCAACAAGCACGCCTATAATACAAAGTAAACTATGATTTTATTGTGAAATTCTCATAGATGGAAAATTAAATTGAATATTCTGTCCATTTCATTTTACAATAATCTTACCACTTATTTTTGTACCATGTATTTCAATTGCCTGTTTAGTGAAAAATAAAAAAAAAAAATCTGTAATTTTTGGCTTGTTTTTCCCTTAAATTTTATCATTAAATTATGGAAGCCATAATATAATGTGTTGCCAGCAGCCACATTCCAAGGCCTTGTGTTAAGATTTTTTGGCTGCTGCTTCAACCTAAGGATACAATCTTTGACCTCTATTACCTTAAAATGCCAGTATTAGCAGAAGATTAATTTTTCCCACAATAAAAACAAACCCTAGGATCTTTCACACATGCAAAATTTCACTGAAATAAATATATTTTCCTCACTTATTCCCACCCAGCATTCATGTTTTCAGTTAATTTTTAGGGATATAATCTCTAAAATTAGGGCAAAATTTCCTGCTTTCTACATCAATGCTTAACTCTCCTCCAACTTTAAGTTATATTTGTGGAGGATGAACTAGTTGACAAAAGAGAGCATGGGAGAAACATTAGCACACGCTAGTCTGATCATTTGCCAACAGGAAAGGTGTGCGAATTTCCACCTCTACCACAGATACGAATTAGCAAAAAGTTGATAAATGAAGCCATTTCAAATGGTTTTAGAGAAGGATCAGAGATAATGGGCTGACAGCATATAGTCTAAACTTGTTTTCCACACAATTTGAGCTCCCTAAACTGCTAGAGTTGGTTAAATCCCTACTGAGCACAGAAGCCTCTGTGGGTCATTTATCAGGTATATTATCTAGAAAAGCAAATATTAGATTTTCCTCTAAGATAGGTCTAGAATGCCTTGGCTGCACACACAAATGGCTGTTCTTAATGCAAGGCTCTATTTCCCTTTAACCATAAGAATTAAAATACTTATCACCATACAGTTGGTATTACTTCCAATAAGTACAATATTTATTAAACATATCTTCAGTTGTTTTGTTACATAGTGTGCAACAAATTACAATATTCTGCAGCCACAAATTATATGCAGAGTATGAAGAAACTATTAATCAGATAGTGTAATCTTTCCATTTATAACTCTACAAGGAAGAACTAGCAAATCAGATCTTACTTACATATAACATCTCACTAAACTTTATGCATGGAAAGTGACAGACACCAGTTGTGCTGTTTGATACAAAATGGCTGAACTTCATCTTCAGAAGACTAAACCCGACATCTAAACATGCCAATATAAACATCAAAACAAAATATATTCTAACCAACCACGGGAAACGGTCTGATATCAGGAAAGCAACAAAGATTACACACATTATTTTATAAACCAGCACACAAAGGTTTAAAACAGTTCTGAAAATGAAGTTAGCTGTCTTGAGTCAAGGGAATAAAAAAAAAGTCAGTATTGACCATTTACAATCTCTGACCTTTGTGGAGACGGTAAGAATCTGTTGTAGTGCAGCTACATACAGTACAATTCAGGCAATTTTGTTTTTTCACTTGGGTTCAGATTGCAAATTCATTGCTGTGAGAAAAGGATGGAGGCAAATTTTAGCAGCAACCTCCACCTGACTGCTTGACCGGAGTGCTCTGAATTTTAACATTGGACTTCTCTGCACCACCAGCTGTTGCTCCAGGACCCATTCGCTTTTTAATCTCAGCTGCCATAGTCATGAAAGACTGTTCTACATTCGTTGCATTCTTAGCACTGGTTTCCAAAAATGGAATTCCAAGGGAATCAGCAAATTCCTACAATAATAATAAGGCACAATTAAAATTGAAAAATCTTTTTTACTTAGTGCATTGCTACCATCTATACTGGAGACTAAGGAAGGACTACATTCACTGGATCCAGACAGACACTATACAAAACTGACACTGTCAAAGTATTTTAGTGCTACCATATTTTTTTTTTTTTTTTTTTTTTGAGATGGAGCCTCAAGCTATCTCCCTGGGTAGAGTGCCATGGCCTCACAGCTCACAGCAACCTCCAACTCCTGGGCTCAAGCGAGTCTCCTGCCTCAGCCTCCCAAGTAGCTGGGACCACAGGCGCCGGCCACAATGCCCGGCCATTTTTTGGTTGCAGCCATCGTTGTTTGGCGGGCCCAGGCTAGGGATTCGAACCTGCCACCTTAGGTGTATGTGGCTGGCGCCCTAGCCGATTGACCCACAGGCGCTGAGCCAGTGCTACCATATTTTTAAAAGTTAAGGTGACTATTGCCACAATTAAAATCTAACACCCTGGATTGGTGCCCATAGCACAGTGGTTATGGAGCTAGCCACATACACTGAGGCTGGCGGTTTCAAACCCAGCCCAGGCCAGCTAAACAACAATGACAACTGCAACAAAAAATAGCTGGTTGTTGGGGCAGGTGCCTGTAGTCCCAGCTACTTAGGAGGCTGAGGCAAGAGAATCACTTCAGCCCAAGAGTTTAGGTTGCTGTGAGCTGTGATGCCATAGTGCTCTGCCAAGGATGACAGTGAAACTATTTCCAAAAAAAAAACAAGCTCGGCGCCTATAGCTCAAGTGGCTAAGGCGCCAGCCACATACACTAGAGCTGGCGGGTTCGAATCCGGCCCAGGTCTGCCAAACAATGACAACTACAACCAAAAAATAGCTGGGCATTGTGGCAGGCGCCTGGAGTCCCAGCTACTCAGGAGGCTGAGGCAAGAGAATCACTTAAGCCCAAGAGTTGGAGGTTGCTGTGAGCCGTGATGCCACAGCATTCTACCCAGGGCAGGGAGATAGCTTGAGGCTCTGTCTCAAAAAAAAAAAAAAAAAAAAACCTAACACCTTTGGCTCAGTGTCCTTAGCAAGTGATTTTGACACTGGCCACATGCACCAAGGCTGGCAGGTTCAAACTCAGCCCAGGCCAGCTAAATGACAATGACAATTGCAACAAAAAAATAGCTGGGCATTACGGCAGGTGACTGTAGTCCCAGCTACTTGGGAGGCTCATGCAAAAGAGTTTAAGGTTGCTGTGAGCTGTGGTGCCACAGCATTCTACCTAGGGTGACATAATGAGACGCTGTCTCCAAAAAAAAAAAAAAAATCCAACATCTTCAAATTCAGTTTGAAATTCAAATTTTAAACATACCTTTGCTGTTGTGTAGTCTACTACTTTCTTTGTGGTCAGATCACATTTGTTCCCTACCAACAACTTGTTGACGTTTTCACTGGCATAACGATCTATTTCCTGCAGCCACTGTTTAACATTATTGAAGGACTCCTAAAAAGACAGACATCTTAAAGCATGGTAATATAGTTCTGAGCACAACTGTTACTGAAACAAGTGATTAACAGGTTTGTTTTGACCAAACCAAAAAAATAAAAAATAAAACATCTCTAGTTATAACTATATAATATTAAGTAAGGAGTGAACTAATACATAAAAATGATAGTACCTAAATGAATCACAAGTAAGAGCTTGAAGGCTTAAAAATGAAAATACCTCATTTGAAAGGGAACTTAATATTAAACTACAACTCAAGCAAACCCAATTATTTTGAAATATGCAATCTAAATATACTGCAAAACCTGGTTTTGGAATTTGAAAAACTTGTGGTTTATGAATAAGATGACCTACTAAGGGGTACTGTGAGAGATATCAAAAGATGTTATTGAATAAACAGCCTTGTTCTTTTCCACTCATATTTAGTGGAAGAAATTTTTTATTTTAAAATATTTCATGGCAATTACTAGAGACTTTCACAATTAGAACCATTTCTTTTTCCTGTTGATATCACCTATCCAATTCTTCCAATAGCACTGAATCTACATGTCTATGTATTATCTCCTAATTAGCTATAATTTCATAGCATAAGTGAAGATTAACATTTGCTATGAGAAAAATTAATTCTGATTTTCAAAGTTTATCTTGGCTCGGCGCCTGTGGCTCAAGCGGCTAAGGTGCCAGCCACATACACCTAAGGTGGCGGGTTCAAATCCCCAGCCCGGGCCCGCCAAACAACAATGATGGCTGCAACCAAAAAATGGCCAGGCGTTGTGGCAGGCGCCTGTGGTCCCAGCTACTTGGGAGG
>NW_003852419.1:22036184-22043323 GCF_000181295.1 Otolemur garnettii
TTGCTGTGAGCATGATGCCATGGCACTCTACCCAGGGGGATAGCTTGAGGCTCCATCTCAAAAAAAACAAAGTTTATCTTTTATTCTTTTAATAGAAAAAAGGGGGGACCCTGAAAATCAGCTGTTTCTGATCAAAAGAACAGTTACGAGCTGTTGGACCACTATGCCATATACTTCTCTACATCCGGATCCCTGCCTTCTCTCACAGCTAATCTTCAAATACACAGCAATTATAATCAGTAAATTCCTGTATAAATAATTATCACCAAGAACACACAATAAACTAAAACAACCTGCAATTTGCTACAAACTCTTGCCTACATGTTAGTGTCTTGGCTACATGATCAAAGTTATTTAACTGATAATAAATACAACCATAGTCCCTTGAAAACAAATGTAAAACGAATTACTAATTTTCTATTACTCAAGGAAAATTAAAAAATGTTTTATGTGATTCACATTTGTATTGGGGGGGGTGGACAAAATTTTCCACCATAAAAATGATGGCTAGCAGTAGTGTCCAACCTGTGACCCCCCAAGCCACATGCAGATTACTTGAGGACTGCTTTATCTATGGTGTTAAATATTGTGAAATGCATGCAGGGGCCTTTTCTTTTGCTCATCAACTGTCATTAATGTTTGTGTATTTAATGTGTGGCCTTAGACAACTCATTCTTCCAATGTGCAACAGAAAAGAAAAAAAGTTGGACACTTAAATGAATATGATTAGTAACTTCCTGCCTTGTCACTGTAACACAATCTTTTCTTGGAACTTACCTGATCTGTCACATCATACACAACTATGATGCCATGGGCTCCTCTGTAATAACTGGAGGTGATTGTTCGAAATCTTTCTTGGCCAGCTGTGTCCCACTATCAGAAAACAATGAAGAAATACAAACAATTCCATTAAAACAGCTTTAGGGGAAAGTACAGGAAGAGGAAAAACGGTTTAGTTTTTGTAGCTATGGAGATCATCAGGAGTTGACATGGAAACATTAGCTCTCAATGCTCACACTACTAAACTTTATGGTAACTGTCAAATATCTGAAAGTCCAGAAGACAGTACCTGCAGTTAAGCTTGCAGTAATGATACAAAAATTGTAAGCTCTTTGAAAACAGGACTACTCATACTGTTGTCATTCCCTATAGTCCTTAACAGTGTTTGGGCAGTGGGTACAAATGCAGAAGCAAGATGACCTGATTAGGAAAGCTTTTGGCCTGAAGCCCCTTGAATGCAGTATTCTCACACTTTGGACACATTTTACCATCAGAAAAGGACTGTAGGCTCGGCGCCTGTGGCTCAAGCGGCTAAGGCACCAGCCACATACATCTAAGGTGGCGGGTTCGAATCCCCAGCCTGGGCCCGCCAAACAACAATGATGGCTGCAACCAAAAAATGGCCAGGCGTTGTGGCGGGCACCTGTAGTCCCAGCTACTTGGGAGGCTGAGGCAGGAGACTCTCTTGAGCCCAGGAGTTGGAGGTTGCTGTGAGCGTGATGCCATGGCACTCTACCCAGGGGAATAGCTTGAGGCTCCATCTCAAAAAAAAAAAAAAAAAGAAAAAGAAAAACAACTGTTAAAAATACCTTGAGAGGCTCAGTGCCTGAAGTTCAGCAGCTAGGGGGTCAGCCACATACACCAAGGCTGACAGGTTGCAACAAGGCCCAGGCCTGCTAAACAACAATGACAACTACACCAAAAAAATGGCTGGCATAGTGGCGAGTGCCTGTAGTCCCAGCTACTTGGGAGACTGAGGCAAGAGAATCACTTAAACCCAAGAGTTTGAGGCTGCTGTGAGGTGTGATGGCACAGCGCTCTACCAAGGGAGATATAGTGAGACTCTGTCTCAAAAACAAAAATACCTTGAGAGATTAAAAGCCTTGGTTTGAAAAAAGGCAATAAGGATTTTTGTTAAAATTACTCCCAGACAACAGCCTCTTTTAAAAAAAGACACACACTTTATAGGCCTGTGTAGCATCTTAAGCCTATAATCTTAGCACTTTAGGAGGCTCAGACAGGAGGACTGGGAGCATCACTTGAAACCGGGAGTTCAAGACCAGCCTAGTCAAATAGCAAGACCCTCACCTATATGAAAAATTAAAAGAAAATTAGGTAGGTGTGGTGGCACACACCTGTAGTCCTAGTTACCTAGAAGGCCCAAGGCAGGAGGATTGCTTGAGGCTGGGAGTTCAAGACGAGAGACCTTGTCTCTATAAAAAAACAGAAAAATTGACTTGGTGCCTATAGCTCATCGAGTAGGGTGCCAGCCACACACACCAGAGCTGGCAGGTTCAAATCCAGCCCGGGCCTGCCAAACAATGACAACTACAGTCAAAAAATAGCCAGGCTTTGTGGTGGGCGCCTGCAGTCCCAGCTACTTGGGAGGCTGAGGCAAGAGAATCACTTAAACCCAAGAGTTATGACACCACAGCACTCTACCCAGGGTGACAGCTCGAGACTCCGTCTCAAAACAAAACAAAACAAAACAAAACAAAACAAAACCAGAAAAATTAGCTGGGCATAGTGGTATGTACCTATAATCTGAGCTACTTGGGAGGCTGAGGCAAAAGGATTACTTGAGCTCTAGTTATTTAAATCTATTTTATGAGCAGTAAAATGAACATGTCAAAAAAGCTATTTTTCCAAGAAAATTCCAAGTTTCTATACAGCAGTATATAATACTTAACAAAAATACTTAGAACAGAACTAAACAAATACATCTTTAACTAAGCCACAAATGAAGAACCTCTCCTAGGTTTCCTCTAATGTTCCTCAACACAGTAGAAGACAAAAAAAGTTAGTAACATTCACTCTAGGACAAGGCAAACTTCAACTTAAGACTTGCATTGATTAAGAGACTAGGACCATGTTTGACTTAAAACATGAATTTCTGGCTCGGTGCCTGTGGCTCAAGTGGCTAAGGTGCCAGCCACGTACATGTAAGGTGGCAGTTTCAAATCTAGCCCAGGCCCGCCAAAAAAAACAACAATGACGGCTACAACCAAAAAATAGCCAGGCGTTGTGGCGGGTGCCTGTGGTCCCAGCAACTTGGGAGGCTGAGGCAGAAGACTCGCTTGAGACCAGAAGTTGGAGGTTGCTGTGAGCTGTGATGCCACAGCACTCTACCCAGGGGGACAGCTTGAGGCTCTGTCTCAAAAAAAACAAAAAAAACATGAATTTCTTCGTTTTATGAGAAATGTCAATGAGGAAAGCAATCTTAGGGGAAAAATAAAGTTTGTTTGTTTGTTTTTAAACAGAGTCTCACTTTGTCACCCTAAGTGTAGTACCATGGCACCATAGTTCACAGTAACTCAAACTCTTGGGCTCAAGTAAACCTCTTGCCTCCATTTTTAATTTTTACTGGAGATGGAGTCCTCACTCTTGCTCAGGTTGGTCTCGAACTCCTGAGCTCAAGTAATTCACCCACCTAAGTCTTGCAGAGTGCTAAGATTACAGGCATGAGGCACTGTGCCCATGTAGAAAAATCATTATTATTATTATTTTTTTTTTTTTTTGTAGAGACAGAGTCTCATTTTATCACCCTCGGTAGAGTGCTGTGGCGTCACACAGCTCACAGCAACCTCCAGCTCCTGGGCTTAGGCGATTCTCTTGCCTCAGCCTCTGGAGTAGCTGGGACTACAGGCGCCCGCCACAACACCTGGCTATTTTTTTTTTTTTGGGCTGCAATTTGGCCAGGGCCAGGTTTGAACCTGCCACCCTCTGTATATGGGGCAGGTGCCCTACTCACTGAGCCACAGGCGCCGCCCTAGAAAAATTATTTTTAATCTAAACAATTGCTTTTCTTTTTTTTTTTTAAACAGAGTCTCACTATGTCACACTTCAGTAGAGCGCCACGGTGTCACAACTCATAGCAACCTCAAACTCTTGGGCTTTAGCAATTCTCTTGTCTCAGCCTCCCAAGTAGCTGGGATTACAGGTGCCTGTCACAATGCCCGGCTATTTTTTGGTTGTAGTTGTCATTGTTGTTTAGCAGATCTGGGCCGGGTTGGAACCTGCCAGCCTTGGTATATGTGGCCAGCGCCCTACTCACTGAGCTATGGGTGCTGAGCCAGTTGCTTTTTCTCTTGCAGACAGTTTACTCTGTTGCATAGACTAGAGTGCAGTGACACAATCATAGCTCACTGCAACTTTCAACTCCTAAACTCAAGAGATCCTCTTGCCTCAGCCTCCCAAATAGCTGGGACTACAAGCACCTACAACACCCACTAGTAGAGACGGGGTCTCATTCTTGCTCAGGCTGGGCTTGACTCCTGAGCTAAAAGGATCCACCCACGTTGGCTTCCCAGAGTGCAGCAAGGGTTGAGCCATCGCACCAGACCTAATTTTTTAATTTTTTTATAGAAATGAGGTCTTGTTATGTGCCCAGGGTGTCCTCAAACTCCTGGCCTCAACCAATCAGTTCTCTCACTTTAGCCTCCAAGAGTACCAAGATTACAGGTGTAAGCCACTGTGCCTGGTTCTAAACAATTATTATTCTAGCAACTCTATCACAGATGCATGATTTTAAGAAACTTTATATTTAATTTTGTTAGTATATCAAACATATGAAATAATACATTCCAAATTTATCAACTGCCAAAAAAAATTTCCAGCCAAAAAACACTTACTATTTGAAGCTTGATTGTTTTCCCGTCTAACTCTATAGTTCGTATTTTGAAATCCACACCAATTGTGCTAATATAGCTTTCTGTATATGTATCATCCTGAAAAGGAAAATAGTTAAATATTATTCAACAGAGTAAATTTTAAAATGTGTTTAGTTTTATATACAAAGTTTATAAAGCATAACATGCTAAATAAAAACAGACACATTCTGCTCAATATAGATTTCATGTCCTGACTACAAAGCACTGACTAACAGTATATGGTGTCCTAAAAGTTTGTCATACATAGGAAGAAATGGGAAATTATAGCTAAATGTACCTTAATTTACAAAATATTTACAAAATTTGCTCTACATGTTAGCCACCTCTTTCTACACACACATGAGATCTCTCCCACTCGTGGCAAACACATTCCAATAACCCGTTGTTATAGTTTTCCCTATGTATGATGGTTCTTAGGACAGAAGAAATTTTAGGATACCCTGTAGTTTTCTCTTCCCTTAAAATCTTTTCGATAGCCATTCTTTACTTTTTCCAAATAGCTCTTAAAAAAATTCTTTACATATATCATACAGAAAAGGGTTTTATATGTTCTATGACTATGAGTGATTTTTCCTCATTTATAATCAGCAAAACTCTTGTCTCCCACCCACCCCATTTATCTACCACAAAGGAACAATCATTTCACCCTCCACTTAAGGATTTTTTTAGCAGTCCATTTTACTTCCTAGTTATGAGTTTTGAAACTTGAGAAATAATGCACATTAATGTAAAACACACATCATTTTAAAGTGTAAAATTTAAAAAAAAACCAGCATACAATTGAGTGCTTCTTAGTATACTCCTAAGTTTGGGAACTACAATCAGAACACTTTCTTTTTTTTTTTTTTTTGCAGTTTTTGGCCAGGGCTGGGTTTGAACCCACCACCTCCAGTATATGGGGCCAGTGCCCTACTCCTTTGAGCCACAGGTGCTGCCCAATCAGAACACTTTCATCACCCCAAAACAACCAAGTAATCACTCCCATATTCTCCATCCATTCATAACCATCCATTCATTAATGGGTAAACAAAATGTGGTACATTTGTACAACAGAATGGATGGATCCAATCCATCCATCCATCTATTCATTCATAACCAATCCACTCCCCACATTCTCCCTCAGATTCTGGCAACCACTTTCTGTCTCTATGGATTTATCTACTCTGGACATTAAGTGGAATCATACAATTCCTGGCCTTTTCTGCCTGGCTTTTTTTTTTTGGAGATAGAATCTTACTCTGGCAATGTGGGATTGAGTGCCATGGCACCAGTCTAGCTCAAAGCAACCTTCAATTCCTGGGGTCAGGTGATCCTCTTACCTCAGCTTCCCATAGCTGGGACAACAGGCACCTGCCACAATACGGCTACCTTTATTTATTGATTTATTGGAAACAGTCTCACTGTGTCACCCCTAGTAGAGTGCCATGGCATCACAGTTTACAGCAACCTCAGACTCTTGCCTCAGCCTCCCGAGTAGCTAGGACTACAGGCTCCTGCCACAACGTGCATCTATTTTTAGAGATGACGTCTCACTCTGGCTCAGCTGAGTCTCGAACCCTTGAGCTCAGGGCAATCCACCCGCCTTGGCCTCCCAAAGTGCTAGGATTCCTCAGCCTCACAGAGAGCTAGGATTACAAGTATAAGCCACTGCGCATGGCCAGCTTTTTTATTTTTACTAGAGACAAGGTCTCCCTCTTGCTCAGGTTGGTCTCAAACTCCTGAGCTTGAATGATCGACATGGCTCAGCCTCCCAAACTACTAAGATTATAGGTGTGAGCCCCTGAGTCCGGCCTGCCTGGCTTCAAGGTTCATCCATGTTGCAGCATGTATGATGCTTCACTCCTTTTTATGACTGAGTAATATCACATTGTACAAATATATCACATTTTGTTTATCCATTCATAAGTTGATGTCTGGGATCTGCATTTCAATACTCCAGCAAAAATAAAGGGAAGAATGGGTTTCAGGAGATCAACATGAGCAACTTTGGGTAATGCTAAATCTGATTCAAGTATGAGACTAAAAGAAAAAAGATCTCTGAAGAAAACTACAGGCTGGGCACAGTAGCTTACACTCATAAGCCCAGCATTTTGGAAGGCCAAAGCTGGAGACTGATACCCTTCTAAGCAACAGCAAAACCCTATAGTCCCGCCTCTCAGGAGGCTGAGGAAGGATTGCTTGAGCCCAAGGAGTTAGTCTGAGGTTAGAGTGCGCCTTCATTATCCTACTGAACTCCAGCCTGGGTGACAAAGCTTGCAAGACTCTGTATCTCTTAAAAACAAAGCAAAAACAGAACAAAACTTACTATTAAATTCATGGTATACTGATCTAGCCTCACATAATCACATTTCCGCATGTCTACAATCACTGGGTAAGAGAATATACACTTTGAAGGCATTGAATGCAATTTGACAGAATGCTCCTGATTATACTAAACATTCATTTCTTTTCTTTTTTTTTTTTTTTTTT
>NW_003852419.1:22044240-22049604 GCF_000181295.1 Otolemur garnettii
AGAATTGCTTAAGCACAAGAGTTTGAGGATGCTATGAGCTATGACACCACAGCACTCTACTGAGGGTGACATAGTGAGACTCCGTCTCAGAACGAATAAAAAAAAAAAACAAAATACACCCAAACCAAAAATTACCAGACAAGCCTAGAATTCACATCTGATGGGCACTGAGGGGCTGTCAGCATTTAGTTCCTCTTTTTGTTTGCATTTTTTTCTTTCTTCCTCTCATATGCTTTCTTTTCCTCTTGTCTCATTCTCTCTTTCCCAAGAGATGTCCTTCCTCTCTTCTGCTCTTTCTCACTCTTGTTCTCCCCTTCTCCTTTCTATCCTCTTTTTAAGTCTCTATCCTTTGGCTATATTATGGAACTAAAATTTAATTTGTAGAATATTTCACTGTAGTTAATAACGTTTTATGTATTTTTTCTAAAATGCTAATGTTTCCTCTCGTCAATCTCTAAACAAAAAAAAATAAAATACATTAAGTAATTTTTTATTCATTGTAAAAAAATAAATAAAATAAAATAAAAATAGGCTCGGTGCCTGTAGCTCAGTAGGTAGGGCGCCAACCACATATACCGAGGCTGGTGGGTTTGAACCCGGGCCAGCTAAAACAATGACAACTGCAACAACAACAAAATAGTTGGGCGTTGTGGCAGGCGTCTGTAGTCCCAGCTACTCGGGAGGCTAAGGCAAGAGAATCGCTTATGCCCAAGAGTTAGAGGCTGCTGTGCGCTGTGACACCATAGCACTCTACCTAGGGTGACAGCTTGAGACTTTGTCTCAAAAAAATAAATAAAATAAAAATAAAATGGAGTTCTTATAAATTCCTAATGATCCTTACTCCCACGCCTGAGCCACTGCACATACAATGCCTTCGGTTTCTCGGTTTCTCTTTATGTATAACCCTACTCCTCATGCCCTGGGTCATGTGGCAATATTTGCTCATTCTCGATTTTGAGTTCAGGCAATACTGATTGCTCCAATAACTTCTCCAACTCGGCCAATATGTACACAGTACTGAGTACATGACTAAAATCAACGAGCATCCCATACAGGATACTCTTCAAAGCACAAATACCTTCAGCTACTTCATCAAGTGATATGTTCCCACCTACCTATAACTGCTGATTTAATTCTAAGAATTATTCTTAATTTTAACATTTACCAACTATTACAATTTTTTTTTTTTTTTTTTTTTTTAGAGACAGAGTCTCACTTTGTCGCCCTCAGTAGGGTACTGTGGCATCACAGCTCATAACAACCTCTAGTTTTTGGGCCTAGGAGATTCTCTTGCCTCAGCCTCCCGAGTAGCTGAGATTACAGGTGCCCACCACAACACCTGGCTATTTCTTTGTTGCAGTTTGCCCAGGGCCAGGTTCGAACCCGCCACCCTCAGTATATGGGGTCGGCGCCCTACTCACTGAGCCACAAGCACTGCCCTCAACTATTACAAATTAAGTGATATATAATTCTAACTTAAAGTCCTTTAATTACAAATAAAGTTTAACTTTTTTCTCATGTTTATTGACAATTTGTATTTCTCCTTTTGTGGGTTGCCTGCTCATGTATGTGTACATTTTTGTACTAGGACAACTAATCTTTTTTTTTTTTTTTTGAGACAGTCTTACTATGTCACCCTCACTAAAGTGCCGTGGTATCATAGCTCACAGCAACCTCAAACTCTTGGGCTTAAGCAATTCTGTTGCCTCAGCCTCCCAAGTAGCTGGGACTACAGGTGCTGACCACAAAACCCAGCTTTTTTGGGAAGGGGGGCTGTAGCTGTCACTGTTGTTTGGCAGGCCCATGGTGGGTTCGAACCCCCAGCTCCAGTGTATGTGGCTGGCACCCTAGCCATTTGAGCTATAGGCATTGAGCCCAACTATTCTTTTCTAGTGATGGGCAAATGTACATTATATATTGAAAATACCAATCCTCTATCACATACACATTTTTGTAGCACCATTTGTTTCCTTACATTTCTATGCACTTGACTAATTTTAATGCAATTAAATTTAACTATATTTTCTCTTGCTTTTTCTGTTCTAGAAAATACCCTCACACACCAAGACTGAAGAGCCACCTATGTTTTATCCTGGCACTTCCATGATCTTATTTCTAATCATTATGTAAAAAAAAAAAATTATATGTTATTTAATATTTTTAAATACCCTTCATTAATACTGCCATCAGAAAAACCATGCATGTATTTGGTATACTGTCAAGGCCATAGTGATGAATTATAAGCTTTTAAAAACTCTAGGCATCCCTTAAAAGCTTAAATTTTATTACAGGCAACAAATACTTTTCAGCTATTTCCCCTGAAAGTCTCAGTTCATTTGAGAAAATGTCTGCTAAATATGCTCAATTCTGCATAACAGTAACTTGTCTGTTATTATTCTTTCAAGTTTTTTTTTTTTTTTTTGAGACAGAACCTCAAGCTGTCGGCCCTGGATAGAGTGCCGTGGAGCTCACAGCAACCTCCAACTCCTGGGCTCAAGCGAGTCTCCTGCCTCAGCCTCCCAACTAGCTGGGACCACAGGCACCCGCCACAATGCCTGGCTATTTTTTGGTTACAGCCGTCATTGCTGTTTTGGCAGGCCCGGGCTGGCTTCGAACCCGCCACCTTAGATATAATGTGGCTGGTGCCTTAGCCACTTGAGCCACAGGCACCAAGCCATGAATCAATGATTTATACAGTAAAAAGGAATACATGTTAAATTTGATGGCAGCTGATAAAAACTATGAAAGATTGTAAATTCCATTAGACAAAGTCCCACTTGTCGCTTTCAGAATGTTAACTACTATGCCACTGTCCTACGAAGTTGGTACTAGGCCCTGCTTTTTCTTTTTATGCTGCTTAAGTTTAACTTGAAGATTTCTTTTCATTAAGTCACCTTCAACACAGGCCAACCATTTTCCCCTTACCTTGCTACGTACTTTGGAATGAACAACTGTTTGACCTCTACCAAGAGCATTAGACACTCTGACTTTATAATGACACTTCATTGAATTTAAGAGCAACATTTCTTCTATTTAATAGTCTAATATACCACTTGGGATGTGTATTTGGAGGATTTAAATATATAAATTCTAGAAGAATTAGATTCTTCTCAAATTGTTTGCTTTTTTTTGTCCACTTAGAAAACACAGCATTTATTATACCATTAATTTTAAAGGCATTTCAACTTACTGCAAACCTAAGGAGGAGGCAAGACTTTCCAACGCCAGAGTCACCAATCAGAAGTAACTTGAATAAATAATCACTGCAAAAGGAAAAACAAAATTGCATTAATAAAAGAATATTACATAAGTTCTACAACAAAAATATAGTCAAGAACAACTACTAACTTTAAAGAGGATGGCTCCTGAAAAGCCTATGCATGACTCAAAAAAAAAAAGCTAGAACTGTACCCAACACTACTCTCTCGAGAGATCACTGAACATGACAGAATTATATAAGAGACAACGTCACCCATGATCTCTGAATTCAATGAACTTCCAGGAAAGAATGAAAAAATAATAAGGAATATGCATTCTTGGAAAGTGCAAGAGATATATATAAAAGAAATTCCAGTCCTCTACACTATTAGTACAAAGAGTTAACTTCCCATTGTTCTTCTCAATGGAATATCAGTTTCTCCTTCAAATTCCAAGAACAATTAATTATTTGATAGCAATCCTCCATTGAAGGGACTTCTACAATCCTTTCCTAGCATCTAGATGTAATTCTCCCTTCAAAAAAAGGGGAAAAAAAGGATCATTTAACTCAGGCGTCCTCAAACTATGGCCTGCAGGCCACATGCAGCCCGCCGAGGACATTTATCCAGCCCACCGGGTGTTTTTGCTGCTGCTGCCTGTCCTGCTTAGCAGTGGACTCATCCCAGGGCGCACAGTCTGGTCCTCCAACTGTCTGAGGGACCATGAACTGGCCCCCCGTTTAAAAAGTTTGAGGACCCCTGACTGTGAAGACCATTACTCTGAATATTTTACACTTGGAGTGTGGCAAAATCAAAAGCTATTTATACAAGCACAGAACTTTACCAATAATTCTAAGCTTGTATTAAGACATTTTCAGAAACACTGAAAACTAGGCTCTGTTATACCATTGCCAGGTGTAACTCAAAAACCATCCCAGGGATTCTTTCATGGACATAAGACAATAGTTCCAAAGGGTCTCCAAAGAAATTCCTCATAGATCCTTCCCCACTTTGTTCTAGGGGTTTTTTTAGGGTTGTTTTTTTTTTTGCAGTTTTTGGCTGGGGCCGGGTTTGAACCTGCCACCTTCAGTATATGGGGCTGGTGCCCTACTCCTTTGAGCCACAGGCGCCACCCTGTTCTAGGTTATCTTTTAAGCAATTTCAAAAGGACAAAAAATTCTAGAATTTATATACTGTTTTTCTAGAAGATATATAAATGATTTTTTATTTTGTTCTTTTTGATTTAGTTTCCAAGAAAAAAAAAATGTTACCCTACTTATGGTAAAAGTCAAATGTCATTCAATTTAAATTTAGATTATAATTATCATTATTTACATGTAAGCAAGATGTAAAAGTTTCAAAGTGAATATTCTGAAACTGTTGCCTAGGTTTACATAGTGATAAACATTGTTTTGGTTTTACCCAATTACCATAGTATACCTAATGCCCTTAACTGTATCTAAGGAAAAGAATTTTTAAAAAATCCTGGCATGGCACCTATAGGTCAGTGGTTAGGGCACCGGCCACATATATGGGGGCTGGTGGGTTCAAACACGGCCCAGGCCTGCCAAACAACAATGACAACTACAACCAAAAAATCACTGGGCGTTGTGGCGGGCATCTGTAGTCCCAGCTACTTGGGAGGCTGAGACAAGAGAATCACTTAAACCCAAGAGTTTGAGGTTGCTGTGAGCTGTGACGCCACAGCACTCTACTGAGGATGACACAGTAAGACTTTGTCTCAAATAAACAAACAAATAAATATTAAAAATCCTTAGCACTGGGAGGTGCCGGCCCCATATGCTGGAGGTTGTGGGTTCAAATGCAGCCCTGACCAGAAAAAAAAATCCTTAGTATCAGTAAACAGCAAAAAGAGGTCACAGAAGAGAATAAAAAGCTTTTGAAGAAGTAAATCAAGGGTGGCACCTGTAGCTCAGAGTAGGGTGCCGGCCCCATATACTGGAGGTGGTGGGTTCAAACCCGCCCTGGCCCAAAAAAAAAAAAGAAGTAAATCAAGAGAGGGGACTGAATCATAGAATGAACTAAATAATAAACATCCTTTCCAGTTTGAAGATTTTAAAATAAAAATGGACTGTTATTATAGATTGCCACCTGTTACCCTTAATAAACGAGACCTACCTAACAGCAAACAATTTCTTTTTTTTTT
>NW_003852419.1:22051319-22052905 GCF_000181295.1 Otolemur garnettii
TCTCACTTTGTCACCCTGGGTAGAGTATAAGGCCTAAGTATTTTTATTACCAGTGAAAACTTTTTGAACTGCTTGATTTCATATAAAGCCATGAGCAGGTTATTATACTTTTAAAGGAGAAATCAGGCTTGTGGTTATGGCGCCAGCCACATACAATGAGGCTGGCGGGTTCAAATCTGCCCCGGGCCAGCTATAAACAATGACAACTGCAACAAAAAATAGCCAGGCGTTGTAGTGGGCACCTGTAGTCCCAGCTACTTGGGAGGCTGAGGCAAGAGAATCACTTAAGCCCAGGGGTTTGAGGCTGCTATGAGCTGTGATGCCACAGCACTCTACTGAGGGCGACATAAATGATACTCTGTCTCAAAAAAAGAAGAAGAAATCAGAGGGGGAAAAAAGGAAAATAAAAAAATGAGAAAAAAAGCAAACTAAAAAAGAAAAAGAGGAATCATTCAGTGAGGAAACTATAATAGTTAAACTTAGAATGGTATAGATTATGGCTTAATAAAAAGGAGTATGCTGTGGGAATTAACTGTAGGCTTTAACAAGAGGATGGTGGGGGATCAAAGACAATTCAGAAAAATTATTCTGGTTATCAGTTTTTCCTTTTAGTCAACTCATCTATTCTAGCTATATTGGAGATTCCAATACTAAATAAAAGCAATGATTCAGTAAGGATGAGTTTCATTCTATCCAGTTTTCATAAAGTTAAATGATAAATGATGGGGTATGTAGTTTTTGCAAACATAGTAGGATGGTCTTTTGCTTAACAGATGAGGAAAAAATGAACTATACATTTTACTATACATCAGAGAGAGGGTGCATTCCAGAACCCTTGTTCTAACTCTCAGTTTAGAGTTCTATTTCCATTATTTATGATCTAGGGCCAGCCATGGTAGCTCACACTTGTAATCCTGGCACTCTGGGAGGCCAAGGAAGGCAGATTCCCTGAGCTTATGAGTTTGAGACCAATCTGAGCTAGAGCGAGGCCCCGCCTCTAAAAACAGCCAGGAATTGGGGCCTGTGCATGTAATCCCTGCTACTCAGGAGGCTGAGGCAAAAGAACTGCTTGAGCCCAGAAGTCTAAGGTTGCTGTGAGCTATGATGTCACCTAACTCTATGGGTGGCGGGGGGATGTGACAAAGTAAGATTGCCTCAAAAAGAAAATTTATGATTTAAACATAATCTTGATGTTTGTTGATGTACATATACATTATCTATGCCATTTTTGCATGCAAACACTATTGTTTTCTATTCCTTTAAAAAAACTCACTACCGTGAGAGCATGGAACAGTATTATCTCTAAAAAATAAGGCTCGGCGCCTGTGGCTCAAGTGGCTAAGGCACCAGCCAGGTACACCCAAGGTGGCGGCTTTGAATCCAGCCCGGGCCCACCAAACAACAATGATAGCTGCAACCAAAAAGTAGCCGGGCGTTGTGGCGGGCGCCTGTGGTCCCAACTACTCAGGAGGCCGAGACAGGAGACTCGCTTGAGCTCAGGAGTTGGAGGTTGCTGTGAGCTGTGATGCCATGGCACTCTGCCCAGGGGGACAGCTTGAGGCTCCTGTCTCAAAAAAAAAAAAAAA
>NW_003852419.1:22053396-22059728 GCF_000181295.1 Otolemur garnettii
CTGGGGATTCGAACCCGCCACCTTAGGTGTACGTGGCTGGCGCCTTAGCCGGTTGAGCTATAGGCGCCGAGCCAAGGATGGTATTTTTAAAAGTTCTATCGGCTAGGGCATCAGCCACATATACTGGAGCTGGCCGGTTTGAATCTAGCCAGGGCCTGCCAAACAACAATGACAATTAAAACCAAAAAATAAAAAAAATAAAAAAAACAGCCACGCGTTGGGGCAAGGACCAGCTACTTAGGAGGCTGAGGCAAGAGAATCGCCTAAGCCCAAGAATTTAAGGTTGCTGTAAGCTGGGACACCACAAACAGCACAAGAATTTGACGTTGCTGTGAGCTGTGACACCACGTACTCTAACAAGGGCGACAAAGTGGAAAAAAAAAACTTCAGTGGATACTAAATTCATTCTCTTTCATCTACAATGGATCCATCTACATGACGTGTATTATTACAGCCTAAATATGTCCACCAAAGTTCATGTCTTAGAAAATTAATCCCCAATGCAACACTATTAGGAAAAGGGCAGAATAAGGTCACAAGAGCTCTACCCTAGTGAATGATTAACACTATTATCTCAAAAGTAGGTTAGTTTAGTTATATAAGTGAGTTCAGTCCCCTCTTGCTCTGTCTCATGCTCTCACCTGCCCCTTCCACCAAACCAGGATAATGCCACACAAAGGCCAACATCATGCTCTTGGATTTTCCATACTTCAGAACCATAACCCAAATAAACTTATAAACTCCCAGTGCATGGTATTCTACTATAGAGCAGAAAACAGACTAAAACAGACATCATGTCGTTTTAGTTTATGTCATACCTGAAAACACATAAACTCACATATCAAATTTTTTTAAAGATCACAATTATGATACAATAACAGAGTGACTGAATAAACTTTAATGTGAAAGTTATCAAGACTATCAAACTAGATACTACTCTAATAGCAGGAGGTATGGAACATTTTTCACAATGACTGTGTTTGACATCAACTTTTCTCCTTCACTCTCTGAGCACACTCTGTAGAACATAACTCAAAATTGACCTTCCAGGTGCAATAGTTATCCCTTACTGAAGAAAAAAGGTAAGACTGTTTTTTCTTCATATCCTTTCATACTGTGTGAATTTTATAGTAAGCACATATTACTTCTATAATTAAATTTTTAAATTAAATAAACCTTCAGTTGCGGACAAAAGCAGCCAGTCAAAATAAATGGTCTGAGTAACTAATTACTAAGAATCTGAGAGAGCAAGTCTTTTCTCTAAATATAAATCAATAGCTAAGCAATTTTTTAAAACATCCCCACACACAACCATTAAAATTGCATGTTTTTCTTTTCTTTTTTTCTTTTTTGAGACAGAGTCTCATTTTGTTGCCCTTAGTAGAAGGCTGTAGCATCACAGCTCACAACAACCTCAAACTCTTGGGCTTAAGAGATTCTCTTGCCTCAGCATTCCAAGTAGCTGGGACTACAGGTGCCCACCACAACACCCTGCTATTTTTTGTTGCAGTTGCCATTGTTGTTTAGCTGACCCAGGCTGGGTTCAAACCTGCCAATTTTGGTGTATGTGACTGGTACGATAACCACTGTGCTACGAGCACGGAGCAGCATGTTTTTCTTTGATATTTAGAGACAATATATTAATTTTCCAGGCTCCATTTTAGTTGTGTAGGACAGTTTTCCAAAAATCAAAGCTGAGGCTCAGTGCCCATAGCTCAGTGAGTAGGGTGCTGGCCACATATACCAAAGCTGGCGGGTTTGAGCCCAGCCCAGGTCTGCTAAACAATACCAACAACTACAACCAAAACATTGCTGGGCGTTGTGGTAGGTGCCTGTAGTTCTAGCTACTTGGGAGGCTGAGGCAGGAGAATTGCTTAAATCCAAGAGTTTGAGGTTGCTGTGAGCTATGACCCCTCAGTACTCTACCAAGACCAACACAGTGAGACTCTGTCTCAAAAAAATAAATAAAATCAAAGCTGAAATTCTGAAAATGAAGGAAAATTTTGTAGTGCCAAAGGAAGCAGTGATACAAGAGGACAAAAAAATTAAGACAGTCTTAAGTCTATATATAACAAATAGTTGTTGAAAAATGCACAAGACGGAGGAGTTTAAACATTGTCTACCTCCTTACTTCTCAAAGCCTGCATGGGTTTTAGAGCTGAAAATACCTGTATTCGAATTTAGGCTTTTATCACATACTAGTTATAAGATCTTGGAGCAAGTTACACTATGAACTTCACCTATAAAAGATTCGATGAACACCCACTACCACTTACCTTCTTGTCAGATCAGAAATAATGTCTCTAAAACATTTACGACAGTGACTGGCACATTATAGGAGTACTATAAGTGACTATTATCTTACCCTCTTCCCTCCAAACCATGAGGTAACTTTTTTTTTTGTTTTCTTTTTTTGAGATAGAGTCTCACTATTTCACGTTGGGTATAGTGCTGTGGTGTCACAGCTCACAGCAACCTCAAACTCTTGGGCTCAAGCAATCCTCTTGCCTCAGCCTCTCGAGTTGCTGGGACTACAGGCGCCTCCCACAACTCCTGGCTATTTTTGTGTTGTAGTTGACACTGTTGTTTAGCAGGCCCAGGTGGGATATGAACCCGCCTGCCTCGGTTTATGTGGCTGGCACCCTAACCACTGGGCCATGGGCCCCGAACCCATGAGGTAACTTAACAAAAATTTCAGAGCTATACACAAAAACTCTGAAGCTATTCATCCAAAGCTTCTGTTCAGATGACAAAGGATCACAGGAGTTTGCCAAAATAATCTAAAGTTAAAGTTTAAGACAACTGCCCATAGCTCAGTTGGGTAGGGCGTGGCCACATACACCCAGGCTAGCAGGTTTGAACCCAGCCTAGCCAGCTAAAACAACAATGATAACTGCAACAACAAAAAAAATAGCTAGGCGTTGTGGCAGGCACCTGTAGCCCCAGCTACTTAGGAGGCTGAGGCAAGAAAATTGCTTAAGCCCAGGAGTTGAAGGTTGCTGTGAGCTGTGACACCAATGCACTCTACCCAGGGTGACACCCTGAAACACTACCTCAAAAAAAAAAAAAAAAAAAAAGCCAGCTAATAATTGTTAAGTACTATGACCATACTAGTCACAACTGCCAAAGCCTAGTGACACATAAAACAGTGATAACATCTCGGGCAGTGATTCTCAACCTTCCTAATGCCATGACCCTTTAATACAGTTCCTCATGTTGTGGTGACCTGAGAATGGATACAATTAACCTTAACTCTAGAGAAGCTTTAAATATCCACCCAACTAGACATGATGGCTAAATAAAGTCAAAGGTCCATTCATACATAATATGTACCTTGAAAACCCTTAACATTTTTTTTTTTTTTTTTTTTTGAGACAGAGCCTCAAGCTGTCCCCCTGGGTAGAATGCCGTGGCATTACAGCTCACAGCAACCTCCAACTCCTGGGCTCAAGCGAGTCTCTTGCCTCCGCCTCCCAAGTAGCTGGGACCACAGGCGCCCGCCACAACGCCTGGCTATTTTTTGATTGCAGCCGTCATTATTGTTTGGCGGGTCCGGGCTGGGGATTCGAACCCGCCACCTTAGGTGTACGTGGCTGGCGACTTAGCCGGTTGAGCTATAGGCGCCGAGCCTCCCTTAACATTTTTTAAAAGACCCCTCCAATCATGAAATTTTAAAGTTACTGACCACAAAAATATGAGTGGCCTAATCACCTGATTTAAATTTTAAATTCCTGGCCCAACAGAGCAGCTCAAGCCAGTAATTCCAGTACTCTGGGAGAAAGAGGCAGGTAGACAGCCTGATCAAGAGAGACCCTGTCTCTACCAAAAATAGAAAAACTATCCAGGTGTTATGTCAGGGGCCTTTAGTCCCAGCTACTTGAGAGGCTGAGGCAAGAAGATAACTCAAACCCAGAAGTTTGTGGTTGCTGCGAGTTATGATGTCACAGCACTCTACCTAAGGTGACAAAGTGAGACTCTGTCTCAAAAAAATAAATAAAAATTTAGATTCCTTGGCTGGAGGTAATGGCTTACTCCTGTAATAATAATAATACTCTGGGAAGCACTTGGGAGGCCAATGCAGCAGGAGGATCCCTTGAACTCAGGAGACTAAACTGAGCAAGAGTGAGGCCGTATCTCTCCCATAAATAGAACAATTAGCTGGGAGCAGTGTCACATATGTACCTGTAGTCTCAGTTACATGGGAGGTTGAAGTAGGAGGCTCACTTGTTCAAACCCAGAAGTTTGAGATTGCTATGAACTATGCTGATGCCACATCACTGTAGCCTAGAGCAACAGAGAAAGACAGTATCTCAAAAAAAAAAAATTAAAATCCTACAAGTAACCACATGTAGTAAAGTGGAAACAGCACAATTAGGCTATGAATTCTCAGGCCCTTGAGTTAAAATTCCAATTCTGCTGCTTACTATGAATGCCCTTAGGTAGGTCATTTAAACTCTTTTCTGCCTCTGTTTCCTTCTTTGTAAAACTAGGACACTTTCTTCACAGGACTATGACGAATTAAGGGAATTAAAATTACCTTTTTTTTTTTTTTTGAGACAGGGTCTCATTTTTGTCGCCCTCAGCCATGGCATCACAGTTCACAGCAACCTCAAACTCTTGGGCTCAAGCAATTCTCTTGCCTTAGCCTCCCAAGTAGCTGCCACAACACCCAGCTATGTTTAGGGATGAGATCTTGCTCTGGCTCAGGCTGGTCTCGAACCTGTGAACTAAGGCAATCCACCTTCCTGGCCTCCCAGAGTGCTAGGATAATAGGCATGAGCCACCACGCCGGGCCTGGGGAATTAAACTTTCTAGCTGGTGGTGGTAACTCAAACTTTCTGTCTGTCACTGATTCCACTCCAAGACAAGCATCAAGACTAAAGAGTCCTCCTTGATGCTCCCTTCCCTTTTCCAAATCTTCTGCGTTATTATGCCATCCTATTCTTTTAACATATCATAAAAGTTAACTTGTATTAACTATTATATTGATTATGCTGTCTGAACATGAATCATTTTCTTAACTAATCTGAAAGCACCTGGAGCAGAGAGCATGTTTTGTACTTTTTTTTTTTTTTTTTGCAGTTTCTGGCCAGGGCCAGGTTTGAACCCACCACCTCCTATATGGGGCTAGTGTCCTACTCCTTTGAGCCACAGGCACCGTCCAGTACTATTTATTTATTTATTTATTGAGAGACATCTCTCTATGTTGCCAGGGCTACAGTGCAGTGGCATCAACATAGCCCACTGCACATCAAACTCCTCAAGCAATCTTCCTTCCTCAACCTCCTGAGTGGTTGAGACTCATCACCACATCTGGCTTATTTTACTATTTGTTGTAGAGAGGGTTACATTATGTTGCTAGGGTTGGTCTTGAATTCCTGGCCTCAAGTGATCCTCCCACCTTGGCCTCCCAAAGTGCTGGCATTACAGGTATTAGCCACCATGCCTGGTCATGTTCTTTAAAATAAACAAGAAAAAGAAAAACTCCTAGCATACTCTCATGACATAGAAAAGCCAATTTTCTTTACCAAACTTTACTCCAAGGTGAATTAACTATGTGTATATATGTATGGACATATGTATATATAGCCACTGGAAGGGGAAAGATAGATAGAAAGATAAGAAAGGTAGGGAAAGATAGATACGTGATGATTAAATGCATGAGAAAAATGTTAAAAATGAAACCACCTGGCATTTATATATCATTGTAATAGCCTTTAGTATGCTATTCAGGTCAAGCAGCATCTGCATAGAACTGCACAATTTACTCTGGAGACTCAGTACTTAGCTGGCATTAACTGCATTTTATGACTAAAGAAACAGGCTGAAAGGCATCAATGACTTACATAAAGTTAAGTGGCAGTCTGAATTTAAACCTAAGGTTTCCAACCCCAAATGTTCTTTTTATCATAACACATTCCCCCCCGCCAAGATACATTTTACATAGTCAGACGATTAAAAATATCAGTAAATAGGTTAAGTCCTACATATAAAAACCAATCCATCTTGAACTAGTTCCCAGGACCTGACCAAATACAAAGCAAAGTCTGATTCACTGTTTAAATTAACTGAAGACATTTATGTTAGTAGAGAACAAGTTAACCTCAACTTTAAAAAGCCTGGTGAAAGGGCGATGCCTGTGGCTCAAAGGAGTAAAGCGCCTGCCCCATATGCATGAGGTGGTGGGTTCAAATCCAGCCCCAGCCAAAAACTGCAAAAAAAAAAAAAAAAAAAAGCCCTGATGAAAATGCCTACAGGAGTTCAGAATTCATTACCTTTATTAAGTAAAGACTCCAACTGCTCTTAATCAGGGCAGGAGCTAGTCACCAATC
>NW_003852419.1:22061125-22064980 GCF_000181295.1 Otolemur garnettii
AAAAAATAGCCAGGTGTTGTGATGGGCACCTGTCGTCCCAGCTACTTCGGAGGCTGAGGTAAGAAAATTGCTTAAGCCTAAGAGTTTGAGGTTGCTGTGAGCTATGGACTACAAAGTGAGACTCTCTCTAAAAAAATAAAATTAAACTTTTTTGTCACTCTCAGGTTTCCACATTTTAATATTGATAATGAATATTCTCTCTTGTGTTTACAATTTCCCAAATCAGGAATTCTTAATTTAAAGTTCATGAACAGCTGAGAGTGTGAACTGCTTGCAACCTGCAAACTACGATGAGTATGTATAGACAAAGACAGCAGGTTTATAGGGGTACATGACCAAAATGGGTTTAAAATAACTGTCCTGGGCCAGTAGGCCAGTAATTCTACTACTCTGGGAAGCTGAGGAGAGAAGATCACTAGAGGTCAATTGTTCAGAGACCAGCCTGAGCAAAGTAAGACTGTCTTTACTAAAAACAGAAAACTTGGCTTGGCGCCTGTGGCTCTGGTGGCTAGGGCGCCAGCCACATACACCTAAGGTGGCAGGTTCAAATCCAGCCCAGGCCTGCCAAACAACGACGGCTGCAACCAAAAAATAGCCAGGCGTTGTGGAGGGCGCCTGTGGTCCCAGCTACTTGGGAGGCTGAGACAGGAGACTCGCCTGAGCCCAGGAGTTGGAGGTTGCTGTGAGCTGTGATGCCATGGCACTCTACCTAGGGTGACAGCTTGAGGCTCTGTCTCCAAAAAAAAAAAAAAAAACCAGAAAACTTAGCCAGGACACGGTGGCTCCCACCAGTAGTCTCAGCTAGTGAAGAGGCTGAGGCAAGAGGATTGCTTGAACCTAGGAGTTTGAGGTTACTGTGAGCTAGGCTAAGACCATGGCACTCTAGCCCAGGCAACAGAGAGAGACTCTGTAAGAAAAGAAAAATGAATAAAATAACTGTTCTAAATCAAGTTACTGGAAAAATATCTATGGGCAGAATGGAAAGGACAAAGAATAATTTTATTTAAGTATTATTGTCATACAAACGAAATACATTCAGAGAAGTTAAATCCATCAAAGTTCTTGGAAAACTTCAATTACATAACTCACTCAGTTTCATTTTTAAAGCTCACTAGTTGGCCAAGCATTCTGGGAGGCCAAAGCAGGTGGATTGCTTGAGCTCACAAGTTAAGACCAATCTGAGTAAAACCAAGACCCTGTCTCTACTAAAAATAGAAAAACTTAGGCTAGAGGATCACTTGAGTCCAAGAGTTGGAAGTTGCTGTGGGCTATGACATCATAGCACTCTACCACTTTAACAGCTTGAAACTCTATCTTAAAAAAGTAAAAAAATAAAATAAAGCTCACTAGTTTAGCTGCAAACTGTATAAAATAAATGTTCTATGTAAAAAAAAAAAAATGTTCTATGTAAAGACCATGGCCAAGTAGCTAGCACATACAGCAATGTTTTTTTCCACCTGCTTCTATCATGGCGTACTGGGACTGAGAATTAAACTTCTGTAGCACATTTAAATTATGTTGATCAAAAAAAAAAAAAAAAGAATACATTTGTACTTTGAAGTTCTTTCAAAAAAAAATTTTAATGATCTTTAAAAATTTTTGGTGGGGGCTCCACACCTGTAGCACAGTTGTTATAGTGCTGGCCACATGCGCCTAAGCTGGAGGGTTTAAACCCAGCCCAGGCCAGCTAAAACAACGATAACTGCAACAAAAAAATAGCTGGGCATTGTGGTGGGAGCCTGTAGTTCCAGCTACTTGGGAGGCGAATGAAAGACAACTGTGTTAAGCCTAAGAGTTTCAGGTTGCTGTGAGCTGTGTGCCACAGCACTCTACTGAGGGCAACGAAATAGATTCTGTCTCGAAAAAAAAAAAATTTTTTTTTGGCAGCACACTGGTTGAAAATCACTGATACAGGCTCAAGTGGCTAAGGCGCTGGCCACATACATCTAAGGTAGCAGGTTCGAATCCAGCCCAGGCCCGCCAAAACAACAATGACAGCTGCCACCAAAAAAAAAATAGCCAGGTGTTGTGGTGGGCACCTGTGGTCCCAGCTACTTGGGAGGCTGAGGCAGGAGACTCGCTTGAGCCCACGAGTTGGAGGTTGCTTTGAGCTATGAAGTCAAGGTACTCTACCCAGGGGGATAGCTTGAGGCTGTCTCAAAAAAAAAGAAAATCACTGATACAGAGTAAGCACTCTTTAAATAGCCGCTATTATTAAAAAGTGATTATTTTCGTCTCTGCGCCTATAGCTCAACCGGCTAAGGCGCCAGCCACATACACCTAAGGTGGCGGGTTCGAATCCCCAGCCCGGACCCGCCAAACAACAATGACGGCTGCAACCAAAAAATAGCCGGGCGTTGTGGCGGGCGCCTGTGGTCCCAGCTACTTGGGAGGCAGAGGCAGGAGACACGCTTGAGCCCAGGAGTTGGAGGTTGCTGTGAGCTGTAATGCCACGGGACTCTACCCAGGGGGACAGCTTGAGGCTCTGTCTCAAAAAAAAAAAAAAAAAAAAGTAATTATTTTCAATAAACGGTCCTTCTTTGTGAACAAAGACATACACAAATAACACTATCTGTCATAATTAGGAATCTACAAGCACAGAACTTAACTAGAACCTATCACAACCTTGGATTTATTATGATAAGGCAGGGTAGTTTTGGCCAATTGAACCAACCAGTCACAAAAATCAAAGAAAACTTTATTTCCTACTTCTTCTGTACCTATTTCTCACATGATTAAGTCAGCCAGCAGTCTAAAATTATTAGTTCTCTGGTTCCTCAGGGTCTCAGGAGCATTTTTCCCAAAATATTCAATCATTACCCTTTTGTAATCTAAAACATTCTCAGGGTAGTTCCAAAGAACCTAGATTTTCTTCCCTAAATTCTAGTTCAGACATCAAAACAGCCATCACAGCCCCACCTTCTACAGGAAAACAGAGCAAGAGCCTGACCACTCCCCTCTCCTTCTAAGGGAAAAAAAAAACTCTGGGCATTTTGCCTAAATCTCTTACTAAAACTCCAAACTGTTGTTCTGACAAAGAGTGCTAAAAAGCTGATAAGCTACATATTAAGCTACACCCTACATTCATCTTAAGACACTAAAAGCTTATTAGCAAACTTTTAAAATCTCAAAAACTTAAAAAGCATTTTTACTTTACCCTAAATAATGTCATTATTAAAAGAGAGGCAAATGTAGATACCTTTAGCAAAAGAAAGCTATTCTATACTATCAAAAATAAAACCATTACAATTGCAAATAGTGAAACTATCATACAGGTACAATCAAAACTACCAAGGAGAGAAAACACAAATAGCCAAAAGATTGCTAACAGGATGGGAATATATTAAGATGTTAACACATGGGAAATTATTAAGATTTATTACTGCTTTCATGGTAAATTATTAAGACTGCTTCCAGAATTATTAAGATTGATACCAAAATACCCAAGAAATAAAATTACTCAGAAAGGAAAATTCTCAAGGCTGGGCGCAGTGGGAAGCCTGTAATCCTAGGACTCTGGGAGGCCCAGGTAGATGGACTGCCTGAGCTCACAGGTTCAAAACCAGCCTGAGCAAGTGCAAGACTCCCATCCCTAAAAAATAGCCAGGCGTCGTGTCGTGTTGTGGTGGACATCTATAGTCTCAGCAACTCAGTGTGAGGTTGCTGTGAGCTACCACAGCACTCTACCAAGGGTGACAAAGTAAGACTGTCTCAAAAAATAAATACATAGATAATAAAAAGTAGATAAAAATTTTAAAAAAAGCAAAATTCGCTTTAAATACTTGATTTCTTCCATCTTTAACACTTTAAAAAAACCCTTAGATTTACATGATGGGAAAAACTGTCAATATCTCT
>NW_003852419.1:22065206-22066282 GCF_000181295.1 Otolemur garnettii
ACCACAGACGCCCACCACAACGCCTAGCTATTTTTTGGTTGCAGCCATCATTGTTGTTTGGCAGGTCCAGGCTGAATTCTAACCCGCCACCTTAGGTGTATGTGGCTGGTGCCTTAGCCACTTGAGCCATAGGCACTGAGCCTCAGTTCTTATGTTTAAATGGTCCTAAAAGATCATCTCTTTCACATAAATCTTAAGATATATTTTTGTACATCTTAAGATACATTTCAATACAGCTACTGGAAACTTAAACTACCCAAAGAATTACAAATGTTGATTTACTACAGACATAAAAAAATCATTTTCTAGACAATGAGAATACTAGTTATTTTCCTTCTTTAAACTCTTCTGAGTTTTTTCAAATCACCACCACAAAAGTCATGAAATAACCTCATTTTTAATTGATTTCTCCTTCTCTTCTAATACAAAACTCTAAGAAGAACACGTATGAAAGCAATGGTACTAGGCAGCACCTGTGGCTCAGTGAGTAGGACACCAGCCCCATATTCCAAGGGTGGCAGGTTTGAACCCAGCCCCAGCCAAACTGCAACAAAAAAATAGCCCGGTGTTGTGGCAGGCACCTATAGTCCCAGCTACTCAGGAGGCTGAGGCAAGAGAATCGCCTAAGCCCAAGAGCTAGAGGTTGCTGTGAGCTGTGACACCACAGTACTGTACCGAGGGCGAGAAAGTAAGACTCTGTCTCGTGGAAAAAAAAAAAAAGGAAAGCAATGGCATTAAATTATATGATCAGACAGACAACAGAACTAATTCACTTGCTTTTACTTTCAAACACTTAAGTTTGGAAAAAAAAATAATTATTTGAAACACAGCTTTGGCTAAAGAAAAACTCAAATGTTCCTTGATTCTACCATAAACAGAAAAGCAAAGTTTGGAAGACAGATAACATTTTGAGACTCCAGAGATGAAACTGGGGAGGAGGGACCAACTAGGTAATTCCTTCAAAACTTTTCTACATTAAAAAATTACACTTAATCCAAGTAGACTGCTATATTTCTTTCTACTATAGTAAACTGGTATAGTCAAGATAGGTACATATGATTTTTTTTTTTTTTTTT
>NW_003852419.1:22067092-22073977 GCF_000181295.1 Otolemur garnettii
GGCCAGGGCTGGGTTTGAACCCACCACCTCTGGCATATGGGGCTGGCATCCTACTCCTTGAGCCACAGGCACCGCCCAATGTTAGTAGTTCTTAACTAGTGTGCTGAAATAATCACTGTCTGCTGCACCACCTAGCTAACAAAATCAAAATCTTTCTTCAGATCTCCATTAAAAAAAAAAAAAACATAGCTTTGGCCCTTTCCCGTCTACTCTTTCTACTTCTCAGATTATACTTGCAATTGCTTTTTGTTTGTAACTAAAAGGCAAATAAGTCAATACCCTTAATTTTTACCTTAATGATAAGCTTGGCTTGTCATTTCTCCCAAATCAGCCTGATAACATTTGATTTCTCCCAAATCAAATGCACACAGCCTAAAATTTAATCATTATTTATATATTTGTCTCTTCACACTTAAGCCAAAAGATTACAACTTAAAAATCACAAAGTAAAAGCACTCAGTAATAAAGGTACCCACAGGTAACCTTATGTCAATTAATATACATCTAAAAAATCCTGATACATCTAAGAGAACTAAATCTTTTCTCTTGTCAAGATCTTATTTTCATTACAAAATTTACACAGCACTCATAAGGCAGATTTTTTGTTTCTAAAAGGAACAAGATAAATCAGTAGATAATAAACCAAAGCAAGGAATATCTGGGGTACACTTATCAGCTAATATATCATTTGTTAGTTACCAAGGTAACATACTGGAATCAGGAAAAGGACTCACCACTAAAAGTTTTAATTTAAGATAAAGCGTAAGATTTTAAAGTTTAGGACAACATGTTAAAGAAAATGGACTTGTATTTGGATAATACAACTCTAAAGAACTTCTTTCCTCTTCCAAATTTTCAAATTACTTTTACAAGGATAACAAACTTCATCAATGACAAAAAGAATAAACGGGCTAAAGTGAGAGTACCAAAAATCTGGCTGCTAGTTGCCCTTGTGATCTTCCCTAATAAAATACTCATCACCTCCTCTCACACTAACTAATTTTCACTAACATGCTTGCAATGGTTTTTCCAAACTCCTGATTATTTTACTAGGTAGTCTAGAATACAAATACAGTAGGGGAGATATTTGTGTACTCAATGCCAGCAAAAACATAAAAACTATTCCTGGATTTGAACCTGCTGAGGACCTTAGTCTAAAAAATCCTCAAAAGAAAGGATGATTTGGCACTGTATTTACTTAAGAATTATTAGCCATTCCTCTTTCTTCTCCCCCTTGAAAATTCCTTACTACCTTCTGCTCCTCCAAACCTAACTCATGGACCTCTTTCCTAATAAAAAGTCTTCCAAAACTCAAACAGTGAACCACAACCCACCATCTTCCTGAAACCCTGTTACTCTGATCCATACTGCACATCTGGAACTTGTTACATATACTGGTATATGACACGTATAAAACCTAAACTCTTATTTTCTATATTCATTGTAAGATCCTTTAGAGTAAGGATTATATTCCTAAATCCTAACATTACATGCCTTACATGCAAATGATGTATATCAAATAAAGAGTGCTTACAGTTTTTTAATTTTTATGTACATCGACTCACTACTTCCCTCATAGGAACAGTGATTCCTATTATTAGGTTTTACAAAATAAACAAATTCAGAGGTTGAACAATTTGTCAAAGTTCTGTTTAAGAAATTTTCAAGATCTATTGATAGTACTACATTATAAATAGCAAATATAGGAACTCTCCCTGTAGAGGTTTACAAATCTCCATAAAGCAGCCAATCCACATTCTTTATTGTTGCCAAGAAAACTACTAAATTAGGAACCTCAAGTTCAACTCTGCTCAACTAGGCAAAACCAACTTTGTCCTTTGAGCCCTTGATAAAGCAACAAAAAACTGTCAACACAGTAAATTATGTCACTATGAGAACACTGTCCTCAGCTTCTTAAAGTATATAAAAATTCTAATAAAATACTATGGTTTCTGTTCAGTACAAGACTTCAGCACCTGCTGTGAGCTGTGATGCCATGGCACCCTATGCAGGGGGACAGCTTGAGGCTCTGTCTCAAAAAAAAAAAAAGACTTCAGCACCAAACCACAGTATTACAAAACTTGAATTAAAAAAAAAAAACTTGAAGTAAGAATGCATTTTGCAAGAGCCATGTGACGCACACATGACAATCAGCTAAACTGATGGGTGGACCTTTTCTGGGGAAATATTTAGCAGTAGTTGACCAAAGCAGCGAATAAACTCAACTTTTAGGACAAATACTGATGTTTGCTTTAAAAAAAATTCCCCCATCCTTCAAAGGGTTCTGACACTAAAGAGGAATACCAATTCAATCTCCAGCATTTATTTCACATACATACGTGTGTGTGTGTGTATACAGTAGAAGGACTTTCTAAAAGGCCATGAAGGAGAACTCACAAAAAGTCTTCCCAAGGAAAGTGAACACCAGTTCCCAAGAAAGGTGCCAGGTGTGTCACATCTGCTATGGTGACTTCTGGAGTAAGCTAGAAAAAGAATTTGTATTAACTTTTCATGACACGTCATGGAACCTCATTCCGTATCTGCAAGCATTCAGGTAGGTAATCCAAAACCTACAGATCTGTTAGAGGTTCCACTCGTTTCTCTTTCAACTCGACAGGAGTCTTCCTTTTATTTGGTAGTATTAGAAAGACATTCCTTGGTTTTAGTTTTTTTTCTTGACCTACAGAAGACAAAATGACTTAAGTGCCCTCTTTAAAAAAAAAAAAAACCGCTCACGAATCTCACAAATGCCCTTCTTAGAAGGCAAGAGACCTGGCGAATTCTTAAAGAACTCTTATAAGAGACGACTCAAAAAGTGAACTAAAAATTTTAAATCGCTTCTCACCATCTACTCATTCCCCTCAATCCTACGTAGTCCCGAAAAGCATCCATATCACCTGAAAAAACATGACGGGGAGGGTGCAAGGAGGGAGCCAACAAGCTCAGGATATACAAGTAAAGCTGGTTTCCACCCTAACGATCCTGACAGCTCCGCAGAGTGCGGGCGCAGGGTCTGACAGTGCCCTCTAGGAGTGCTCTCCCACCCCATCCCCTCCCTTCAAAAACAAGTCCTCCTTCAAAAGTCACTGTCTCGGAGAGAAGCTACCCCTTCACACCGCCCCACCACCCGACTCCCAAGCGTCCCAACCCCCTCAGCAGACTGTTCCTCCGCACTAAGCCTGCACTCAAGAGGCCCTCCAACCTGACCAGGTCCAGGTCCAGGCCCAGGCGGCTCACCCCTCCGGCCCGACCCCTCCCCCCCGGGCCGCCCCTCGCGTCAGACAATGGGGCCTGACTCACAGCCACCAGCTTTTCTTGCCCTATCATCCCCACCTCATCTTAGCCGATGCCCCCACCCCCGCCCCAGCCCTCCTCGCCGCCTTTAAGCTTCCCCAAGCTGCCCCACGGACCCAGCCGACCGGTGCTCTCCTGCACTCACTATTCGGGATTCATGCTGGACATGTCACTGCAGCTGCCGCCGCCGCCACCGCCGCCCTTGCTGCCGCAGCCGCCGCCCTGACTCTCTGTGCCACGGGTAAATGAAGGAAAGGAATGAGAAAGGCTGTTCCGGGAGAGCAAACGTCTTCTCCCACTCTGTCCCCTTAGAACACAATCAGCAGCCGCCGCCACTCAGCTATCGCTTCCACCCAAAATGGCCGCCGGCGAACCAGGAAATAGGGAAGCCTTAGACCGAAGGGCCTTTACACAGCCCAGAGGGCGGCCGTGCCGCGTGGCACGCCGGGAAAAAGAGTCACGAGCGTGGCTATCCAAGCATGGGACAGATAGGGCGGAGCGGGGTCCAGAACTCGGCTTCCCGCCAAGCCCCGCGCCGCTGGGGCATGCGTACTTGAGGGGTTGTCGCCCGCCCCATTCCCTACTCCCTCACCCCCCCACCCTCCGCCCTTCCCTACTCCCCTCCCCTCTGACTTGCTGGCTAGGACTTCGCTCGGACTCCCCCTAGCGGATTGGCTAAAGCCGAGAGGCCCTGGTGATGTCATCAGTGAGACGTGGCAGCCGGGCGAGTCAGCGCCCCGCCGGAGAGGGGGAGGGGAGAAGAGGGGCAGAGGGCGGCAAGGATGGGGGTGGAGGGAGACCCCGGGCCTGGAGGGAGTGGTCAAAACAAGAGGGACAGCCACAAGGCGGGGACCCAGAGAGAAGTGGTCTGAGAGACGCTCCCGGCTGATCCTGCCTCCCGGGCGGCTTTTGCAGACCTGATCAGCTTGAAGCTTTCCCTAACCCTGGTGGTCAGAGGACGTCCGCTCTAAGGACACAAGGGAAGAGATTGTATACAAAGCTGTTCTTTCAGTTCTCTTCATTCACCCAGCCCCACCTGGGCTCTGTCATTGTCCAGTATTGGGCGCTTACACTATCATTTTCTTTTTTGATTTCCTGCCATTCCTATTTAAACCCCTCTTTTATCGCCTCAGTATTGCAGTAGCCTCCATCTCTTCTCCGCTCCAGCCCATTTGCACATACTGCTAGATGTGTTTTCCTGAAACACCATCACCGTCCCATCACCTTCAGTGGCTCCACGTGCCGTGGATAGGACATAAGCCAGAATCAGCCTAAAATTCAAGTCTTCCTGCTCTGATTTCAGCCTTCCAGTTGAATTGTGCTGCCTTATTTTTAGATGTTACTTAATGCTGAGCTGTTCCACAAGATTGGAAAGTAATAATTGATTAAAAAGTGCAATTTATCACTATATAATGCCTACAAACTCCGGAATTAATATTAACTTCTTTTTTTTTTAATCAGCCAGGGCTGGGTTTGAACCCTCCACCTCCGGCATATGGGGCCGGCACCCTTCTCTTTTGAGCCACAGGCACCACCCATATTAACTTATTTTTTAAAAACCTTATGATCTTAACAGTTCTCTTTAATCAGCTCAAGAATTCAAATGCCCACTGAACTTTAACATATTATCTTGGTTATTTAATTACAAAGGGCATAGTATAATACATTGTCCAAAGTTTATCTTCCAACTTGTTCTAAGAATTAAGAAAATTATTTCCTGAGACTGATTGCAAAATCACTTTGAGCTTCTATGATACCAAATACAGAAAGAAGGCAGTTCCAATTTCTGCCCGTAAATTAACTGTACCCCTGAGCCCCCCAATTCCACCATGTGCCTTAGTTGATAATCTCATCAAAAAAGGTGCAGAGTTTCTTCACATATTCACTTCTGAAATGAATATGGTCACCACCCCAGGTGGTAGGTAGTTAGGAAGGGCTCTCCTGGGAAAGAGGATAAGGCAGGGCCTCCAGGTCCCCACCCACCTTAGTTCTGTCCAAAGCAATAACTCACACCTAATGAGGAGGGATCACCCTACCAATCTAGCAATCAGAACTTAGCTTGGAAAAGGATGTAGAAGACTCTCTAGCCTAACAATCCGTACTACAGAGTCTTGAAGGTGATCTAGAACAGCCTTAAGACTAATTATCATGCAGCCCCCACAATGTCACCTTGAGCTCTCAGAGAGGCTTATAGGCCCAAATGTGCAGTAAGATTCTAGTTTCAAGGTGACCGCTGAATCTTGAGGCTGACCCAACCCAGGCAACATAAAAGAGAACTCCTGGCGGCTCGGCGCCTGTGGCTCAAGTGGCTAAGGCGCCAGCCACATACACCCAAGGTGGTGGGTTCGAATCCAGCCTGGGTCCCCCAAACAACAATGACGGCTGCAACCAAAAAATAGCTGGGCGTTGTGGTGGGCACCTGTGGTCCCAGCTACTTGGGAGGCGGAGGCAGGAGACTCGCTTGAGCCCAGAAGTTGGAGGTTGCTGTGAGCTGAAATGCCATGGCACACTACCCAGGGGGACAGCTTGAGGCTCCTGTCTCAAAAAAAAAAAAAGAAGAGAACTCCTGGCCATGTTCAAGGCCTCTTTGTTCACTTGCCCTGGCAATAGAGGACCATTCACTGTCTATGGCAAACATATCCTGCTTTGTAAACTTTCTTACTGTATAAACCTATCTTTCTGGCTCAGTGCCTATAGCTCAACAGCTAGGGCACCAGATACATACACCAGGACTGGCAGGTTCAAACCTGGCCCAGCCTGCCAAAAAAACGACAACTATAACAAAAAAATAGCCAGTGCTCGGCGCCTGTGGCTCAAGCAGAGCAGCTAAGGTACCGGCCACGTGCACCCAAGGTGGCGGGTTCGAATCCAGCCCAGGCCCACCAAACAACAATGACGGCTGCAACCAAAAAATAGCCGGGTGTTGTGGCAGGCGCCTGTAGTCTCAGCTACTTGGGAGGCAGAGGCAGGAGAATCGCCTGAGCCCAGGAGTTGGAGGTTGCTGTGAGCTGTGATGCCATAGCACTCTACCCAGGGCGACAGCTTGAGGCTCTGTCTCACACACACACACAAAAAGCCAGGTATTGTGGTAAGCACCTGTAATCCCAGCTAGTTAGAAGTCTGAAGCAAGAGAATCACTTAAGCCCAAGAGTTTGAGGTTGCTGTGTGCTGCGTGATGCCCCGGCACTCTACTAAGGGCAATAAAGTGAGACTCTGTCTCTACAAAAAAAAAAAAGAGAAAACACTCAAGTGCCCAAGAATTCATCCATAGTCAAAAATACAATTTTTAATCTGTCCTTCTGCTAGGATTACTCCCCAAACTTCCTTTAATTACTAACTTTCTTTTCCAACCAAGAATTACTTCTTAGACAACTTTCTACCTAAGTGAGAGGATGATGTCCCAAGCACTTAGTAAATGATAATAATTACTTTTTTCTATAGAGCAACAAAAAATGGCTTCCCTCCACCTTGCATGACTCATGGCTGGATCATGAATTAAATTAACATAAGACAGATAAAAGGGCTCCGTACCTGTGGCTCAGGTGGCTAAGACACCAGCCACATACACCTAAGGTGGCAGGTTCAAATCCA
>NW_003852419.1:22074904-22078735 GCF_000181295.1 Otolemur garnettii
AACCTAAAGTAGCTAAAAATAATAGTTTCTGTGAACTAAAACTCTTAAGGCTCCCCCCAGCAGCTGACTGACCAAGGGGATCCCCTAAAAATGAGTTGCTAACCATAAGAAAGGAGATCAGACATGTCTCATCAGTTCCCTAGCCTTCTTAGAGGTGGCCTTTGTGATTCATTAACAGGCCTAAGGCTGTGCAAGACATATCTGCAGGTGTTCAATATACACAACAAATCACTTGAGTCTGGGCAAATGTACTGTAGTTTTGTCTTTGATTAACAGACCCTTATCTTAACTTAGCATTCCTTTTCACTGACTCCTGGTCTATTAGACAAAGTCTCTTTCAGCCAATTGACGGCTAAAGAATCTTTAAACCCACCTGTTAAGTCTTCCTTTACCCTTTGAGATGTCCCACATTTGGGGGCCAAACCAATGTATGCCTTCCACAGATTGATTTATAACTTTACTTGTAATGCCTGTCTCCCTGAAATGTCTAACACCAAACTGTAACCCCACCCCACCGGGAATCCACTTGCTCAAAGCTTCTTGGGTGTGGCTCCAGGTCTTGGTCCTCAAATTTGGCTCAGAGTAAACCTCTTTAAATTATTTTACAGACTATGGCTTTGAGAGACAGAGTCTCACTTTGTCACTGTTAGTGGAATGATGTGGAGTCATAGCTCACAGCAAACCAAACTCTTGAGTTCAAGCAATTTTCTTGACTCAGCCTCCTGAGTAGCTGGTACTACAGGTACCCACGACAATGCCCACTAGTTTTAGCGGCCGACTCTCGCTCTTGCTCAGGCTGGTCTCCGAACTCCTGGGCCAGGCAATCCACCTGCCTCAGCCTCCCAGAGTGCTAGGCCTCCTAGAGTGCTAGGATTACAGGCATGAGTAACCCAAAATGTTTAAACAACATAAAGGTAATTTGGCAGTGCCTGTGGCTCAAGGAGTAAGGGTGCCAGCCCCATATGCCGGAGGTGGTGGGTTCAAACCCAGCCCTGACCCTAAAAAATAAAGGTAATTTTCATTTTGACAAAATATCTAAGAGGGCTCGGCGCCTATAGCTCAACCGGCTAAGGCGCCAGCCACGCACACCTAAGGTGGCGGGTTTGAATCCCCAGCCCGGACCCGCCAAACAACAATGACGGCTGCAACCAAAAAATAGCCGGGCGTTGTGGCGGGCGCCTGTGGTCCCAGCTACTTGGGAGGCAGAGGCAGGAGACTCGCTTGAGCCCAGGAGTTGGAGGTTGCTGTGAGCTGTAATGCCACGGCACTCTGCCCAGGGGGACAGCTTGAGGCTCTGTCTCAAAAAAAAAAAAAATCTAAGAGAATCATCAAAGAAAACACCATACGATCAAAGTAACCTTTACCAATATCACAACACCTATTATCTACATGAGACTACTTCCTTAAAGTCTCCTGAGACAAACATCCTGACAATCCTGGTGAAACCCTAACTAGATAATCACGAGGTTGGGCGTGTGGAAAAGAATGTGTGCCAAGCAGACTAAGTCAGCTGTTCTGTTTCGTTTTAGCTTCTCGGACTCCATCTTACAGGTCACTTTCCTGGCTTCAAGAATAATACCCGTCTCTACGAAAAATAAAAGAGAAAAAAAACTAGCCTGGTGTGGTGACAGGCACTTGTGGTCCCAGCTACTTGGGAGGCTGAGGCAGGAGGAGTGCTCAAACCCAGGAGTTTGAGGTTGTTGTGATGCCCCCGCACTCTACCCACAGAGTGAAACTGTCTCAAAAACAAAATAAAAGGAAAGAATAGGAAGTAAGATCAGTGATTGCCAGGAACTAGGAATGAGAGGAGGGAACTGTCTATAAAAAGACATACGGGAACTTTTTGGTTTGTTGAAAATACCTTGCATCTTCATTGTGGTGATGGTTAGTTACTCGACTGTGTATGTTTGTCAAAATGTATAGAACTGTACACCGAAAAGGCATAACTTTTTATAAATCATACCTCAATTATAAATGTGACATTTAAAAAGATATTGAGAGGGCAGCGCCTGTGGCTCCATGAGTAGGGCACTGGCCCCATATATCAAGGGTGGCGGGTTCGAACCCAGCCCCAGCAAACTGCAAGAAAAAATAGCCGGGCATTGTGGTGGGCGCTTGTAGTCCCAGCTACTCAGGAGGCTGAGGCAAGAGAATCGCCTAAGCTCAGGAATTGGAGGTAGCTGTGAGCTGTGTGACGCCACGACACTCTAATGAGGGGGATCAAGTAAGATTCTGTCTCTACAAAAAAGAAATATATATATATATATATATATACATGTGATATTGAATATATTGTATATATGAAAGAAACGATTCCAACTCAAACGGTTGGGACTGCTTTCATGAAGAGGTAGTATTTGAGATAGGCCTTGAAAAAGAATAAAATTTTGATCCTTGGGCAAAATGGGGGAGAGGGAGCCATTTATTCCAGGATGACAAGAGAACACAAGCAAAACCATGGAAGGGTAAAAGTGCAAGCATTTAAAAAATAGTGATGACAGGTTCCATCAGAAATGAAAGAAGTGTAGGTTTTTTGTTTTGTTTTGTTTTGTTTTTTGAGACAATCTCACTTTGTCATTCCCCGTAGAGTGCCATGGTGTCATAGCTTACAGCAAACTCCTGGGCTCAAGCAATTCTCTTGCCTCAGCCTTCCAAGTAGCTGGGATTACAGGTGCCAGAAGAAGTGTAGGTGAAAGTGAGGTACAGAGAGCCCTGAGTGCCCATTTAGACTGTGTTTGACAGGCAGTGGAGAGCCAGAAAGGGAATGAGAAGGAAGCACTGAGAGGGGATCAGTCGAATGCTTAGAAGGGCACTTAGAAGCTAACAGCGTGGAGACTGGAGGAAGGGAGATTAGTTCAAAGGTAATTAGACTCCTTTAGGCAAGAGATGACGTGTCCTAATCTAGGGCAATTCCATCTAGAAAGGAAGGACAGATGATTCCAAAGAGGAGAAGCTACAATCTGAAGGCGTGAAGAAAAGGGAGGCGTTAAAGATAACTTAGGGAGATCCAGCTTACCTGCCAGCAAGGGAAGGTGAGAGAACAGGGCAGGAGGCACGTGGAGTGGGTGGAGAAGGAGGAAGACACCTTGTGCCAGGTTGGAAGTCAGACTTAGAACTGCCTTGGTGGGCGGCGCCTGTGGCTCAAGGAGTAGGGTGCCGGCCGCATATGCTGGAGGTGGTGGGTTCCAACCTAGCCCCAGCCAAAAATTGCAAAAAAAAAGAACTGCCTTGGTGTGCCAGTACTAGGACTACCAGAAATTATTCCCCTTCTGAAATGGCACAAAAGACAGTACTGTCAAAGGTAAATGAAGCCAGGAACTAGTTAAAAGCGGGAAGAACAGACCTTACACAGACCTTCCTGTGTAATAATTGTTCCAAGAGGGAAGAGGGCCCAGTGTGAGCTGAGCTGAACTTAACTCTGCGGAAGCCAAAGGAAGGGGACCTTTTGAAGGCTGCGGAGGTGCAAGGGGAAAGGCGTTGGGAGAATGCTAAGAGGGGGTTGGTTCATGTGACTAGGCCACCTGGGTTTGTTCATTGGTACTTACTCAGAGACGAAGCAAATGTTTTGTTTTGGTTTGGTTTTGGTGGTATGGCAGTAGACATTGTGTCTTTATGACAAGCAGCAGTGCTTCAATTTACAGCAAGGTGCCCACAGGACTAGGAGTTATCCCCTGGAAGCTTTGCTCTCAAGTCCTCGAAGAAACATTCTATGTGGTAGATTTACATCTCAAAGGTGAGAGGGCCAGATTAACTTCATTTTGCTGTTTACTACACAAGCCCCACTCCTAGCTGTTTACTACACAAGCCCCACTCCTAGCTGTTTACTACACA
>NW_003852419.1:22078755-22085067 GCF_000181295.1 Otolemur garnettii
GCTGTTTACTACACAAGCCCCACTCCTAGCTGTTTACTACACAAGCCCCACTCCTAGCTGTTTACTACACATGCCCCACTCCTAGCTGTTTACTACACATGCCCCACTCCTAGCTGTTTACTACGTAAGCCCCACTCCTAGCTGTTTACTGCATAAACTCCATTCCTAGCCCTTCCGCCCCAACCCCTGCCAGTAAAACCTGCAAAGCCACTCCCTGCTGCCTTCCCCCACCCCTCACCTATACCAATCCAAATCCTCCTTTACTAATGAAATCACCAACCACCAATCAAAAGTGTACTTGTATCCGACCCTACCCCTCTTGCTTTCTGTACCCCATAAAAACTTCCTCCACCCTGGGTTCGAGGCTCTTCCTCGGCTTGCATGCCAGGAGAGACCAGACCCGGGTCTGAATAAAACCTCACCTCATGCCTTTTACACTGGAGTGTGTCTCGGATTCGTCTGTTGGGGCTATTTGGGAGAATAATTTTTGGGCACAACAAAGGGAAGAAAAGGAATTTTTTTTTTTTTTTTGAGATAGAGCCTCAAGCTATCCCCCTGGGTAGAGTGCCATGGCATCACAGCTCACAGCAACCTCCAACTCCTGAGCTCAAGCGAGTCTCCTGCCTCCACCTCCCAAGTAGCTGGGACCACAGGCGCCCGCCACAACGCCCGGCTATTTTTTGGTTGCAGCCATCATTGTTGTTTGGCGGACCCGGGCTGGGGATTCGAACCCGCCACCTTAGGTGTATGTGGCTGGCGCCTTAGCTGCTTGAGCCACAGGCGCCGAGCCAGAAAAGGAATTTATAATTGCAAATTCTCTAAAGTAACTGCTCTAAGGGTTCTGGGGCTTATCTACCTATCAGCAGGTTTGAGCTGGAACAAGTAGTAAATTCTCCCTCTAGTGTAGAGCTTCCTAAGACAGGCACTTTAAGGCGGGGCTGGGGTCTGCAGCCTTGAACTGTTAGAAACCATGCTGGTTGTTCAAGCCTATTTGTATTTGTGTGATTGGCCAGAGTGGAAGAAATCATTAGTGTTGAGAGTCTGTAGTTTCTATAGGCCAAGATTGAGGCCTAGTGGACAAGAGGGCTTCAAGGAGCCTGACTAGAGTTTGTTTGTCAAGACAGAACCTTGGATTTAAGATGTCCAATGATTGTATGAGAAAACAACTCTTTGTTTCCATAACTAAAGTATCACATTTGATCTATAGCTAGTAGATAGTAGGCAGTGGTGGTGAAAAATCTTAGAAGAAATTGAGAAGTTAGAAAATGTTCCCAGAACTCAAAATTTTCTAGTATAGGATAGCCCCTCCCTTACTCACCTTTACCCCCAAGTAAACATACTCCCATTTCTGTTTACAAGGTTTTCCATCCCTGCTGTACCTTACCCTGCTTTTCCCAATCTATAGCTAATCTGCTACCTCAGGGGTTAGACATACTCTAGAGATAAGACTGCTACTTCTGTTGGCGCCCATGGGTAGGGTGCCGGCCACATACACTGCCGAGGCTGGTGGATTCGAACCTGGCCTGGGCCAGCTAAAACAACAATGACAACTACAAGAAAAAAAAAAAAGCTGGGTGTTGTGGCAGGTGCCTGTAGTCCCAGCTACTTGGGAGGCTGAGGCAAGAGAATCGCTTAAGCCCAAGAGTTTGAGGTTGCTGTGAGCTGTGACTTCACAGCACTCTACAAAGGGCAACATAGTGAGACTCTATGTCAAAAAAAAAAAAAATAGACCGTCACTTCTTTTTTTTGAGACAGAGTCTCATTCTATTGCCCTGGGAAGAATGCCTTGACATCATCATAGCTCACAGCAACTTCAATCTCTTGGTCTCAAGTGATTCTCTTGCCTCAGTCTCCCAAACAGCTGGGACTACAGGCACCCTCCAAGATGCCTGGCTAATTTTTCTATTTTTAGTTGGGGCGAGGTCTCCTTGCTCAGACTGGTCTTAAACTCCTGAGCTCAACCAGGCTCAGCCTCCCAGAGTACTACCCTGCCCAGCAGAGACTGTCGCTTCTTCACCTCTGCTTTCTGCCTCCCAAAGGTAGAGAGTATAGGGGCCAAGGGAAATGTCTCCATCACCTTCTGAAGCTTCACTGAAAAATCAATTTACAAAAAGCAGATTAATTGGAGAAAATGCATACAAATCTATTTAATGTGCACACAGGGAGGACTACAGAGTGATTATCCACCCCCTCAAGGGGATTCAGGAACTTATTGACCATCCTGGCAGAACAAGTTGTAGGAGGGGAGAGAAGAGAAATTCTGTTGAGGGGATTACCAGGGAGAGTTAATGGATTGGGGAGCAGAGGTTAACTTCTACATTGTTTTGTGAAAGGGTCTGTTTAGGTGTGGTTACATTCTTGGTTTTACAGGGAGGGGAAGGAAAAACATAATTAGGGCCAGGCTTGGTAGCTCAGGCCTATAATCCTAGCACTCTGGGAGCTGAGGCAGGTGGATGGCCTGAGTTTAGGAGTCAGAGAGCAGCCTGAGAAAGAGTGAGACCCCATCTCTAAAAGTAGCTGAGCGTTATGGTGGGCACCTATAGTCCCAACTTTGGAAGGCTTTGGAAGGCTGAGGGAAGCTTTGGAAGGCTTTGGAAGGCTGAGGGAAGAGGCTCACTTGAGTCTAAGAGTTTGTGGTTGCTGTGAGCTATGACACCATGGCACTTTATCCAGGGCCACAGAGTTAGACTCTGACACACACACACACACACAAAAGGCAAAGTGCCATATTTTGGGGTGTCAATTTCTGAGCCCAAATAAGAGAATGAATGCAGCCTCCCATGTCTCTACATCCCTCCCACTGAGCCCCTCTCCACCATGAGCAAGACTTTATACTGGGTGGGCACTGAGCTACCCCATCTTGTGTCATGAAAATATGGGGAGAGTCAGAGAACATTGGGGGAAGACAGAAACTTGGATAACATTTACTACACAACCCTTGAGACTTTAGACAGAAAAACTGAGCCCTGTGGATGAATTAATGACCATGTGTCTTGAGTCCCAGGCCAGTACTCTGCCCCTTGCCGGTAAGATTACTTGCTTAGGCCCCTGGAAAGGAAGTATCAAAATGCACTAACCAGAGATAATTGCCTTATCAAACCTAGCCATCTTTTTAAAACCATAGATGAAATGAAAACCACAAGAAGACTGTGCTCAACAGTATTCACTCTCTGATCTTCAAGTAGTGCTCTGAAAATTCCCAGAAGCCAGTACTATCCTCTCCTTTTTAGAATCCCACATATCCCTGAGGACCTAATTCTAATCACACCCATTCCTGGAAGGCTTCATCAACCTGAAATGGATGATCTTCACCCTTTCTGATCCACTTCTGCCCTTCTTTATAGGGCTCATGGAATGCCTTGTACTAAGCTGTCCAATTTTGAAGCCATGTGGCTATTTAAATTATTTAAAATTAAGTTAAAGTCCAGGCGCAGTGGCTCATTCTTGTAACCCTAGCTTTCCAGGAGGCCAAGGCAGGTGGATCCCTTGAGCTCAGGAATTCGAAACCAGCCTGAGCAAGAGCAAGACCCAGTTTCTACTAAAAATAGAAAAACTAGGGTATTGTGCCCTGGCCTGTAGTCCCAGATACTTGGGAGGCTGAGACAAGAGAATTGCTTGAGCCCAGGAGTTTGAAGTTGCTGTGAGCTGTGATACCACAGCACTCTACCCAGGATGACAGAGTAAGACTCTGTCTAAAAAAAAGAAAAAATTCAATTCAGTCTTCAGTTTCACTATCCACATTTCAAATGCTCAGCAGCCACCATGTTAGACAGTGCAAATTTATAGAACATTTCCACTATTGCAGAAAGTTCTAGTGGATAGCACTACTTACTCTTAGTTACAATTTTATGTGTGGTACTGAAAGCTTGGCACTTGTCCACAAAGCCACATCAGAGGAATGAGGACAAGTGGTTGAGAAGAAGGAAAGAGAAGTTTATTTACTCTAAGAAAGGAGGAAAAATGGAGGACTTACTGTCTCAAAATCTAAATTTCCTGTATCTAAGCAGAAACACAGAGCTTTTAAAAGGAAGCCCTCCTAGGCTATTGCCATTTAACTACAGTTAGTGATTCCAATTGTCCAATCTCTGCCCAGACCTCTGCCCACCTAGGAGTCCTCCACTCACCCAGCCCAAGCCTCCAGACTGTTTAACTGACCATTTTCTGCACCTAACGAAAGACATTCCACTGTCCCTGAGACCACTGACTACCGCCTGCCAGGTGGGGATGTAGATCTCAGTTCCCAGAGAGATGGGGGAAGTTTTAAAGAGACAGAAATCATTTTTTGCCATTTTTCCCAGGTCATTTCCTCTGTTACATATTCCCCACTCTCAATTTTGCACTTCTATATTGATGGGAAGAGGGGTGATGACACCGTTACATGTATGTATTTTATTTTTGCAGCCCGGCTACAGGCTCTTTGAGAGCAGAAAGCATGCGTCATTAAACCTGTATCCTCCCCACTAGCATTTAGCATAGTGCTTTATAACTTAATAGATAGCCAATATACAACAGAACCTCTAGAAGTTGACCACCCAAGGAACTATAACAAACTGGTCAACATAAGGAACCAGGCCTCCGGCACTGATACGTACATGTAGTACCGGTCTATGAAAATTAGGTCAACTTAAGAAGGTGATCAGTGAAGGGAGGTGGCCAACTATGGAGGTTCTACTGAATTAATTTACGGGCTCCTCAGGAAAAACTGACATGTTAGTAAACTCGAGGATCAAATGGATATTTTTACTTTTTCCTCAGCTAAAAATAAATCCATCCATCTTCCAAGAAGAACAATGCATTAAGTCCAACAGATAAGAAATTCCTGTCCATCCAGGCATGGTCAGTAGGAAGAAAGAGCAAAGGAAGGGTTTGGCTAAAGTGTGCAGTGCTTGGCATGGAGATCAAGCTCCAGGCCCTCCCATCTATCAAAAAGAGCCTCTATCTGAACACCTAGTTCCCTCACTCCCACCTCCCATGGAGTTTTCCCTAATCTGAAATATTCCTATGAGGTCAGGGTGATGCCAAGGCCACCATTACGTTCAGCAATAGGCAGGACCAGCCACAGATGCACTGGATAAAATCAGACTGAAATTCCCTAATTAAGTTTCAGAACCATTCCAGATACCTTGGGCTTGGGGTGACAGGCCTTAGCCAGCCCACCTGTTCCTGTTTCAGAGCACATACCTCCAGCATTCCCAAGCTCTCACCCACCTACGTGATCTAGTCAATCAGGACAGCTTTGGGACTCAGTTTCTGTAGCCTACTTTTTCCTGGAAATCTGCTAGCAAGCAAGCACAGGAACCACACCTGATTATATGCAGTTCATGTTTTCTTACCTCACATCTTCTATTGTTTTCTAGTTGTTGAGAGTGTACTATTTGTACCCTTGAAGGCAGAGACCTCTGCCATCATTGTCAAACACATTTTTTGAGATGATTCAACAAAGCTGATATTTGTGGAAATGAGTGCTATGGAAGAGGCCTCAAAAATGTAAACTCTCAGCTGGGTACAGTGGCTCACACCTATAATTGCAGCACTCTGGGTGACCCAGGCAGGAATAGAGTATTGCTTGAAGCCAGGAGTTCAAGACTAGCCTGGGCACCATAGCAAGGCTCTGTTTCTACTATATATATATATATTTTCTTTTTTTTTGTAGAGACAGAATCTCACTTTATCGCCCTAGGTAGAGTGCTGTGGCGGCACAGCTCACAGCAGCAACCTTCAACTCCTGGGCTTAGGTGATTTTCTTGCCTCAGACTCCAGAGTAGCTAGGACTACAGGCACCCACCACAACGCCTGGCTATTTTTTTGTTGCAGTTTGGCCCAGGTGGGTTTGAACCTGCCACCCTTGGCATATAGAGCCAGCATCCTACCCACTAGCCCATCGGCACCACCCTCTACAAAATATTTTAAAATTAGCCAGGTGTGGTGGCATGTGCCTGTAGTCCCAGGAGTTTGAAGCTAAAGTGAGCTATGCTTAGGCCACTGCACTCCAGCTTGCTCAACAAAGAAAGACTCTCTCTCTTAAAAGAAAAAAAAAGTAAAGTAAACTCTCTTTGCTTCGGAATCTAGCCCTGACGTGCACATAAGTGGGAAATGGTTCCTCTTTCCTCTGGACATCCTCTACCACACTGCTGAGTATCTTGAGTATCTTGCCACTCTGTTGGGACAAATCTTGTTAGTTAGCCTTCTGTGTATGCCTCCTGAGGACTTTATACTTCTTTGTGTCTTCAGGGCTTAGCCCATAATATATCCTTTTTTTCCCTTTTTTTTTTTTTTTATTAAATCATAGCTGTGTATGTCAATGCAGTCATG
>NW_003852419.1:22085787-22094582 GCF_000181295.1 Otolemur garnettii
AGTAGCTGGGACTACAGGCACCCACCACAATGCCTGGCTGTTTTTTGGTTGCAGCCGTCATTTTTGTTTGGCAGGCCCAAGCTGGATTCGAACCTGCCAGCTCAGGTGTATATGGCTGACGGGTTGAGCCACAGGCACCAAGCCCATAATATATCTTCTATGAATATCTAGTGTTTGATTTATTTGTAAAATCAACTAATATATTTTATTTTATTTCTTCTTCTTCTTCTTCTTCTTTTTTTTTTTTTTGAGATGGCGTCTCACTGTGTTGCCCAAGGTTAGAGTGCCCTGGCATCATTATAGCTCATAGCAACCTCAATCTCTTGGGCTCAAGAGATCTTCTTGCCTCAGCCTCCCGAGAAGCTGGGACAATAGGCACTCTGTACAACACCATTAGGAAAGTTGAGAACCACTGCCTTAATAGAATATATTCAAGACAAAGGCTCCTAAATATTTAAAAAATATTTATATGTCATCTGGGCACAATGCTGGGTACCGATAGTTCCAGCCCCCTAGGAGCCGGAGGCAGGAGGATCAATTAGGCCAGGTGTTTGAGGCTGTAGTGCAGTGGTTCTCAACCTTCCTAATGCCTCCTAATGCCGCAAACCTTTAATACAGTTCTTCATGTTGTAGTGACCCCCAATCATAAAATTATTTTTGTTGCTACTTAATAACTGTAATTTTGCTACTGTTATGAATTGTAATGTAAATATCTGATATGCAGGATGTATTTTCATTGTTACAAAGGGGTTGCGACCCACAGGTTGAGAACCACTATAGTGTGTCATGATTGTGCCTACAAATAAATAGCCAACATACTTCAGCCTAAGCAATGTAGTGACACCCTGTCCCTTAAAAAAATCCATATATCTCAGAGCACTTTACATAGTGTCAAGATGTTTTAAGTGCTAAGGAAATGTAGATAAAGCTTAAAAAAAGCAAGTGGCAGTCCTCTGGTTACTTGTATCCCAATATGCATTTAACAGAGACAGGCTTGTAACAACCAAACCATTGACTGATAAATCTCCAGGCTTGCTTTTTTTTTTTGAGATAGAGTCTTACTATGTTGCCCTTGGTACAGTGCTGTGGCATCACAGCTCACAGCAACCTCTAACTCTTGGGCTTAAACGATGCTCTTGCCTCAGCCTTCCGAGTAGCTGGGACTACAGGTGCCCGCCATAACACCTGGCTGTTTTTTGGTTGTAGATGTCATTGTTGTTTAGCAGGCTTGGCTCGGGCTCGAACCCGCCAGCCTCGGTGTATGTGGCTGGCACCCTACTCACTGAGCTACGGGCGCTGAGCCACTCTCCAGGCTTTCTTATGGTTGATTGCTGCTATGGCACCACCTGTGGGTGAGCCACCACAACCTTCCTCAGGATTACTCAAGTGTCAATTGAGGCTCCTCGGTTGAAGCCATGCCAACCTGTTGTGTGCCCCAAGGAACTCATTTTCACTCCCTTTTCAAACAATGGCAACCCTGTGGACAACTTTCATTTCACCTAATGGCGATACCACATAATGAGGCTGGGCACGTCAGAGACCTGAACTAGGGCATAGGCAACTATATGACAATATGAAATCACCACCAGAGCACCATGTAAAATCCCATATGTTGAGCTGGGCCCCATTGCTCATGCCTGTAAACCTAGCTCTTGGGAGGCAGAGGCGAGTGGATCTCTTAAACTCAGGAATTCAAGATCAGCCTCAGCAAGAGCCAGACCGCATCTCCACTAAAAATAGACAGACTAGCCAGGAACCTGTAGTCTCAGCTGCTCTGGAGGCTGAGACAGGAAGATCACTTGAGCCCAAGAGTCTGAGGTTGCTGTGAGCTATGATGCCACAGCACTCTACCCAGGGCCACAGAGTGAGATTATGTCTCAAAAAATAAAAGAAAATAAAATCTCATATGTTGAGTGATAATCATTGGAATTGGGTCAGAGTATAAGAGTAAGAAAGTGGGGTTATCTTTTTTTTTTTTTTTTTTTGCAGTTTTTGGCCAAGGCTGGGTTTGAACCCACCACCTCTGGCATATGGGGCTGGCACCCTCCTCCTTTGAGCCACAGGCGCCACCCTGTGGGATTACCTTTTTCTACTCACTTTGCCACAGGAGGCTCAGGCAGGAAGTCTTCAGTTAAGAGTTTTCTTCATAGCGGAGCATGGTGGCTCACACCTGTAATTCTAGCACTCTGGAAGGCCAAGGCAGGAGGATATCCTGAACTCAGGAGTTCCAGACCAGCCTGAGCAAGAGTCAGATCTTATCTCTACTAAAAATAGAAAAATTAGCCCAGTGTTGTGCTGGGCACTTATAGTCCCAAGTACTCAGGGAGCTGAGGCAGGAGGATCACTTGAGCCCAGGAGTTTGAGGTTGCTTTGAGCTAGGTTGATGCCCTGGCACTCTAGCCTGGGGTAACTTATGAGACTCTGTCTCAAAAAAAAAAGATTTACCTTTGTATACTCCATAAAATCCATCTTGCTCTGTCATCTATTCATTGATCCACTCATTCATGCAATAATTGTGTATTGTGTTCTAACATGGAGATATACCAGTGATCAAACTGACTAGGTCTGTGCCCTCTCGGAGAATTTAACTTCTCTCTCTCTCTCTCTTTTCTTTTTTGTAGAGACGGAGTTTCACTTTATCACCCACTGTAGAGTGCTGCGGCATCACACAGCTCACAGCAACCTCCAACTCCTGGGCTTAGGCGATTCTCCTGCCTCAGCCTCCTGAGTAGCTGGGTCTACAGGCACCTGCCACAACGCCCAGCTATTTTCTTTTCTTGCAGTTTGGCCAGGGCCAGATTTGAACCCATCACCCTTGGTATATGGCGCCAGTGCCCTGCCCACTGAGCCACAGGTGCCACTTGAGAATTTAACTTCTCATGAGAGAGATCTATCAATTATTATATTTTCTCATTGATTTCCACCATCAATTTAATAGCAGCTTTTCAGGAAAGAATTGTGTATTTAAAGGCCGGGTACAGTGGCTCATGCCTATAATCCTAGCACTCTGGGAGGTAGAGGTGGGTGCATTGTTTGAGTGAGACCCTGTCTCTAAAAAATAATCAAAAAATAGCCAGACATTGTGTCAGGCACCTGTAAGTCATAGTTACCAGGAAGGCTGAAGCAAGAGGATTTCTTGAGCCCAAGAGTTTGAGAATGCTGTGAGCTACGATGCCACAGCACTCTACCAAGGGTAACTGAATGAGACTGTGTCTCAAAAAAAAAAAAAAGAAAAGAAAAAGAAAAAAGGAATCTTGGCATATAAGTTGCCAGCTGATCCTTTATTTTAAAGAGTTGATAGGTCTTTCTAAAAGTTCCTGGAATCAATGATAAAGTTATTTGCAATATTTATCTTCCTGGGTAGAATTTCCTGGAATAGAAAAGTTATGTTGGCTTGGCGCCTGTGGCTCAAGTGGCTAAGGTGCCAGCCACATACACCTAAGGTGGCAGGTTCCAGTCCAGCCCGGATCCACCAAAACAACAATGACGGCGGCAACGAAAAAAAAAAAAAAAAGAATAGCCAGGCGTTGTAGTGGGTGCCTGTGGTCTCAGCTACTTGGGAGGTGGAGGCAGGAGACTCGCTTGAGCCCAGGAGTTGGAAGTTGCTGTGAGCTGTGATGCCATAGCACTCTACCCAGGGGCTCTGTCTTAAAAAAAAAAAAAAAGAAAGAAAGAAAAGAAAAGAAAAGTTATGTTGATGATAAAAGAATAGTAAGTCATGTAAATGTATAGAGTAGGCTGTGCAGATTATCCCATTAAACAGGTATAAAGAAATAAAGACACAATTTAGTATATGTAATTACAATTACAAAATAAGGTGTTACATGAGCATAAGACTGGGGCACCTTACCAATTCTGCAGAGGTCAGAAAAAGCATCTTTGAGGAACTTGTGTTTGAACTGAGACAAAAAGATGAGTTTGGCTAGATGAAGAATTGGAGAGGTGGGAGTAGGAGGATAAGATAGCATTTGTAAACATCTCGTGGTGGAAAGAAACATGGTGTATTTTTTTTAGAGACAAAGTCTCACTATGTGGCCCTCGGTAGAGTGCCATGGAGTCACAGCTCACTCCAAGGAGCTGGGAGTACAGGCACCTGCCACAATGCCCAGCTATTTTTTTTTCTTACACTTTGGCCAAGGCCAGGTTTGAACCCTACACCCTCGGTATATGGGGCCGGCGCCCTACTCACTGAGCCACAGGCGCCGCCCTAATTTTGTGGGGGTTTTTTGTTTGTTTGTTTGTTTGTTTGTTTGCAGTTTTGGCCGGGCCTGGCCAGGCCGGGCTTGAACCCACCACCCCTGGTATATGGGGCTGGCATTCTACTCCTTGAGCCACAGGCACCACCAAAACATAGTGTATTTAAGTGCTTGAAAGATTAGCAAGACTGGAACACAGGCAGTGAGAGGGAAGAAGTATACTAAGAAGACTAATGGGTAGATGGAGAGCATCACTTTCCACCACTCTCCTTCTGAGTGACCATATTTTGAGATAAGAAACCACTTCAAGGCTGGGCCAGCTGGTGAGAGCCAAGGAGGGAAGATCCGTTAAGCTCAGGAGTTTGAAACCAGTCTGAACAAGAGTTAGACTTGTCTCGACTAAAAATAGAAAAAAATCTAGCTCAGTGTGATGACTTATGACTTGGAGTACCAGCTACTGGGGATGCTGAGGCAAGAACTCTTGAGCCCAAGAGTTTGAGGTTGCTGTGAGCTATGACGACACAGCACTCTAACTTGGGGCAACAGAGTGAGACTCAGGGAAAAAAAAAGAAAGAAAAAGCTTGATGCTCTGTGATCTGAAGATTGTATCCCCAGAATTATAATCAACATTCTGAAACCCTAAAAAACAACAATGAAGGCCGGGCACGGTGGCTCACACCTATAATTCCAGCACTTGGGAGACTAAGGCAGTGGACTGGACTGCCTGAGCTCACAAGTTCAAGATCAGCCTGAGCCAGAGCAAGACTCTGTCTCTAAAATAGCTGGGCATTATGGCAGGCACCTGTAGTCCGAGCTACTTGGGATGCTGAGGCAAGAGAATCACTTGAGCCCAAGAGTTTGAGGTTGCTGTGAGCTATGACGCCATAGCAGTCTACCAAGGGTAACCAAGTGAGACTATATCTCAAAGAAAAAAAAAACAACAATGGACTCGGTGCACATAGCTCAGTGAGTAGGACGCCAGGCACATACACGGAGGCTGGCAGGTTCAAGCCTGGCCCAGACCCGCTATAACAACAATCATAACTCCAATCAAAAAATAGCCAGGCATGTGGCGGGCACCTGTAGCCCAGCTACTTGAGAGGCTGAAGCAAGAGAATCACTTAAGCCCAAGAGTTTGAGGTTGCAGTGAGCTGTGACGTCACAGCGCTCTACTGAGGGTGACATAGTGAGATTTTGTCTCAAAAAAAAAAAGAAAAAGAAAAACCAACGATGAGTGGGCCTCCATGCTACACCACCATAATAACATCAGATTCAAACTGTTGCCCAACAACAGCAAAACCAGTTCTAGAATATCCTCCTACGTGTATTCAAACTTGTGGTCAAACAGGTTGTCTGGATTCTGGTCTGGAGATCTAGCCATGCCCAAGAGGAAGCAAGAAGAAATTAGATAAATTTAAATTAAGGAAGAAGAGTTATTTCCATGTGGTTGGTTGGAAAGTGGGCAAAACAACTATTTTTTTAATTTTGGGGTTTAAAATATGTGCTTTATAGTGATTTTAGTTTTATATATAATCATTTATTGTCATAAAAACATTTTTTTTTTTGAGACAGACTCAAGCTGTCACCCTGGGTAAAATGCCATAACATCACAGCTCACAGCAACCTCCAACTCCTGGGCTGAAGCAATTCTCTTGCCTCAGCCTCCCAAGTAGCTGGGACCACAGGTGCCTGTCACAATGCCCAGCTATTGGCTTGGTGCCTGTGGCTCAAGTGGCTAAGGCACCAGCCACATACACCTAAGGTGGCGGGTTCAAATCCAGCCCGGGCCCGCCAAACAACAATGATGGCTGCAACCAAAAAAATAGCCAGGCGTTGTGGCGGGTGCCTGTGGTCCCAGCTACTTGGGAGGCGGAGGCAGGAGACTCGCTTGAGCCCAGGAGTTGGAGATTGCTGTGAGTGATGCCATAGCACTCTACCCAGGGGAACAGCTTGAGGCTCCGTCTCAAAAAAAAAAAAAAACAATGCCCAGCTATTTTTTGGTTATAGTTGTCATTATTGTTTGGCAGGCCTGGGCTGGATTCATACCCACCAGCTCTGTTGTATGTGGCTGGTGCCTTAGCCACTTGAGCTACAAACATCAAGCCTCATAAAAACATTTAATAATGTCTAGTAGGTACAAGCTGCCATGCTGGATTTTTAGTAAAACTTGCTTTCTGACTTTAAATGCTTTTCTGTCTTTACTTTTCTTTCTTTCTTTTTTTTTCTTTTTTGAGACAGAGTCTTGCTCTGTCATTCAATGCAGAGGTGGTATCATAGTTCACTGCAGCCTCAAATTCCTAGCTCAAACAAACAATCCTCCTGCATTAGCCTCTGGAACAGCTGGGACTATAGGTGCCTGCTAACATGCCTGGCTAATTTTTTTTTTTTTTTAGAGATGAGGGGCCTTGCTATGGTGCCCAGGCTAGTCTTGAACTCCTGGGCTCAAGCAATCCTCCCTTCTTACCCTCCCAAAGGGCTAGGATTACAAGTGAGAGCCATCATGTCTGGCCTTGCCTTTAAAGATTCTAAAATTATGAAAATAAGTTTAAAACTCTTTATTCAGGAGCTTTTTTTTTTTTTTGAGACAGAGTCTCACTATGTCACCCTCAGCAGAGTGCTGTGGCATCACAGCAACCTCAGACTCTTGGGCTTAAGTGATTCTCTTGCCTCAGTCTCCTGAATAGCTGGGACTACAAGCACCAGCCACAGTGGCTGTCTATTTTTTTTGCAGTTGTCACTTTATTTAGCTGTCCAGGCTGGGTTTGAACCTGCCAGCCTCAGTGCATGTGGAGGTCACCATAACCACTGTGTTAAGGGCGCCAAGCCTATTCAGGAGCCTTTTTGTTCTGTTTATCTATGGCTGTGTATCATTGCACTCTAAAACAAAGTAGCTAAAAACAACAATTTTTTCGGTTTGTGTATTAACTGGGCTCAGATCAGCAGTTCTTTCTTAGTTGCTCTCATACAATTGCAGTTATATGCCAACTGGAACTGCAGTCATCTGAAGGCTCAACTAGATTAAATGCCCAATGGCTCATTCACCTGTCTGGCAGCTGCTGCTGAATGCTGGCAAAGGACAAGCTGAAGTTGATATCCAGAGCACCCACATGTGGCTTTTCTGTGTGGCCTGCTATTCTCGAAACAAGAAGGCTGAATTCTCAGAGGAAGCATCCCAAAAGTCAGTGTTCCAGAAGCAAAATATACCAGGCCAATAAAGAATTATTCCTGGAACTTCCCCAGTGTTACTTTTGCCATATTCTATTGGTCAGAGCTATTACAGGGCCTTTCCAGATTCAAAGGATAAAAAGTAGACTGTACCTCTTTTTTTTTTTTTTTTTTTTTTGAGACAGTCTCACTTTGTCACCCCTGGTAGAGTGCTGTGTGGCATCACAGCTCACAGCAACCTCAAACTCTTGGGCTCAAGCAATTCTTTTGCCTCAGCCCCGAAAGTAGCTGGGACTACATGTGCCAGCCACAATGCCTGGCCATTTTGAGAGATGAGGTCTTGCTCTGGCTCAAGCTGGCCTCAAACCTGTGAGCTCAGGCAAGCCACCCACTTGAGCCTCACAGAGTGCTAGGATTACAGGTGTGAGCCACCGCGCCCAGCCAGTCCCTAATTTTTATAGTGGGCTGCAAAGCAAACCCATTGCTAAACTTTCACCCAAGAGGGATACTGTCTTTACTATACTGAACAGCAAGTGAACTTACCTTGTGCTCTGGAGGGAGATGTTATCTCTATCTTCCAAGATCGTATCCATATTACCCTGAATACATGCACAAACATGAGAGACCCACATCTCTCCCATGGAGAGTTGGTCCCCAACATTTTGTGTGCAGTAACATACTATCTCCTAATACAAGCAAGAACCAACTTGTATGCCCCTTTGTTGATAGCTGGTCTACTTTAAAACAATATCTCCATAGAATTCTAATATTCTAACACTTGTGTTTGGAATATAACAAGAGACTTTCCCTGAATATCATTTCATTATTCAGCCACAAAAGAGAAAGGTAATTGGTAATATAGTCTTTTGCTTGCTTGTTTGTTTTGAGACAAACCCTCAGTAGAGTGCCCTGGTGTCATAGCTCACAGCAACCTCAAACTCTTGGGCTCAAGCAATTCTCTTGCCTCAGCCTCCCAAGTAGTTGGGACTACAGGTACCACAACACCCAGCTATTTTTTGTTGCAGTTGTCATTGTTATTTAGCTGGCCCAGGCCAGCTCAAACCAGCCAGCCTTGATGCATGTGGCTGGCACCGTAATTGCTGTGCTACAGGCGCCGAACCTCGTATAGCTATTTTTAGAATTGGGGTCTTGCTCTTGCTCAGGCTGGTCTGGAACTCTGAGCTCAGGCAATTATGCCCATTAGAATGGCTAAAATTCAGGCTTGGCGCCTGTGGCTCAAGTGGCTAAGGCACCAGCCACATACACCTGAGCTGGCGGGTTCAAATCCAGCTCAGGCCTGCCAAACAACAATGATGACTGCAAACCAAAAAATAGCCGAGCGTTGTGGCAGGTGCCTGTAATCCCAGCTTCTTGGGAGGCAGAGGCAGGAGAATCGCTTGAACCCAGGAGTTGGAGGTTGCTGTGAGCTGTGAT